>NC_140940.1:146855765-147178265 GCF_014529385.1 Adiantum capillus-veneris
CTTCAAGCATGAGCTACATGGGGGGTTCGACCAAAGCAAGAACGGGGGTTTCTTGGGGGGTATACTCTCTCTCTCTCTCTCTCTCTCTCTCTCTCTCTCTCTCTCTCATTGTGTGAAGTGCAAAGTGCAAGAGCTCCATCTCCTTCTCCAAGCTACTAGAGAAGCTGAGAGCCTACACCAATACTCTTGGCTATGGAATACAAATCCAACCAAGAGCCATGCTTCAATGCTTAAGCTTTCCATCTTATCCATCTTCATTACTATGCTATTATGTATGCTAGCAAGAAGAGTGATGATAAGTGAGGAACTATTTCTTTCTCCTATGGGTGTTTCTTCTTCCTCTTCCCTACTCTCATTCCCCGCTACCTTTATCCACCTTCAAAGGTGTTTGAGGCCTTGGGACTGAGGCTTGGGATAGTTAATGCTTTTTGCAAAGTTTATGTATGCTCGTGATGCATGAAGCTTTCCATCTTCATTGCATCACGTAGGTCACAAGGAACACAAAGATTGTATTGTACCAAGTCTCTCTTGATGGGATAATCTATAATACAAATGCCTATTGGAGGGGGGAACGGATCCACATAAATCCGGTCCTCAACTGTTGTCATGTTCTCTAAACTCTCTCTCTTGCAAAAGTATTGTCCATGCCAAGTTAACTAAGTACTATGATTATGTTGCTACCGTCTATTAAATTCACCCTCTATGCACTCAAAGTAGTCTCACAAAAATGTTCTCTCTAATTCTCTTTATTCCGCTTTGCTCAATAGGCCATTTCCATTACATTGGTATCAGAGTATTTGGTTTCTCTTTTATTGCTTAAGAAGAGAGGTTCTTAAGTAGCCTATTAATGGTTGATTTTGTTAATTACATTAGGGTAACTCGGACTGGTATCTATTATTGGTTTTGTTGAGCCCACTATGTGGGATATGGTTTACACCTCGGGAGCTTTGGTCTCAATAATGGGGTCTTTTTAGACTTGCCTACGGTTTTACCATTATTGAGCCATAACAAGTCCGAAAGGAACTGTCCCTCGGCAATTCTGCAATATTATACCCACTCCACTACTCTCTATAATTAACCAATTCGAGCCATGGGTGTAGATACTTAAGTGCTGATTTTCAAAGGCTAAGAGGAGTAGCAATTAAGGTTTTGAATTGCCAAAGAATACACTAAGTAAACACACAAATTTTGTTAACATGGCTGACGATAACTAAGAGAGTAGAGTGAACATTGATAACTTTCATTTTGCACATGAAGGTGCTAATGATGATGCCCCCATGTTTGTCAATTATCATGTTACTAGGTTGCAACAAGCTATGGGCAACCCTGCTTTGCAAGTTGAAGTTACTCAACAACTTTGTGCTTACGTGATTTCCCTTCCTCTCCAAGGGAGAGAGAGCTTATGAGGCCTCTTGATGAGACCCCCCAAAAAGAAGACTCTCTCCCATATGGGAGGAGGAATCCAAAGAATGAGAAAGTAATGAATCCCTAAGTTCCTCTGAAGATGTGGCTCCACAAAGACGGCGGTCTAGACGGTCGCCAACTCCTCCCAAGAGGAAACGGTCAACCCATAGTTCTTCTCCTCGTCACTCCGAAAGGGAAGAGAGGAAACAAAGGGCAAGAAAGAGGTCACCCTCTTCTCCTTCTTCTTCACCTTCCTCCTCTTCTGACAAAATCTATGGCTATTCTCCTAGAGAATACAAGAGGGGAGGACATCGTAAATCTTACTCTACATGGCGAAGGTCACAAAAGTTCAAGAAGTTCAAAGAGGGAGTAAAGAGTATCTATTTTCTCACCTATGATGGCACCTTTGGTGCCACTGACAAAGTATTGGCCTTCATCCAGTAATTTGATGTGGCCTTTGGAGACGAGGGATTCACGGAGTCCTCCAAGCTATGCCATGTAGCTATGCACTTCCAAAAATCGGCTCGTCAATGGTGGGCTAGCCTTTATGGCAATGGCAAAGCCCCAAAGACATGGAAAACTCTATGAGTTTCCATCATGAAGTGATTCCTTGCAAGCGATGCAAGGACAAGTGGTTACCAAATGGCACAGTTAGAAGCTTCTTTCCCATGAGTCTATCCACAAATATGTAGACAAGTTTTGGGATTTACATCTCAAGGACACTATCTTTCAAAAGATAGACTCCGTCGAGAAAAAATAACAAATCTGTGCGGGATCACCTCAAGAGATGGCCGAGTACGTCAACTCTCAATGGCCTGGTTTTATCACCAGAGTAATCTACCACACCATGGTTTCTTCGCGCATCAATTTCCAACAAGGGGCTAGATGGAAATGTCAAGCCCATGGAAAACAAAGACAAGAGTGATGCAAAGAAAAAAAACAATGCCCAAAGTTCTTCCCAAGGCAATTCCAACAACAACAAAAACAACAACAACAACAACAACAACAACAACAACAACAACAACAACAATCGGTCCAAGGAGAAGGGAGTTTACAAAGGTAAACAAACTCTCTCTTGAAGAGCTTGAAGCTTTTTGCAAGGACCACAAATGTTTTAAGTGTGGGGAGCAAGGACATGGCTATCGTTCTTTCCCCAATAGAAATGCCCGCCGCAATGAGACTCCTATAGCTTTCACCATCGAATCTCCAAAAGAGGATGCTCATTGCAAAGCATCACCTCTCTCCTATGCTTGGAGAAAGGTAAGGGATCATGATGCCTTCATCTTGTTTGACCCTGGCTCTACTCACAACTTCATATCAACGGAGTTGGCCACCAAGTTGGGCATTCAAGCTTTTGAGATGGGAGATACTGTAACGGCCGACACCGCTTTCAAGGAACAACAAGCCTTCGTTACTCCCTTGATGGAAAGTTGAGGCTTCATGTCCAAAGCTATGTCGACAAAGAAAACTTTTTTATCTCTTCTCTCCAGCATGAGGATGCTATCTAGGGGCACCATGGTTCAACTGCATGGTTGCCAACATGAATTTCCCTGAAAAGAGAATCTACTTCACCTACATGGGAAAGAACATGTATATAGATGCTGGTGAGTCTGGTCATACTATACCACTTGTAAATCCTCCTACTTTTTGATAAATCAATGAAGAGCTCAGGTTCTCTGTACATGATTTTTGTCAAAGAGTCCCTAAAAGATCCTAATGTTTTATCAAGTGTAAATGGTAGGAAACAAGAAGAGTTAGACTTGTCTAATTTTCTAAAAGGATTCCAAGATGTGTTCATCGATGATATCCCTATGGACTTACCTCCAAAACGAGGGGATGATGACCATCGAATTGAGCTCCTACCAGGAAGCTCACCGCCTAACAAGCCTCCTTATTGAGTTTCCCAAGATCAACAAGAGGAGATCATGAGGCACGTACAAGAATTGGTAGACAAAGGGATGGTGAGACCTAGCTCCTCTCCCTTTTGTTCTCCAGTCCTTTTAGTGCAAAGGAAAGATGGTACATACCGTATGTGTGTGGACTATCGAGCACTGAACCATATCACTTATCAAAAATAGATTTCTCGTGCCTCGGGTAGAATATCTTTTTGATAAGCTACAAGGCTCTACCTACTTCAGTAGGATTGACCTTAAAAGTGGCTAATTTTATAAGGATAGTGGATGAAGATATCCTAAAGACCGCGTTTCGTACAATGTTTGGTCTTTATGAATATCTAGTCATGCCTTTTGGCTTGACCAATGCACCAGCCATGTTCAATCATCTAATGGAGAAAATCTTTAGACCCTACCGCAAATTCACTGGAGTGTTCTTTCATGATATCATCATCTACTCCAAGTCCTTTGAGGAACACAAGCAACATCTCCAAGTGAATGTTTCCTTCAAGAGATTTAATAATTAGGTCATATTATCTCTCAAGATGGTATCCGTATGGATCCATCAAAGTTGGAGGTAATAAAAACATGGCCTAATCCAAGGAATCTACATGAGCTAAGAAGCTTTATTGGTATGTGTGCATAACATAAACGCTTCATATGAAAATTTTCTCAAATAGCAGGACCATTACATGACTTAACAAAAAATAATGTTAAGTATTCATGGACTGCTAAGGAGCAAAATGCTTTTGACAAGCTCAAAGAGAAGCTTACCTCCCAACTAGTCCTCACGCTTCCGGATCTGTCAACACCATTTGAGGTCCAATGTGATGCTTGTGGTGATTGCCTTGGAACCGTCTTGCTTCAAGAAGGGCATGCCATAGCATATGAGAGCCAAAGGCTCAATACGGATGAACGGGTCTTGGGCATTTATGAGAAAGAGCTTTTAGCTGTTTTACATGTCCTAGACACATGGAAGCACTATTAATTGGGGACTCCATTTATTTTACGAATAGACCATCAAAGTCTCAAATACTTCATGACGTTGTTAGCGTGCAAAAATGACAAGGAAAACGAGTGCCTCTATAGCCTTGCACGAGTCACACCGTCGGAAGGAAGAACTATTGCACCACCAAAACCATTTGTGATAAGCACCTGTAAAGATATATGAAGGACCCTTGTAGCATGAAGCACACTTGGAATTAGGAGAAACCAAGGACATAATGACATAGCTCGTCTCAACTAGATGTCTGTAGAGTATCCATAGGCTCAAAACAAATAAAAGATGAGAGACATATGGCCATTCGAAGTTGGGGGTGTACTCTATTTGCTAAAAAATGAGCTCTTTGGAAAGTTTTCAGGTGTTGCAAAAAATTACAGCTATACAATGGGGCCTCGTTTTATCTTTTATTCCAAGGGATTTCTTCTCTCTCCTCAACCGACAAGGCTCTCTTGCAAGGCTCCATTTAATTGGTCCAATTATTGTCCAACTTACTATTGTATCGCAACACAAGATCACCCTTTTTAATTTCTTTATCCTTCACACATTCATTAGCCTTTATCTGAGCTTTCTTTGACACTTCCTCATAGTAGCTTAAAGCCAAAACTCTGTCCAATTGCAAACATTGTAAATCCAATACCCTTTTCTGCCAAGTATCTCTTTGTTCTTCATCTCCCAATGACAACAATTTAAGTGCAAGAATCTCGACTTCAATTGGCAATAATGCTTCCTTGCCATAGAACAAGTGGTAAGAAGAAAATGTCGTGCTCGTTTTGATATTAGTTCTATAGGCCCATAATGCACAAGGCAACTCTAAATCCCAAGTTTTTTCATATGTCTAGGTCATCTTTGTCAAGATTCTCACCAGCCCTCCATTGAACCTTTCATTGAGATCATTGCATTGTGGATAATAAGGAGAACTGTACATGTGCTATATATTGAGCTTTTTGCACAGGAAATCAAACAGCTCTCTTCTAAATCTCGGTCCTCTATCAGAAAGTAGTTCCAATGGCACACTAAATTTGCAGCATATAAATTCATATACAAAGTTTTCCATTTCCTTACTGGTAATCTGTTTGACAGCTTTAGCTTCTGCCCAAACATGACAAATAATCCACGGCTGTCAAAATGTAAGCATTTCTCTTATTAGTCATGGGTAAGGGTCCAGTAGCATCAAGACCCCATTTTTCAAACACATGAAAAGCTAGAATTGTCTTTTGTAATTCAGGATTTAAAATTCTCATCCCCATTTTCTAACAAGATAAACAAGATTTGCACCAATGGTTAACATCCCGCTGGATACTTGGCCACACATAGCCTTCTTGCAGAATCTTATGTAACGTAATCTTCATGGCAAAATGGCCTCCACAAGATCCCTCATTATTTTCTTCCAAAATCTTGTAGATTTCTTCTTTCCAGGGGACACGACGTGATACTAAATCACTTCCTTTCATGTAAAGCACAATATCAAGCATTTTGTACTTTCTAGCTTTCCTTATAAAAGCATACTTTTTGGAGGCTAGTAGACCATCAGATAAAACACATGTCAATAGAAAATCCATCTCCTTTGTTAAAGGGGCATTTTCCTTCAGCACAAACACACAAGTGATCATTTCTTTGGCAGCATCATGAGCTTCTTCATTTTGAGACCTTTCAATACACTGCAAACTCCATACTTCAAGCCTTTTGGGTAACAATTTCAACTTATAGCATAAATTTTTCAATTTAGGATTCTTATTCTTCCATACTCCCAATACTTGCTTCACAATCAACAAAGCATCTCCTTTGATTTGTAGGCATCTAATTCCCAACTGTAAACAAATGTGCAAACCACCTTCAAGAGCCACGTACTCTGCTTCATTGTTACTTTTTGCATCAAGTTTTAGCCCATGTTTCCTTACAAGTTTTCCTTGTGCATCATAAATGACAATTCTTCTCAAAGCAGCATCACGACTTCTTCGATAAGAACCATCATAATATAACAATGAAGCATTGGATATGGCAAGAGTTTCCACCTTCTTTCTTTGCACAACCTCTTCCTTAACCAAAACAAGAGTCTCTTTATAAGTGAGTAAATCTGTCTCTTCCACTAAAAAAGTGAACTGAAACTCCTAAAGTTCAATAACCCATTTCATCACTATCTTGATATATTTGAGTTATTAAACAACTGAGGAAGCAATGAATAACTGGTGAGAAAAGTGAACAACTTTTGCAACAAGTAATGTCTGAATCATCTGCAAGCATAAACCATATTGGACATCACCAATTCAATTTTTGAGTACTCTCTTTCATGAGGATTCTTCACTCTTCTAGCATAATAAACATGCTTCATATACTGAGATTCCTTCCCCGTTTGCAACAACATGGCCCCAATTGCATCATCTCCCACTGATGGGTTAACATAAAACTCCTTTTCCCAGTCAGGAGCTTGCATAATGGGTAGTGTACTCAAAACTTCTTTGACTCTGTCAAAAACATCTTCACAATCACATGTCCACTCCAATAGATCATTCTTAACCGCTTGCTGCAATGGATACAATAATTGTGATGCCAAAGGTATGAATCGAGACAGATACTTAAACTTCTGTATGAAAGTGACCAACTGTCTTGTATCCTTTGGAGATGACAACAATAACAAGGCTTCTACTTTCTCTGGATCTGCTTCAATCCCATTTTTTGAAATCACATGTCCAAGAAGCTTTACCCTTGGCTACGTCAAATGACACTTCTTAGGGTTTAACTAACCCCCACACTCATCATACCTTGCAAAAGTCATTTCTAGCTTCTGAACATGCTCTTTTCTTGAACTGTATACACAGAAATCATCTATGAACTCTTTGATAAACTTCCCAAGGAACGGGGTAAGGACCCAATCCACTTTTCTTTAAAAAGCTCCAAGCCCATTTGTTAACCCAAAAGGAAGGCATCAAAAGCAGAAACAACCCCATGGAGTGATAAAAGTAGTGTTTTTCCGGTCTTTAGGAGCAAGGATAAGTTCAAAATACCCTGAATAACCATCACAGAAACTGTATCTTTCAAAGCCAGCCACGACATCCAAAAGTTGATCAATGAAAGGTAAGGGATAAGGATCTTTCTTGGTCACTGCATTTAATGGCTTATAATCAATGCAAACTTTCATAAAATATAATATCTAACTTTACCAAATGTTTTTCTCATATTAAACTGATCATTTAATGTGGGAGAATAAACAGAACAAGAGTTAGAATAAAGACATGTGCTTCTAAACCTATCTCAACACGGGACCAAAAGGAGAGATGGTTGCATTTCAATAGGGGTCCAAAAGGAGATGGTCTATCAAAGAGCAATGTGCAATAAGTGCTTCTAAACTTACCTCAACAGGGGACCAAGAGGAGAGATGGTTACATCTCAATAAGGGTCCAAAAGGAGGTAGTCTATCAAAGAGCAATGTGCATCTAATGGAGCTTAAAAGACCTTACGGTTAGCTTCATTAAAGACCTCCAATGGTTGGTGTTAAAAGTCCTTTGACCGTAGGCAAACTAGGGCTGAGCTTGAGGTTGGAACCCGACCTAAGATTGAGGTGCTTGTCGTGCTTGATGACTAAGGTGCTTGAGGTGCTTGTCATGCTTGATGACTAAGGTACTTGAGGTGCTTGTCATACTTAATGGGGGGTAAGGTGCTTGAGTCAAAAAGAGACCCTACAAAATTAATGAGGAATGTGCTTGAGAAGCTTC
This sequence comes from Adiantum capillus-veneris, assembly GCF_014529385.1. NCBI lineage: Eukaryota > Viridiplantae > Streptophyta > Polypodiopsida > Polypodiales > Pteridaceae > Adiantum > Adiantum capillus-veneris. The sequence goes on from NC_140940.1 coordinate 146,863,775, forward strand.
CCATACATGGGGGGTAAGGTGCTTGAGTCAAAAAGAGACCCTACAAACTTAATGAAGAAGGTGCTTGAGAAGCTTCCTATACATGGGGGGTAAGGTGCTTGAGTCAAAAAGAGACCCTACAAACTTAATGAGGAAGGTGCTTGAGAAGTTTCCTATGCATGAAAGTCCCAAAGTTTAAGGGAATCTTTGACTTAACTTTCCACTCACCCAAAGGGCACATGGGACACATGTCAGACTCTCCCTATGCTTAACCACATGGTGTGCTTGAATGCTATTGGTTGGGCTAAAGAGGGGTCCAATGAGCTTCTAGCTCCATCCAACAAATATCTAGATATTTTCAAGCTCTCTCTCTCTAAGGGGTAAGGAGGAAACTTGTCCAAAGACTACCCATGTACTTGAATGCATGCTGCATGTGATTGGCTAAGGGGGAGAGGGATCCAATGAGCTTGAAACATGTGTAAAAGCTACAACTCACCCCAAGCAAGCAAGGGGGGTGCTAAGGGGATATACACCACACACACACACACACACACACACACACACACACACACACACACACACACACACACACACACACATACACACACTCATTTTGTGGATCATTCTCACTTGGTGAAAGTTGAGGAACTCCACCTCCTTCTCCAAGCTTGTGAGAAGTGAGACCCTACACCAACACTCTTGGCTATGAAATGCAAATCCAACTAAGAGCCATGCTTCAATGCTTAAGCTTGCCATCTTCTCCATCTTCATTACTATGCTATATGTATGCTAGCAAGAAGAGTGATGATAAGTGAGGAACTATTTCTTTCTCCTATGAAATGTTTATTTTTCCTCTTCCCTATCCTTATTCCCTGCTAGCTCTCTCCACCTTCGAAGGTGTTTGAGGCCTTGGGACTGAGGCTTGGGATAGTTAATTCTTTTTACAAAGTTTATGTTATGCTTGTGATGCATGAAGCTTTCCATCTTTATTGCATCACCTAGGTCACAAGGAACACAAAGATTGTATTGTACCAAGTCTCTCTTGATGGGAGAAACTATAATACAAATGCCTATTGGAGGGGGGACCGGCTTCGTATGAATCCGGTCCTCAACTATTGTCATGTTCTCTAAACTCTCTTTTTGCAAAAGTATTATTCATTCCAAGTTAACTAAGTACCATGTTTATGCCAAGTTAACTAAGTACCATGTTTATATTGCTACCATCAATTAAGTTCACCCGCTATGCTCACAAAGTAACCTCACAAAAGTACTTCATCTAATTTCCTAATTTGGCTACTCTCAAAGTTCATAGGCTATTTCCATTACATTGGCCCCCATGTTTGTTAATTATCTTGTTACTCGGTTGCAACAAGCTATGGGCAACCCCGCTTTGCAAGCCAAAGTTACTCAGCAACTTCGTGCGTATGGGATTTCGTTTCCTCTCCAAGAGGAGAGAGAGAGAGAGAGAGAGAGAGAGCTTAGGAGGCCTCTTGAAGAGACCCCGAAAAGAAGAGTCTCTCCCATACGAGAGGAGGAATCCAAAGATCAAGAAAGTAATGAATCCCTAAATTCCTCCGAAGATGTGGCTCCACAAAGAAGGCGGACTAAACGATCACCAACTCCTCCCAAGAGGAGACGGTTAACCCATAGTTCTTCTCCTTGTCACTCCAAAGGGAAGAGGGGAAACAAGAGAAGAAAAGGGCAAGAAATAGGTCACCCTCTTCTCCGTCTTCTCTACCTTCCTCCTCTACCGATGAAAGCTATGGCTATTCTCCTAGAGAATGGAAGAGGGGAGTACATCACAAATCTTATCCTGCATGGCGAAGTTCACAAAAGCTCAAGAAGTTCAAAGAGGGAGGAAAGAGTATCTCTTTTCTCACCTATGATGGCACCTTTGGTGCTATTGACAGAGTATTGGCCTTCATCCAACAATTTGATGTGGCCTTTGAAAACGAGGGCTTCACGTAGTCCTCCAAGATAAGCCATGTAGCTATGCACTTTCAAAAATCGGCTCGTCAATGGTGGGCTAGCCTTTGTGGCAACGGTGAAACCCCAAAGACATGGAAAACTCTACAAGTTTCCATCGTGAAGCAATTCCTTGCAAGTGATGCAAAGGACAAAGTGCTTACCAAATGGTGAAGTTTAAAGCTTCTCTCTCATGAGTCTATCCACAATATGTGGACAAGTTTTGAGATTTACATCTCAAGGCTACTGTCTTTCAAAACATAGACTTTGCCGAGGAAAAGCAACAATTATGTGCGGGATTACCCAAAGAGATGGCCGAGTATGTCCACTCTCAATGGCTAGTTCTATCACCAAAGTAATCCACCACACCATGGTTGCTTTGCGCATCAATTTCCAACAAGGGGCTAGACGGAATGTCAAGCCCATGGAAAATAAAGACAAAAGTGATGCCAAGAGGAAAACCAATGCCTAAAATTCTTACCAAGGCCATTCCAACTAGAACAACAACGATCGATCCAAGGAGAAGGGAGTTTATAAAGGTAAATATAAACTCTCTCCTAAAGAGCTAGAAGCTTTTCGTAAGGAACACAAATGTTTTAAGTGTGGGGATCAAGGCCATGGTTATCCTCCTTGCCCCAAGAGAATTGCCCGCAATGAGACTCCTAGAGCCTCTATGTTTGAAGCTCCAAAAGAGGATGCTCATTGCCAAGGATTTCTCCTTTCCTATGCTTGGGGAAAGATGCAAGAGCATGATGCCTATATTTTGTTTGACATTGGTTCAACTCATACCTTCATATCCACGAAGTTGACCACCAAGCTAGGCATGCAATCCCACGAGATGGGAGATTCATTAAAAGCCAATGGCGCTATCAAGGGACAAGACGTCTCAGTTACTTCCTTAATTGGAGAATTAAGGCTTCATGTACAAAGCTATGTGGACAAAAAGGATTTCTTTATCTCCCCTCTCAAACATGAGAATGTTATCATTGGGGCATGATGGTTTAACCGCATGGCTTCCAACATGAAGTTCCCTTAAAGGAGAATCTACTTCATCTACAAGGAAAAGAGCATGTACATAGATGCTTGGGGAAAGATGCAAGAGCATGATGCCTATATTTTGTTTGACATTGGTTCAACTCATACCTTCATATCCACGAAGTTGACCACCAAGCTAGGCATGCAATCCCACGAGATGGGAGATTCATTAAAAGCCAATGGCGCTATCAAGGGACAAGACGTCTCAGTTACTTCCTTAATTGGAGAATTAAGGCTTCATGTACAAAGCTATGTGGACAAAAAGGATTTCTTTATCTCCCCTCTCAAACATGAGAATGTTATCATTGGGGCATGATGGTTTAACCGCATGGCTTCCAACATGAAGTTCCCTTAAAGGAGAATCTACTTCATCTACAAGGAAAAGAGCATGTACATAGATGCTAATGAGTTGGGGAACACCATATCCCTGCAATAAAGGGAATCAAGAAGAATTAGAGTTGTCTAATTTCCTAAATGGATTCCAAGATGTTTTCATTGATGACATTGATGGGGGCTTTTCACAAGCCAAGCTCCCATACCCCTCTTCTCTCGTCCCCACCCCATGAAAACCCCCTCTTAGGGAGGGAGTGATAAAAGGCATTGGAAAAAAGTAAGAAAAAAATAAAGTATGATTATGTAAATATATAAGAAAGGTAAAATAGGCCACCTCATGCCTGCGGGGTAGCCCATCCCCACCTTGCCTCTTTTTTCTTCACTGTTGCCCCGCCGGGTGTCCCTTTTCCTCTCCTCCACTCAAAAGGTCAACCCCCTCTCTCTTCCCCTTGTCCTTTCTTCTTTCTCTCTCCCCTCAAGCTACCCCACCTCTCACCAATAATGCATTATAACTCACCAATAATGCACCCTAACTCACATGCAACTTACCCTATCTTCCAAAATAGTATACCCCACCCCCTCTTTCTCTCTCCTATCATATCCCATGACCCAAATACCCCCCTCTCTCTCTAAAGGGCGCCATGTCTTTTGTCTTGTAGCTAAATAACCTCCCCCACACTCACACACACTCAGTTTCACTGAAAAAGGTGCCCACAGACCCATCCCCACCCGGTGGTTACCTGATTTTTCTTGTGTTCACACACATCTGCACACAGATTCACCTTTGAACACACTCCCCTCTCTCCCCTCTTGTAATTACTTTATTCTCCATGTCACCTCTCACTTTTTTTCATCAACCCATCTCTCTCTCTTAGTCTCTCTCTCATGAGACTGTTGTTCTGGCACATATACACACAGCCAGACAAGTGGGGCCCACAGTCACATGGCCTATGTAGATAATGATTTCTTCATTTCTAAATTCTAGAATTCCTCCCCCCTCCTCCATTAGAAGACAATTTACCACGCCCTACACACCCGTCCAAAATGGTGTGGCTGAGAGAATGAATAGAACCATTCAAGAACAAGTAACTTCTATGTTGTCCACGACCAACTTACCTCAAGAATTTTGAGGAGAAGCTGTTATGATGGATACTTATTTGATAAATCAGTCACCTAGTATGCCACTTAATTACAAGGTTCCATAGGAGATGTGGACAAGCAAAGAGCCCAATTATGATAGGTTACATGTATTTGGGTGTGAGGCATTCTCACATGTGCCAAAAGAGCTTAGACAAAAGCTAGACCCCACATCACACAAGTGCATCTTCATTAGATATCGTATGGATGGAGAGATTGGATATTGTCTCTAGCACCCAGAATCTAAGAAGGTTATATGTTGCTCATTGGTGATATTCAACGAGTCTAAGATGCATATAAAGCTAGTGAAAGACATTGAGTGTCACATGGCCATAACCCTCGTGCGAGTCTTCGCCATCAACTCCCACCTATCCGCCATGTGCTCTACCACGCTCTCCCTTCTCATTCCCCTACCCTATGCTCCCCATTTCATCGCCTTATTCTCTAAATAAAGCTTGAGGTTTTGTGAGTATGTTTTCTTGCAATGTTTTGCCCATGTGAGGTGTGCGGAATCGCCACCTAGTCTTGTGTTTGGAGTGAGCTTGTGTATGTGTGAAGGGTGTGCGGATTCGCCATCCTTTTGTGGTGCCTAAGTACTAAGCCGCTATACCCCCTCCCTCACTCTCTCTCTCTCTCTCTCTCTCTCTCTCTCTCTCTCTCTCTCTCACTTGATCTCATTCCCTTTCCTCTTCATCATTACTCCCAAGCATCCATCTCTCTTGGATGAAAACTTTGTTATGGTGGTGTGTTGTTTGCGTCCTAGCCGCTGAAGCTAGGTGGTGCCCCCTGTTTGCTTTACCATGATAGGCTCGAGGCGCGCCATTCGGTCCCCGGTGTTTTAGAGGCCGTCGGGGTTCGGGGTTCGCTTTGCTCCCGTCAACATCCCTAGTGAGCTACCTCTAAAATTAGGGATAATGACCATGCAATTGATCTCCTACCATGAATCTCACCGCCTAACAAGCCTCCTTATCGAGTTTCACAAGCTCAATAAGAGGAGATCATGAGGCAAGTGTATGAATTGGTGGAAAAAAGGATGGTGAGGTCTAGCTTGTCTCCATTTTGTTCACCAGTACTTTTAGTGCAAAAAAAGACGACACATATCACATGTGTATCGACTATAGAGCACTAAATAAGATTACTATCAAAAATAGATTTCCCATGCCACGGTTAGAAGGTCTATTTGATAAGTTACAAGTTTTGGCTTGACAAATTCTCCAGACGCATTCAAACTCATGATGGACAAAAATCTTCACGCCATTCAAATTCTCTTGAGGAGTACAAGCGACACCTCCAGGTAATCTTTCAAGTTGTGAGAGAGAATAAGCTTTTCATTAATCAAAAGAAAACAGAAATTTTCCTACAAGAGAGTCAATATTTAGGTCACATTATCTCTAAAGATGGCACCCATATGGATGCAACAAAATTAGAGATAATAAAAGGATGGCCTAATCCAAGGAATCTACAGGAGGTACGAAGCTTCATAGGTATGTGTCAATACTATAGATGCTTCATTAAAAAAAATTCTCGCTACTAGAAAGCCCATTATATGACTTAACAAAAAATAATGTTAAGTATTCATGGATTGCAAAAGTGTAAGAAGCTTTGGAAGAAGCTTAAGGAGAATCTTATCTCTTAACGTGTGCTCACACTACTAGATCTCTCAAAGCCACTTGAGGTCCAATGTGATGCTTGTGGTGATTGCCTTGGAACTATTTTGCTTTAAGAAGGGCATGCCATAGCATATGAGAGTCAAAGACTCAACTTCGATAAGTGAGTATTGGGAAAATACAAAAAATAGCAACTAGCTATTCTATATGTCCTAAACACATGGAAACACTATCTCTTGGGGACTCCATTCATTCTACCAATGGATCACAAAGCCTCAAGAACTTCATGACGCAAACCAAGCTCTCCGACAAACAAATGAGGTGGGCAAATTTTCTTTTTCAGTTTAAATTTCATATTGCTCACATTGCTAACAAGCACAATCAAGTGGTTGATGCACTTTCACAACGACCAAGGATAAATGTGGTGTCTATAGCAACTCACAATGATCTATCTTTTATGATAGATGAGTATGCTATTGACCGAGACTTGAAGTATGTAATTACAGCCTTTGCATTAGGGAAGAAAAAATAACTATTCACCTTGAAGGATGGTTATCTTCCAAACAGCAATAGGCTATGTGTTACTCACCCATACATGAAGAAAGTCATGTATGAATCCCATACTTCTCCTTATGCGGGGCAAAAAGGGAATCCATAATCTACTCTTCAAGGAGTAGAAATGTATTTCTGTTGGTCTACCATTAAAAGTAAACATACAACAGTATGTTTCAAAATGCATGGTATACCAAAAGTTGAAATTTGATCGAGGGAAGCAACTTGGGTTGTTTCAGTCGACAGGCTCAACAAGAAAACACACTCTATGCCTATCAAAAAGACTACTAAGGCACATCAAATGACAACCCTCTTTAGATCTCAAATTTTCAAGTATCATGGCTTTCCAACATCCATAGTGTCGGACAAAGATCCTAGAATGACCAGTAATTTCTAGAAGGGTCTCTTTGAGATCTAGAAAGTAGATTAAATTTCTCTTTCGGTCTATCATCCACAAACGGATGACCAAAGTGAAATAACTAATCTAACGATTCTTGATCTACTAAAAGCCTATGTCATGGAAGTGAATCAACGTTCTCAATGCGAGAAGTACCTACCCTCTTATGGAGTATGCATACAATGACATTGTACATACGTCTACGAGGAAAGCACCTTTCGATGTTAAAGAGGAAAGATCGAAAAGTCCCTTACTACTTAAAGTACATGGGAAGATCTTCATTGCTTATGAATATAGCTGAGACTCACAAGAATCTTTTCCAAAGATTAAAGAGGTTATATCCATCTCAAAGCAAAGGCAAAAAGGGCTACTTCTTATAAGCATAGAAGAGCCTTAGCCATTAAGAAAAATGATTGGGTCTTGCTAAAGTTTCTCAAGGCTCATCTAAGGCATACTACGGGCAAGAATCCTTTGGGCCACCAAGAGTATTATGCTAAACTAGCAAAAAGATACTATGGTCCTTTTTAAATTCTTAAGCCAATCAATGAGATGGCTTATCAATTAAAGTTGCCCAACCATTGGCTCATGCTGCACAAAGTTTTCCATGAGAGCCTACGTAAGCCTTACAAAGGAGTGCCACCAAAAGAAGCAATTATTGCAGACTCTCCGAAAATCGAAGATCAAGAAGAAGTACTTCTATTTGAGCCCATACTATGACATGAAGACAAGGTAATAAGAAACGGTAAGATTATCTGACGATATCTTATTCAATTAAAGAATTATCATTTTAAAGATGCTAAATGGATGCAAGGAACCTAACTTAAGGATAATATGAACCTTGTAAATGCTTACAATGATGCACTAGAGTAAGCATATGAAAATGCATTTTAAATGAAACATGTTTTTGTCTTATAAGACTAGTTCTCTTTTTATTGTGCACAAATATAAGAAGTATGCATGCTTAAAATCATGTTTGTGGTGAAGACGTCTCCCAAACACCAAGTAGAACTTGTCACTCTACTTTGGAAATATGACATGGACTAAGAGCAGACATGCTTGTAGCAGCTACGTCTCCCAAGCACCAAATGGATTAGTCATCCATCTTGGAATGATGTCGAAGGGTAAAAAGGGAACCTCTACCCGCTAAGTAACATGGACTAATGACTAGGCTTTATCTACTCTACCTCATAGTCGCGGATGACTAGGATTTCAAGAGAGAGGTAATGTCAAAAAATATAATATCTAACTTTATCAAATGATTTTCTCATATTAAACTGATCATTTAATGTGGGAGAATAAACAGAACAAGAGTTAGAATAGAGACATGTGCTTCTAGACCTATCTCAACACGGGACCAAAAGGAGAGATGGTTGCATCTCAATAGGGGTCCAAAAGGAGATGGTCTATCAAAGAGAAATGTGCAATAAGTGCTTCTAAACTTACCTCAGCAGGGGACCATGAGGAGAGATGGTTACATTTCAATAAGGGTCCAAAAGGAGGTAGTCTATCAAAGAGCATGTGCATCTAATGGAGCTTAAAAGACCTTACGGCGGTTAGCTTTATTAAAGACCTCCAATGGTTAGTGTTAAAAGCCCTTTGACCTTAGGCAAGCTAGGACTGAGCTTGAGGTGGAAACCCGACCTAAGCTTGAGGTGCTTGATGACTAAGGTGCTTGAGGTGCTTGTCATGCTTGATGATTAAGGTACTTGAGGTGCTTTTCATACTTAATGGGGGGTAAGGTGCTTGAGTCAAAAAGAGACCCTACAAAATTAATGAGGAAGGTGCTTGGAAGCTTCCCATACATGGGGGTTAAGGTGCTTGAGTAAAAAAGAGACACTAAAAACTTAATGAGGAAGGTTCTTAAGAAGCTTCCCATACATGGGGGGTAAGGTGCTTGAGTCAAAAAGATACCTTACAAACTTAATGAGGAAGGTGCTTGAGAAGCTTCCCATACATGGGGGGTAAGGTGCTTGAGTAAAAAAGAGACCCTACAAACTTAATGAGGAAGGTGCTTGAGAAGATTCCTATGCATGAAAGTCCCAAAGTTTAGGGGAATCTTTGACTTAACTTTCCACTCACCCAAAGGGCACATGGGACACATGTCAGACTCTCCCTATGCTTAACCAAATGGTGTGCTTGAATGCTATTGGTTGGGCTAAAGAGGGGTCCAATGAGTTTCTAGCTCCATCCAACAAATATCTAGATATTTTCAAGCTCTCTCTCTCTAAGGGGTAAGGAGGACATTTGTCCAAAGACTACCCATATACTTGAATGCATGCTGCATGTGATTGGCTAGGGGGGAGAGGGGTCCAATGATCTTGAAACATGTGTAAAAGCTACAACTCGCCCCAAGCAAGCAAGGGGGGTGCTGGGGGGATATACACCACACACACACTCATTTTGTGGATCATTCTCACTTGGTGAAAGTTGAGGAATTCCACCTCCTTCTGCAAGCTTGTGAGAAGTGAGAGCCTACACCAACACTCTTGGCTATGGAATGCAAATCCAACCAAGAGCCATGCTTCAATGCTTAAGCTTGCCATCTTCTCCATCTTCATTATTATGCTATTTTGTATGCTAGCAAGAAGAGTGATGATAATTGAGGAACTATTTATTTCTCCTATGGAATGTTTCTTCTTCCTCTTCCCTATCCTCATTCCCCGTTAGCTCTCTCCACCTTTGAAGGTGTTTGAGGCCTTGGGACTGAGGCTTGGGATAGTTAATTCTTTTTACAAATTTTATGTTATGCTTGTGATGCATGAAGCTTTCCATCTTCATTGCATCACCTAGGTCACAATGCACACAAAGATTGTATTGTACCAAGTCTCTCTTGATGGCAGAAACTATAATACAAATGCCTATTGGAGGGGGGACCGGCTCCGTATGAATCCGATCCTCAATTATTGTCATGTTCTCTAAACTCTCTCTTTGCAAAAGTATTTTTCATGCCAAGTTAATTAAGTACCATGTTTATGTTGCTACCATCAATTAAGTTCACCCACTATGCTCACAAAGTAATCCCACAAAAGTACTTTATCTAATTTCCTAATTCCGCTACTCTCAAAGTTCATCGCCCATTTCCATTACACAAACTCTCCAACGTCCATCTTTCTTTGGAGTGACTACTACAGGGCTCACCCATTCAGCATTATCAACTGGCACAATGAACCCTGCATCCAAAAGTTTATCCACTTCTTCCTTAAAACATTCATTTTCTCCTTACCTATCCTTCTTAATTTCTATCTTATTGGCTTTGCCCCTTTGACTAGTTCAATCTTCACAAGATCTCCAACAAAACCTCTTATTTCTTGATATGAAGTGATGAAAAGATTTGGAAACTTGTCCAGCTTTGTTAAGTACTCCCTTCTTTCTCCTTGAGTCAAATCAATACTCAGTATGTTTTGAATCAACCCCTTCTTCACTATCTCCTGTTAGGCTGCATCAACTCCTCAAGTTGTTCTAAATGGCTAGAAGCATTTATATCCCTTGACACTTGCAATACTTCACCAATTTCTCTCTTCTCCTTGTCCAACAGCAAGAATGACACTTCACCCTCATCAATGAAACTAGAAGTAGTGCTACTTTCTGAATCTTCAGAATTGTCTTCATTGGTAACTTTGGATTCATCATTTTCGCTCACATCTTCTAGTGCCAAAGGTTGCTTGGTAGTCATATCAAACATCTTCTTTTCACCCTTCTTGCCATACACACAAATTGTGCTAGTTTGCATGGTTTGCTAGTTGAATCTTGAACCCAGAGCTTCCGCAAGTAATGAGACCCAGTCTCTCAACACATGATTGTGTGATCACACAAACTTGAGCACCTCCATCAATGTAGGCCTCTCCCATGCCCACACCTTTGTGCCAAGCGTTCACCGTAGGACAGATGTTGGGTAACTCTTCCACAGCCAACACTCTGACTTGACCATGCTTTGGCTCTTTCTCTGGATTCACTAATGACTTCCATTGCCTCTTAAGTTTTGGCACCATATTCATTAATTGTCCAAAAGTACAATCTACTTTCCTGCCAATCACGTCTTCCTTTAAACTGTAAATTGTTTGGCCTTCTCCCAAAGGTAAATCTGCTACTTCAAACCGTCTACTATGAGGTCTTCTCTTCCTCTTAACTTTTGCATCTTCACCCTCTTTCTCTTTCCCTTTCTTCTTACTGGGACCTGGAGCAACATAGTCTTCCCTCTCTCTTTTGCCTACGGGCATCATATCTGTTTCTTTATTTTCAACCCGCACAATACCCACATGACCACCGGAGGTTGAGGCCTGATTTTTGTGTTCAATACCTTGATCTCCCCGTATATCCACTGCATAATCATTAGCCCTATTAGGAATTTGCTGAGGAAGTGGAAACATATCACCTCCCATCCTTGTTGGCCTTGGACAATGAGTGCTAATATGACCAAGTTCACGACAATTATAATAGGCAGGTATGAACCTCCTTTGTGGCTCAAAGACACCTTGTCCACGACCCACATTAGCATTAGGCTGAGCTTCATATGGCTGGGCCATTCCTCTTCCTCTACCATGACCACGACCACCTCCAAGAACACTAAGCCACAATTCTTGCATCATGGTTATCATATCTTGCATATTTCATTGTAAGTGTTTAGTATTCACAACCCTTTGAGCAGGTTGGGCTTCAGCCTCTGCCTGATTTTTCTCATTTTGCCTGCCATTATCTTGCACATGGACCACTTTCCCATACTCATTGAGTCTATGAGCTTTCCATTATTTCTCCTTGGCGATAGTGACTGCTTCCTCGAAGGTAGCGGGGCTTTTCAGCTCAACTTTGAACTTCAGACTTTCCTTTAAGTTTGACACAAAATGGTCCTTCTTTAACATGGTTGGAGGGATTTCATTTCTCAAAGCTCGGGCCCATTTATCCCATAAACAGATGAACTGAATGACAAAATCATCAACACTTTGATTAGCCTTCTCAGTGTACCCCAAAATTTCATGCCAAACTTCATTAGGTACTTCAATGGATCTGTACCGTGTGCTTGCTTCACACGACTGTAGTCCAAAACCACCCCTGGAGTTTGTGTCTGTACCACCTCTCATTAGGCAATCCATGAAACTATGGAAACTCGTCTGCCATGTTCGATTGCCACAAAACACTTACAGGTGACGTCGTAAGTTCAAGGGATGTCGATGGATCGCTCCAGTACCTAATCCACCTGACAATGGGTAACCCAGCCCCCACTACTTGGCTTCACAAACGTCATGACCCTCCAAAGGCTGCAATCCAATTACACAACCGCCTCAAGTGTTTTCCACAATTTGCACATACATAAGCGGTTGTCCATAAGGACCTACATCCCTTTTACATTCTCTCCTGTAGAATAGACATATTTCACAAGAATTGGAGCACATGAGCACTTGCTCGTGGGGTGGTGCACCAAAATGATGTTAGCATGCAAATGGCAAGGAAAACAAGTGTCTCTATAGCCTTGCACGAGTCACACCGTCGGAAGGAAGAACTATTGCACCGTCGAAACCACCTATGATAAACACATGTAAAGATTTATGAAGGACCCTTCTAGAATGAAGCACACTTGGAATTAGGAGAAACCAAGGAAATAATGATGTAGCCCGTCTCGAGTAGATGTCCGTAGAGTATCCATAGGCTAAAAACAGGTAAAAGATGAGAGAGATATGACCATTCGAAGTTGGGGGTGTACTCTCTCTTGCTGTAAAATGAGCTCTCTAGAAAGTTTTTAGGTGTTGCAAAAAATTGCAGCTATAAAATGGGGCCTCTTTTTATCTTTTATTCCAAGGGATTTCTTCTCTCTTCTCAGCCGACAAGGCTCTCTTGCAAGGCTCCATTTAATTGGTCCAATTTTGGCTTCATTTGGGTAAGAAATGGACAGCCGGTGACTTTTGGGCCAAGGGAAGGGGTGGGATATTGTCTAGGGGACCAAAAGGAAGACCAGGCGCTTGGGCAGCACGTGGAAACTCAAAATTTAACCCCCTTCTCCCCCAAATTTCCAGGAGCCCCCATAGCCAAGCTCCTCGCAAGCTCGTCTCTCCTTTGATACACCCCAAATGGGCACCCATTGCCCCTCTTATACCCCTTGCTTTGAGCCCAAGCTCCCCTATGTCAGATTATCCCATTTCCACATGGAACATTCCTCCCAAACTTCTCCAACTCTCTCCTTTTCCCACACGAAATTCTCAGTCCAACCTCCTTTCAGGACCAAATTCCCAGGAGCATGGTGCATCGCTCTAGCCACCAAATGTGATGCCGTAAAGCACGGCTCGGAGCCCATTACTTCGGCTATTTCCAAAAATGTAAAATCTCAGCATTTCTAATTTAAATCATCAAGTTGGCCCAGTTGCCTTTGTCGCATGCATCTGCAACCACTTTCTAAGTCGGAACCGCCCACTTCGGACGCACATATCTCATGATGTACAAGTCCGATTTACAAGCTATAAAGCACGGCTAAAAATAATTATTGAAAAACATGTTTTGGGGACTCGAACAACCCAAAACATCAATACAAAATCCCGGAAAAATCAAACCTTTGTATATGAATTTTTACATGGTCACTCTCAGGACTCGAAACACTATGTACAGATATATACATGAGGCTAGTTAGCAAACTTTTTGGCATGATCTACTGGCTTTATGCTCATCCAAAAAATGCATGACAACGCAAACCAAGCTTTCCGACAAAAAAATGAGGTGGGAAAAGTTTCTTTCAAAATTTTATTTTTATATTGCTCACATCGCTGGTAAGCACAATCAAGTGGTTGATGCACTTTCACGACGACCAAACGTTAATGCAGTGTCTATAGCAACTCACGATGATCAATCTTCTATTATAGATGAGTATGCTATTGACCCTGACTTTAAAGACATAATGTCAGCCCTTTCTTTGGGGAAGAAAGAGAAACCATTCACCTTGCAGGATGGTTATCTTTTCCGTGACAATAGGCTATGTGTTATCCACTCCCTTCGTGAGAAATTTATGTATGAATCCCATGCTCCTCCCTATGTGGGGCATAGAGGCATTCAACCTACTCTTTGAGGAGTAGAGACATACTTCTATTGGCCTATTATGAAAGTGGATATACAAAGGTATGTTTCAAAATGTGTGGTATGCCAAAAGACTAAGTATGATAGAGGGAAGCAACCTGGATTACTCCAGCCATTGCCAATTCCTAATTCACCATGGGAGAGTATATCCATGGATTTTATCTTTGGATTACCCAAGTCTATCCATGGGAATACGAGAATATGGACAATAGTCGACAGGTTTAGCAAGCAAGCACACTTTATTCTTGTCAAAAAGACTATTAAGGCACACCAAATGGCAACTCTCTTCATTTCTCAGATTTTCAAACACCATGGATTGCCAACATCCATCGTGTCAAATAGAGATCCTAGAAAGTAGGCGCCTCTTGAGAGCCTCCCAACATTCATGAGCTTAAGATGGTTGCACAACCAATTGAAGAGTGCACAACAGTGCGGCAAACAAGTGACTGAGGAGAAGTGGGAGTACTCTCGGGGTTGCGCGACCAAGGTAAGTTTGCAATGTATGATTCGTGGATTTCTAGATGTTTTGACGGCCACTCATAATCTTTGTTGGTTGTAGTATAATTCATACATGGAAGCACGGTGTAAAGGTCGGTATTTTAGGATGGAACGGATGGACAAAAAGCGTTTTACACAAGATTGTGAAATTATGGCGAAATTTGAACAATCTAGTCGACGACGGTCCTCTGATGCAGATCCTGTGGTGGCGGAACTCACTTATTTCGGCACGCTACAAGAGATTTTGAGGATCGATTATAGAGGATTGTGTATTTGTTTGACGTGCAATGGGTCAAGATAAACATAGAGGGTCGCAATGCAACTGTGTGTAGAGGAGAGTCAGGTTTCCTTGAGGTGGATTCAATAAAAAAATGAACCGTCCTTCGAGACACTTTCGTACTACCCAGCATTGTGAACAAGTAAGTTTGTAAATATTTAACATCCAATTTTAGAGGACTGGTGGTCTGGAAGCACTCGTGTAAGCTATGTGGCTCTTGCAAGTGGTATTTCATCCTACAATATCTGCACCAAGCTGGTGGTATGTCATAGAGGTAGCCCCTCGTAGTGTAAGGACGTATGAGGGCTACCATGTGCCAATCACAGCGGCATCAGTGGAGGAGATCAAAGAGGATGCTGATTCAGAACCCTCTGAGGTGCTGCTAGAGGAGCCTGACACTGCTACTCTCTATGGGATGCATGCGGAGGACTTACAAAATGAAACAGAGGACATCTACCTAAATGGAGAGCTCTATATAGACATAGGGAGTTATGCTGAGTTATGTGAGGATGAGAGAGAGACCTCTTAAAGCCATAAACATTGTATTTGAGCAATTTTGCTTCTTTTTATAATATATATTGTATTCATGTGGAGTTTTTTCCATTCTTGTCTATATGCTACACTTTAGAAATTTAAATTATGATTAATCAAATTTAACTTGTTCAAATTTTCTTCTCCATTCATCATTAAGATATAATGTTGGCGTATTTAATGCAGGTATGGATGATGATCAGTTTGTTTCTTCCTTATCACCCGAGTAGAGAGGTGGTATGTGGAGCGTCATCGCTCTGGAGCACCGTCGCGTCGTTCCACTCCTTCAACGTCTCCTTCTATTTCGGAGCGACCAGCGTGCTCCAAGAGTTTGGTGTCGACTAGACGATATACACACTCTTCTAGGCATCAAGAGTTTGGTGTCGACTAGACGATATACACACTCTTCTAGACGCTCTAGTGGTGGCTATGGCGGTTGTTGTGGAGATGCCGCCGCCGATGCTTCGACACCGCCTCGTAGTCGATGAGGTTCCTTACCTTCCCCTTCTTTTCCCGACTCCACACTAGCCATGGCGTCGCCATCTACTCCAGGTTTTGTGGTGCAACTATCAGTTGTTCCTGGCTACACACCACTCGCTACTCCTCCGGGAGTCACCCCAGTCGACACTCCTCGCTTCAAGGCCCAGACTCCAATGGAGATACCTGTCGTCTGTACCCCCATCGAGACGCCACTTGAGACCCCTATCAAGACACCCAGGTTCATGCGTCACAGGCGAGAGGGCTTGCCATACTTGGTCGACATCAGCGGCGGCATCATCATGGATGACGACGGTAAGAAGGTGATCTCGTGATGCGCGGCCTTTGCTCTCATGTGTTTTATTACTACATACTAAACACCTGGAGTGAAGTGCCAAATGAATTAAAAGACATAGTCATCAGCATGCTACATGACGAGTTTCTCGTGTCAAGTCGGGATGAGTGCTTCAATGAAGAATTGATGAAGGTGCGATGCGCGAATACTACAAGCACAAGAGTTCTGAAGTGCAAAAAGCAATAAAGAATGGGTGGAGTAGGCCAGATTGGTTGGCCAAAGAAGATTGGAAAAATGCAAAGCGAGCAGCGCACGAAAATCTTGACAAGTGGAAGCAACAAAAGGAGGCAACCAAAGCGCACGTAGAGACAAGGAGCTCGCACCACTTGGGGAGCGGCGGGTGGGCATCATTTGAGGCCGATTTGGAAAGTGTTTTTGCATTGCCCTTTAGGTTTGGTAGTTATTGATAATTGTACTTTTAAATTCTAACATGACGTATTCTTTGTATGTTTTAAACAATGGTCGATAACAAGACGTGACCCCACACGTACGAGCGCGAGTATGGGGACAGAAAAGGCTTATACGTCCTTATGGACATTCTTAGTTCTCGCTCCAGCATGGTTAGTATTCAATCTTACTCTTTTTATATTTGTTGTATTTTAATGATAAGCTAAAAAATAAACTGTTTTGTTATTATATATTTATACTTATAGAAATCCTTATTGTTTTTTTCTGTAGAATCCAACAGATATGCCGCTTGGACACGATGAGACGTTTGATTAGACGATGTCAATCTAGATGTAGCCAGATAGCACTAGTTTTCTTTTGTCATAGCATGTATAATGAGATGACGCGTGTACGTCATTTTTGTAAGTATTGGTCAACAATGTATTTTCTCAATAATGACAATTGTGTTGTAACTATTACATTTTGGTCAAAGCTTAACAATCAAGTGATTTTGCCTATGATGTGTATAATTTTGTCATTGTATTACTTTCGTCAATTCACTTTTGTCGGAATACTTTGTCAATTTTGCATCTTTATTTTGGAAACAATGTTTAATATGGTTGATGGATGGCAGGGTATTCATTGCCCTGCCACCCAAATTTTTTTATTCTCGAGCGTCGCTATAGGCTTCGTTATGTAAGGTCCTGCAGCGTCGATATATACGTCGCTAAATAAGGAACTATTGCATAGCTATTTAGAGACGCATATAGCGACGTATATAGCATCACTTACGCGACGCTCATAACGACGTTCCCATTGCAACGCCTTTAGCGACGCTTGTAGCGACGCCGGGGGTTAAAAAAAACCCATTGTATTCTCGTCGCTACAGCTGTGACAAGTGCACATAACCTCTTGTAATGATAATAATCATGTTGATCATAATAAATGATAACAAATCATCATGGAATAACATTACAACATCATGAAACACATCCATGAAATAATAAGTATCTTAAACATAATATATCATGAAACAATTCCATGACATCATATAACAAGCACCTACATCATTGTGAATCAATATGGAATGGTATCATGACAATATAAAAAACTCCTAAGATCAATAACTCTTTCAATTGTAATAAATTATCATGGAAAAATACCATAGCATCATGGAACAACACCATCATAACAAATTATCATGAAACACCACCATAAAATACAAAATTTTTTGATCATATATGAATCATGATGGAATAATATCATGGAATCATAGAGAAAATCCATGAAGAAATAAATATCTCAAACATAACAAAATATCCTAAAACAAGATAATGAAATAATATCATGACATCATGAAATGATAATCTCAAATATTGCGAATCAATATAAAATAATATCATGACATAATTAACCAAAGCCATATAATAATTATAATTATTTCAATCATAAAAAATTATCATGGAAAAGAACCATGGCATCATTGTTTTAATCTTAATAAATATATATCATGAAAGAGTGCCATGACATCATGTAACTGAAGGAGTACGAGTGGAAGTGCGACGCGAGAGAGAGTGCGAGAAGAAGAGCACGATGATATGGTGAACTCGCTCTACTGTAATGTGTAGAGCATAGTGAGTTCTTATTAGGTTTTTACAAAAGAATATGTGTACATACCTGGCGGCCTGCCCACTTACCTGGGCAACCACATTGGGATTTATACCCCAACAACCTCCCACTTAAAGTCCAATGTGGTACTTTAAGTGTGAGAGAAGCTACTATACAAGCTAATATACAAGAGATGTAGAGAAGTGATGTACTACCCTACACCTAACTGCTTGCGAAAATGCGCAAAGCTCTCTGAGGGAAGTCCTTTTGTAAGTAGATCAGCAGGATTTTCTGTGGTGTGAACTTTGACAAGCTGAAGTTGCTTATCCTCGAGCATTTCCCTGATGAAATGATACTTCACATCCACATGCTTTGTCTTTGAGTGATAAACTGGATTGCGAGCCAATTGTATAGCACTTTGACTATCACAATATAACACAGGCATCTCTTCTTTGATTCCCAAATCTGTTACTAGTCGATTAAGCCAAATTGATTCTTTGCATGCCTCTGATGCTGCAACATATTCAGCCTCTGTAGTAGACTGAGTAACACAATCTTGTAATCTAGAACGCCATGATACTGCTCCACCAGCCAATGTAAAGACATACCCTGACGTAGACCTTCGGTTGTCTAAGTCACCTGCATAATCTGAGTCTGTAAAACCCTTTACACTTAGCTCCTGACTCCCATAGCATATACGCATACTCTTTGTAGCTTTCAGGTATCTCAATATTCCTTTCACTGCCTCCCAATGTTTCTTGCCTGGGTTTGACATGTATCGACTTACTACTCCCACTTGTCTGGGCGAGTAGCAATCATTGCATACATCAAACTACCCACTGCAGACGCATATGGAATCTTATCCATTTCAGCCTGTTCTTCCTCAGACACAGGACAATCTTGTTTGCTAAGTTTCACATATGGTGGCAATGGAACACTCAGTGCCTTTCCCTTCTCCATATTGAAACGTTGCAAAACCTTGTCAATATACTCTGTTTGAGATAACCAAATCAACTTCTTTGATCTGTCTCTCTCAATGGGCATACCAAGTATATGACTTGCCTCACCCATGTCTTTCATGTCAAACGATTTTGCCATCTTTGACTTCAAAGCTGAAATTTCTTCCAAGTGCTTGCTAGCAATCAACATGTCATCCACATACAAAATAAGGATCAGCCAACTACCTTCCTTAGCCTTCTTTGTATATAGACAGTGATCGAACTCACTATGTTTGTAGCCTTGAGAAAGCATAAACTTGTGGAATTTATGGTACCATGCCCTCGGTGATTGTTTTAAGCCATAAAGACTCTTTAACAACTGGCATACCCAATCTTCCTTGTCTTTCTCAACAAACCCTTCTGGCTGCTGCATGTAAATTTCCACATCTAAATCACCATGCAAGAACGCTGTCTTGACATCCATTTGGTGCAACACCAAATCTAATATGGCAACCAATGCAAGAAAGCATCTCAATGTAGTCATCTTGACCACCGGAGAGAAGACTTCATGCCTTGTTCTTGCTTAAAGCCCTTGGCAACAAGCCTTGCTTTGTACTTTGGTTGACTATCATGAGCGGTGATCTTATACCTGTAAACCCATTTACAAGGTAGAGCCTTTTTGCCCTGTGGTAATTTAACTAGCTTCCATGTCTTGTTTTTATGCAGAGCTGTCATCTTTGACTGCATGGCCAATTGCCAATTCCCGGAGTCCTTCATTTGCACTGCTTCCTTGTAACATGAAGGCTCATTGCAATCAGTCAACATGACATAGTTCATAGATGGAAAAAACCTATCAGAAGGTCGCGTGACACGTCTAGATCTACGCACAATAGGTGGCTCAGGCTCAGCCACAACCTGTGGTTCCACTCTATCCTATCCTTGCTCCTCTTGAGCCATGACATTTTGTCTTGCACGTGCAGGTCCATCTTCTTGGAAGAAAACTCTTCTAATCTCCTCAACCCTCTCTGGTTTAGAATGATATTTGGATTCATTAAAGTGAACATCATTGCTGCGGACAACCTTTCTGGATTCGGGATCCCAAAGTCTGTACCCCATCTCACCAGAATTACCATAGCCTAGAAAGATGCACTTTCTACTCTTTGGCTCAAGTTTGTTCCTAAATTCCTTTGGAACGTGAGTATATGCCTCACAGCCAAAGACTCTGAGATGCTTGTATGAGGGAATTTTGCCTGACCATACCATCTCTGGCACTGAATCCTTCTGCAAAACCTTGTTAGGAGATCTATTTACAAGATGAACAACTGTTGATACAGCTTCAGCCCAAAACCCATTTGGCAGTTGTGCATTAGACAACATACTTCTGACCTTCTCTTGTATGGTCCTATTCATCCTCTCAGCAACACCATTTTGAGGAGGATTGTAAGGAGCAGTAAGTTCACGTTTTATACCTTTTGACTCACAAAAGTCCTGAAAGGCCTTTGAAACATACTCTCCACCATTGTCAGTGCGTAAGCATTTAAGCTTCTTGCCACTCTGATTCTCCACAAGTGTCACAAACGTTTTGAAAACACTAAACGCTTCATCCTTGTGCTTGAGAAAGTAAACCTATACTTTCCTCGAGTAATCATCTATAAATGTCATAAAGTAAGAAGCTCCCCCTAGAGATAGGTTAGGCATAGGTCCACACAAATCACTATGAACAAGTGCCAACTGTGTATCTCTTCTACTGCTTCCATGCTTATGTGGCTGCTGTGTTTGCTTACCATACAGACAATGTTCACAGAATTAAAAATCATTAAATGAAAATCCAGGCAAATAACCAGAACGAGACAAGATTTCCATTCCCTTCTTGGACATATGTCCTAACTGGCTATGCCACAAGAAACGTTCGGCTGCTCGGTTACATTGATTACATTTTTAGAGACATTTGATACATAAATCATGTAAAGTCCTCCAGACTTTACTCCATGTGCTACTGTCATAGAACCCTTGGATATCTTCCACATGTTCTGTCCAAAAGTGGTGACATAGCCAGCATCATCAAGTAAACCTGTGCTGATCAAGCTCTTTGTAATTGCGGGAGCTTCAATTCTGAAACTTCAATTGAACATCTCCAACATCTAAGATCTCACATGTCTGCCCATTGCCTAGCCGAACATGATCTTTAATGGTCACATAAGAGGTAAACCACTCCTTGTTTGGAGACACATGAAGTGATGCCCCTGAGTCTATAATCCAGTCACTTAGTGCATTTCCATCAGATGCTGTAAGAAGAGCTGAGTCCATTGTATTCTTCAAGAAGTAGATGTCTCCTGACACTAGACTGTCATCCTCTGCAACAGTGTTTGTCACATTTATTTCTTGAATCTTCACTGAGGACTTGTTCTTCTCACCATGGTCTTCAGCTTTCTCTTTGCCTTTTTCTGCTTTCCATTCTCTACAGTCTCTTTTCATGTGACCCTTCTTGCCACAATGGTAGCATTCTATGTCACTCTTGCCTTTAGCAGTGCGGGACTTGCTACGAGACTGATTCCTCTTTCCACCTTTGTACTTTTCTTTGGTCCTTCCCCTGACAACTAAGGCTGTTCCTTTGCCTTTGTCCATTGTCTTTCTATTGGTTTCTTCAGTAAGCAGACTTCCTTCTACACGTGCTATGTTCAAACCATCTGGAGGTGCAGAATTACTCAAAGCTGTGCGAAAAGTGTCCCAACTTTTCGGCAATGTGATCAACAGGAACATAGCTCTAACAGGTTCATCAAACTTGACACCTTGAGCTGACAACTGACTGTAGATTGTGTTGAATTCATTCAGATGATTGGACATAGGTGTCCCTTCTTTCATCTTCAAGTCAACAAGCTTCTTAAGCCAGTATACCTGTGAAGCTGCACTCTGCTTCTCATAAAGATCACTCAGCTTTAACCATGCTTGATAAGCCGACTCTCGTCTGCTACATTGAAGTAAACGCTTTCTGCCAAAGTCAGCATAATGGTAGAAAGTGTCAATTCATCCATTTCGCTCCATTCATCTTCGTCCATATCTTCTGGTTTTATCCCCTTGAGCTTTATAGGTTTTATCTGCTTCTTTTGTACCAACACGTGCCAAATCTGCTTCTTCCACAATGGGAAATTGGTTCCATCCAGCTTCTTGATATTGTAAAGAGCAGTGTCGTGTGATCCAGCCATAGCTACGCTTCACAATGGTTTACTTTCCTGGGAAAGGCAGAGTTTCCCCTGTAAACTGACCTCTGAACCAATATCAACCTGTCAAATGAACCAATAAAGCTTCAGATTCTGCATAAATTTCGGCAGAGTCTCCTTTGTAAAATGGCTCTGGTGTACTCAAAAACAGACCAAAAAACAACTCAAAAAACCCGTCTCTCTGACACTGTACGCTGCGGGTAAACCTGTCCTGCACCTGTACTGTCTCTCACTGTCCTATCACTGTCCTATAAGCATAGACTGCGACAATGCCTCAACGGCAGTAAAGCAAAGATGCAATCCCAACTGTCTAACTCACAGTCAATACATCCTAGCTGCCTATCTAAGGATGCTCGAGGGATCGCTCCAAGACCTGTATCACCGAAAGGATCTCAACATTCGAGAATCCCCCAGCTCAATAAAACCTCACTTGACCCTCAACAAAGGCTGCAGTAAATCTGACAGTACATAGACTTCCCACAAAGTCATACATCCACAAATTTCCCACTGTATGCTGTAACCACTGCGGCGGTTGTTTGCTGCGTGACTCACAGCCAGCAAACCCTCAACATACATACATCATCTTTGACAATACATCCCATGTGGAAGTACCTGCAATGTCAGGATCAAATCTGGAATATCAAGCAGCAAACACAAGCTACCTGATGAACTAGTGGATGTCGCCTACAGTCTGTGTGTAGATGCGCCCGTGTCGTATGTGA
Organism: Adiantum capillus-veneris; assembly: GCF_014529385.1. Classification (NCBI taxonomy): domain Eukaryota; kingdom Viridiplantae; phylum Streptophyta; class Polypodiopsida; order Polypodiales; family Pteridaceae; genus Adiantum; species Adiantum capillus-veneris. The sequence continues at coordinate 146,886,844 of NC_140940.1, forward strand.
CACGCCTCCAAGAACTGTGAGCCGTCCTTCGATGTGTAGACAGCCACAAATCAACACTCTGGGAGTGTCGATATCCTCAGCACCTGTAGTCGTAGGCCGAAAACCCCAAATTTGCAGAGTCGGATCTGCACCCGCTGAGACCACGTAGTCGAAAATGGCCTGCGCAGAACTTTGTCGAAGCCGAACGGTGACCGAGATGACCTCAGAATGAAATTCTGAGCACACCAAGCCCTATGGCCCCCCCACAAGATTTGGGGCCGTGTCTTTGCCTGTTGAATTTCACTCCAATCTGAGCTGGTGACTCTAGCCTCCTGCAGTGCTGCCCCGAGCCTCGATCTGAGCTCTGATACCAGTTGAAGAAGTACGAGCGGAAGTGCGACGCGAGAGAGAGTGCGAGAAGAAGAGCACGATGATATGGTGAACTCGCTCTACTGTAATGTGTAGAGCATAGTGAGTTCTTATTAGGTTTTTACAAAAGAATATGTGTACATACCTGGCGGCCCGGCCACTTACCTGGGCGACCACATTGGGCTTTATACCCCAACAGTAACAAGCATCTAAATCATTGTGAATCAACAATATCATGACATAATGAAGAAACTCTATAGAGCAATAAATATTTCGATCATAGATTAACACCATGGCATCATTGCACAACACCATGGAATAAAATAATTTTGATCATAACGAGTCATCATGGAAAAACTTAATGGCATCATAGAATGAATCCGTAGAATACTTAATATCTAAAATATGACAAAATATTACGAAACAATATCATGACATCATAAAACATTCATCTCAATCATTACAAACGAGCAACAACATGGTATAATGAGTTTACTCCATGAAACAATAACTCTTTCAATCATCATGAAACAATATCACGGTATTATAAAATGATTCTATCTAACAAGAAACAATCTCAACTATACTGAGTCATTACATGAAACAATACCATGGAACAAAAAAAACATCTCGATAAGAAACAATCGGTGTAAATAATCTATAATCACCATGAAAAAATATGATGGTATATATCATAGAATAACTCTATGAAAGAATAATCATATCAATAATAAACAATCAATACGAAAGACTTATAATCATTATGAAAACATATCATAGCTCATGGAACAACTCAATGAAATAATAACAATCTCAATAACCAACGATCATGAAATAATAACCATCTCCATAACAAATGATCATCAAAACACATCATAGCATCATGGAGCAACTCTATAAAATAATAATCTTATTAATAAAAAATCAATACGAATGACTTCTTATAATCATGGAAATGCATCATGACATCATGGAATAACTCCATGAAAGAATACTCATTTCAATGAGAAACGATTATTACGAAAAATTTCTAATCACATGAGAACATATCATGACATCACGGAACAACTATATAAAGCAATAATCATCTCAGTAACAAACGATCAGTACAAATGACTTTTAATTATCATGGGACCACATCATGGTATCATGGAACAACTCCATGGAAGAATAATGATTTCATTGGATAACGATTATTATGAATGATTGTGATCATCATGGAAACACATCATGACATCATGAAATAACTCCATGAAATAATAACCATCTCAATAATAAACAAATAGTACAAACGATTTTGAATCATGAAAATACATCTTTGCATCATGGAACAACTCTATGGAATAATAATTATTTCAATGAGAAATGATAAGTACGAACATTTTAATTATAATCATCATGAAAACGTATCATGGCATCATGGAACAACTCCATGGAAGATTAATCATCTCAATAATGAACGATCAGTACAAATGACTTTCATTCATGAAAAATATCTTATGTTATTATGAAACAACTCCATGGAAGAATAATTATCTCAGTAACAAACGATCAGTACAAATGACTTTTAATCATCATGGAAACGCATCATGGAATCATAAAACAATTACTCGATGATAGATCGATATGTAATAAAAACACATCATGGATCAACTTCTAATCATCATGGATAAACGATCATGGAATCATGAAACAATTACTTGATGATAGATCGATATGTAATCATAATAAAAACACATCATGGATCATTGATCAACTCTATAAAGAAATAACCATCTCAATAGCAAACGACTTATAATCATCAAATAAACGCATCATAGAATCATCTCCATGGAATAATAACCATCTCAATAAAATGAACCATAAGTACGAACGACTTATTATCACATAAAAACGCATCATGGCATTATAGAATAACTCCAGAAGAATACTCATCTCAATGAGAAAAGACCAATACAAAAGATTTGTAATCACCATAAATATATATCATCGCATCATGAAACAACTTCAAATAATCATCTCAATAGCAAACAATCTATACAAATGACTTGTAATCATCATGACAACGTATCATGACATCATGAAGAAACAACTTTATAATCACAATCTCAATAACAAATGATCATAAGATCTTATCATCAGTAAAAACCAAAAGTATTGATGTTTGTAGCTAAAAATATATTGTTAAATTGTATCTATTTGATACGTCATCAAAATTATAACTCTTTAATATCCATATATAAAGAATTGATATGAATCAATAAATCATAATGATATGACATGAGTTATTGAGAGTAAGAAAATCATTAAACTTGTAATTACTCTTTGATGTCTACAATCAAAAGAGAAAGTAAATTATCAAAATATAACTTTTTGATAAATCATCACAATCATAACCGTTGACATTCACAGAGAAGCGAAATAATATTAATTGGCAAAGCACAAGCTTCAATATCGACTGAAGATTATTGAAAGAATTATCAAAATCATAAGTCTTTGTGATAAAGCCAAATAAATCATTGAAACATAACACTTTGATATCCACATGGAAAGAATAAAATGAATTATCTAAACATAATTCTTTAAATATGACACAAATTATCAACATTGTAGTTCTTCAATATCTACAATCACAACTCTTTATGAATTATCAAAACCATAATCATTCAATATCTATGATGCATACAAATCGCTTTCTTCAAGTGAAATGTCATACATCAAATCTTTGTGTAAAAAATGATATGCTAGATATAATTCTCTCTATAATAGTGAAACAATAATATAACGGATGTAATTCTCTCTACACTAGCATCATGCAACTTTTAGTATTGAAGAAAAGAAAATCTGATTTGATCTTTATCATAAATCATATGTAATAAAAAAGAAAAACAAAATAAAAAGTCGTGTAAAAATCGATGCGGATACTGACGCGTCAAAGTTTGTTTTAAAAATAAAAAACCTTGGTATAAGCATCGGTATAAGCATCCACATCATTTCGTCGGTATAGGCATTGGTACGTAAACCGTTGAAATAAGCAATGAAATACGTGTCGGTAAAAACACAAAAATAAGCACCGAAAAATAACAGTGACATACCAACACGTATTTCGACAGCTATACTGACACTTGTACCGACGCCAAAACTTGTAAAAAAAAGTTTGGGTAGAGGGGGCTGGGAATTGATGTTGTATGTACTACAACACTGGGAAACAACCCTCTCTTTCCAAAGGAAGAGTGCAAAAGCAACCGCACTCCACCTATAGTTTGACATTGAAGAGCGAGTGAGTACAGATTAGCAAAATTATATGCATAACAAAACCACAAAATCAAAAGCTTAAACATGAGAAGTTTCCAAAAGCATAATCATAACCTGGACTCCCAAACCTTAGGCACAAGGACATGAAGATTTTCTAACCATAATCAAAACATGATCTAAAAATTGCAAGTATAACCATAACGTGATTGCCAAACCATATTTACAAAACCATAAACATAATCTGCTTGCCATACCATAACCATAACATGATTGCTATGTCATAACCATAACGTGATTGCCAAACCATAACCATAACCTGTTTGCCATACCATAATCATACCATTATTGCATACCATAATTGCAAAACCATAACCATAACCTGGTTGCCATACCATACTCATAATCGTAAACGAAATACAAAACCATAAACATAAGCATGAAGTTGTACATGTATACAATGAATGAGCACAACTGTATATTGAAAACCACAACTACAAAAAAAATAATTAAAAAAAAAAAATATATATATATAGAGGATGTCACCCTGATGGTAATACATCCCAATCAACGGCCTCTCCGTCCTCCTGCAAGGGCACCCAGTCCATGCTTGCACCCATACTTCTCCTCTCGGCGTGTCAAAGGATGCTTCCTTGCAACTTCTGGCAAAATAAATAATTAACCATAGGATAAATCTTCAAATAACATATATATATATGACATTAAAGCATGTGTATAATACTTAAAAACTCATCCCAAAGTGTGTTGTAGTCCCCACTCCCAAGACGTGATGCTCCAACAAACACGCTCTGGCTGCATCTCTCTGTTGCTGAAATCTGTGAGGATTGTCCTGTGTCTCTCGTGCAATCCCCACCCACTCCTCTGCCTTCAACCATGTTGATTTTGGACAGCCGGCCTTGTACCTGTCTCTCCCCTTTGACCGACGGTGTGACATTGTGGCAATCGCCATGCTCAAGATCCAGTCATTCGAGACTGGATCGTACCCCTTTGTCGGCTTGTACTCTCTGTGAATGGCCTTGAGTATGTAATTCTTTCTTTCATCATCTTATTCATCCCAAATCTCCATCACAGAGTGGCCAAACTAAATTGTTCAGAGTTGTCGAATCCTCTATCGCATGGCCTTCCGACCCTATTCGCCACAACAGCCCCATCCCTGGTCTTGTACACCTTGCTAGGATCATGCTCCTGTGATCCCCAAGGTGTTCGTGGTGTGCCAATCGATGAACTATCTACTGAAGAGAGTGGTGGGCGCTCTCTCAATGGCGTGGATGCATCACTAGAATCGCTACCACAACAACCACCTCCTCCAGAATGATGCGTAACTTGTCTCAAAAGAACCAGTTGTCAATGTAGGGGACATACTAAACACTAGTCCTAGGCTTAGGGACGACTGTATTAGGTCTAGAGGAACCATCTGTCCAAAGGTTTTGTCCATAAGAAACTTGCTCTAGTGCTAATTGTGACAAAAAGGATCCCATCTACTCGAATGACATGCCGGCCGGAGTGATAGGAAAACTAAAACTAGGAGAGTATGTATCGTCATCATCGACCATGGATACAGATACACAAATAACATAGATACAATATGCTAGTTCACAAAAGAAAAGCTTAAGCAATGCAAATAATATAAAAACGAGGCTGCAACACAACTTATTATATCTATCCAGTGTTGTAGACTGATTAAAAGAGTTCTACAAAAGAGTTCTTAGCAAAAATCAATAGTCAGTCTCTCATATTCTATGAGAGTTGATACACCAAAGATGTCTATCTCAATATGTACTTCTGCATCTTAGTCATCAAACTCCACTTCTTCATCGCTCTCCACATCAACTTGCGTATTTGAAAGCTCAGTAGGTTCAGGCATCTGCTTATCATTGACCTGTAGCTCAAAATCCTCACTTACTTCATTCGTAGGCCGTGCACTTTGTTCATGAATCTCCTCGACCTCAACTTCCAATCCTTCACACGCTTGCTTGCTCCATGGAGCAAGTTGAACAACATAGAGCCAGCGTGGTTTAAACGGATCTTTTTCATCATTTTCTCTCCATAGTGGATCTATTGTGAACATACCTTGTTCACAATTATGTGGAAGTACGAATGTATCTCGCGCATCTGTCCACACCCGTCTAGAGTTCACTTAAATCACTCCACTCTTAGCTTTGCACACAGTTACATTAGGGCCGAGGGTAATACCTTTGAACCGCTTGACATCAAAGATAAAAAATATCAAACTTCCTAAAGTTAATCTTCAAGATGTCTTGTATGTAGCAAAAGTATTCAAGTTGTCTAGTCTCTGTGTTCAAGTATTCAAGTTGGCTAGTCTCTGTGTTCTCATCCCTGGCACTACTCCTAATTTCTTGGTCCAAGGTTGCACTAACGCCACTATCGAAGGTGACCCTTTTTTCATCTATCCGTTGCAAAGTGTCTCCCATGTGACCACAAAGCTTCATATTTGTGATACTATAGCCACAAAATTGAAACGAACTTAAAGTTACTAAAGTAATGTGATCATGTGGACCCACAAAAGGAAGTTGTGAAAGTATTTACATACCAATTGCAACCCCTTGACATCTCCTCTCCCTCTTCAGTAATCAATAATCTGTTTCTCTTTCCCACTGAGATTATCGCATCTAGCCACCGCCCACACTGTAGGAAAGTCCGGCAATTTTTGAAGATGATCTAGAAAAGGAAGGTTTGTAATGGAAATGACATATGAACTTTGAGAGTAGCGGAATTAAGAAATTAGATAAAGCACTTTTGTGAGATTCTTTGTGAGCATAGCGGGTGAACTAAATTGATGGTAGAAACATAAACATGGTACTTAGTTAACTTGGCATGAACAATACTTTTGCAAGAGAGGGAGTTTAGAGAACAATGACAATAGTTGAGGACCGGATTCATATGGATCCGGTCCCCCCTCCAATAAGCATTTGTATTATAGCTACTCCATCAAGAGAGACTTGGTACAATACAATCTTTGTGTTCCTTGTGACCTAGGTGATGCAATGAAGATGGAAGGCTTCATGCATCACAAGCATAACATAAACTTTGTAGAAAGCATTAACTATCCCAAGCCTCAGTCCAAAGGCCTCAAACACCTTCGAAGGTGGAGAGAGCTAGCGGGGAATGAGGATAGGGAAGAGGAAGAAGAAACATTCCATAGGAGAAAGAATTAGTTCATCACTTATCATCACTCTTCTTGCTAGCAGACATAATAGCATAGTAATGAAGATGGAGAAGATGGCAAGCTTAAGCATTGAAGCATGGCTCTTGGTTGGTGTAGGCTCTCACTTCTCACAAGCTTGGAGAAGGAGGTGGAGTTCCTCAACATTCACCAAGTGAGAATCAATCCATAAAATGAGTGTGTGTGTGTGGTGTATATCCCCCTAGCACCCCCCTTGCTTGCTTGGGGTGAGTTGTGGCTTTTGCACATGTTTCAAGCTCATTGGACCCCTCTCCCCCCTAGCCAATCACATGCAGCATGCATTCAAGTACATGTGTAGTCTTTGGACAAGTGTCCTCCTTACCCCTTAGAGAGAGAGAGAGCTTGAAAATATCTAGATATTTGTTGGATGGAGCTAGAAGCTCATTGGACCGCTCTTTAGCCCAACCAATAGCATTCAAGCACACCATGTGGTGAAGCTTAGGGAGAGTTTGACATGTGTCCCATGTGCCCTTTGAGAAAAGGGGTGCCATTTGGGTGAGTGGAAGGTTAAGTCAAAGATTCCCCCTAACTTTGGGAGTTTCATGTATAGGAAGCTTCTCAAGCACCTTCCTCATTAAGTTTGTAGGGTCTCTTTTCGACTCAAGCACCTTATCCCCCATGCATAGGAAGCTTCTCAAGCACCTTCCTCATTAAGTTTGTAGGGTCTCTTTTTGACTCAAACACCTTACCCCTCATGCATGGAAAGCTTCTCAAGAACCTTCCTCATTAAGCTTGTAGGGTCTCTTTTTGACTCAACCAACTTACCCCTCATGCATAAGAAGCTTCTCAAGCACCTTCCTCATTAATAATGAAAAGCACTTCAAGCACCTTAGTCATCAAGAATGACAAGAACCTCAAGCACCTTAGTCATCAAGCACGACAAGAACCTCAAGCAGCTTAGTCATCAAGCACGAAAATCACCTCAAGCTTAGGTTGGGTTTCCACCTCAAGCTCCTAAGGTCAAAGGACTTTTAACACTAACCATTGGAGGTCTTTAATGAAGCTAACCCTAAGGTCTTTTAAGCTCCATTAGATGCATGTTGCTCTACCTCCTTTTGGACCGCTATTGAAATGTAACCATCTCTCCTCTTGGTCCCCTGTTGAGGTAAGTTTAGAAGCACTTATTTCACATTGCTCTTTGATAGACCATCTCTTTTTTGGACCCCAATTGAGATGCAACCATCTCTCCTCTTAGTCCCATGTTGAGATAGGTCTAGAAGCACATGTCTATATTCTAACCCTTGTTCTCGATTATTATCCCACATTAAATAATCAGTTTAATATGAGAAAATCATTTGGGTTGGTTAGATATTACCTCTCTCTTGAAATCATAGTCGTCCTCGACTATGAGATAAAAGAGATAAAGCCATAGTCATCAGTCAGTTTTTCTTAGCGGGTAGAGGATCCCTTTTTATCCTACGACATCGTTCCAAGATGGATGACTAATCCATTTGGTGCTTGGGAGACAAAGCTACCGCAAGCATGTCTATTCTTTAGTCCATATCATACTTCCAAAGTAGAGTGACAAGTTCTACTTGGTGTTTGGGAGACGTCGTCACCACAAACATGATTCTAAGCATGCATACTACTTAAATTTGTGCACAATAAAAAGAGAACTAGTCTTATAAGACAAAAATATTTTTCATTTAAAATGCATTCTCATTTGCTTACTCTATTGTAGCATTTCAAGCATTGACAAGGTTCATATTATCCTTAAGCTAGGTTCCTTGCATCCATCTAGCATCTTTAAAAGGATAATCGTTAAACTTAATAAGATATGGTCAGATAATCTTATTGTTTCTTAATACCTTGTCTTCATGTCATAGGATGGACTCAAATTGAAATACTTCTTCTTGATTGTTTATTTTTGGAGGGTCTAGAACTATTGCTTCTTTTGATGGTGCTCCTCTGTAAGGCTTACGTAGGCTCTCATGGAAAACATGGTGCATGAGCCAATGGTTGGGCAACTTGAATTGATTAGCCATCTCATTGATTGGCTTAAGAATTTAAAAAGGACCATAGTATCTTTTTTCTAGTTTAGCATCATACTCTTGGTGGTCCATAGGACTCTTGCCCGTAGTATGCCTCAGATGAACCTTGAGAAACTTTAGCAAGACCCAACCATTTTCCTTAAAGGCTAAGGCTCTTCTGTGCTTATTAGCAGCAGCCCTTTTTGCCTTTCCTGTGAGATGGATATAATCCCTTTAATCTTTGGAAAAGATTCTTGTAGGTCTCAGCTATATTCATCAGCAACGAAGATCTTCCCATGTACTTTAAGTAGTAAGAGACTTTTGGATCTTCCTTCTTTAACCTCAAAAGGTACTTTCCCCATAGAAGTATGCACAATATCATTGTACGCATACTCTATAAGAGGTAGGTACTTCTATCATTGAGAACATTGATCTACTTCCATGACATATGCTTTTAGTAGATCAAGAATTGTTAGATTAGTTATTTCACTTTGGTCATCCGTTTGTGGATGATAGACCAAAAGAGAAATTTGATCTACTTCCTAGATTCTCAAAGAGACCCTTCTAGAAATTACTGGTCATTCTAGGATCTTTGTCCGACACTATGGATGTTGGAAAACCATGATACTTGAAAATTTGAGATCTAAAGAGGGTTGCCATTTGATGTGCCTTAATAGTCTTTTTGATAGGCATAGAGTGTGTTTTCTTGTTAAGCCTATCGACTGAAACAATCCAAGTTGCTTCACTTTATCATATTTCAACTTTTGGTATACCAGGCATTTTGAACCATACTCTTATATGTTTACTTTTCATGGTAGACCAACATAAATACATTTCTACTCCTTGAAGAGTAGATTATGGATTCCCTCTTTGCCCCGCATAAGGAGAAGTACGGGATTCACACATGAATTTCTTATTGTATGGGTGAGTAACACATAGCCTATTGTCGTTTGTAAGATAACCATACTTCAAGGTGAATGGCTCTTTTTTCTTTTCTATTGCAAAGGTTGTAATTAAGTACTTAAAGTCTCTATCAGTAGCACACTCATCTTTCATAAAAGATAGATCATTGTGAGTTGCCATAGACACCACATTTACCCTTGGTCGTTGTGAAAGTGCATCGACCATTTGATTGTGCTTGCCAACAAGGCGAGCAATATGAAATTTAAATTGCAAAAGAAAATTTGCCCACCTCATTTGTTTGTCGAAGAGCTTGGTTTGCATCATGAAGTTCTTGAGGCTTTGTGATCCATTCGTACGATGAATGGAGTCCCCAAGAGATAATGTTTCCACGTGTTTAGAGCATATAGAATAGCAAGTATCTCTTTTTTGTATTTGCCTAATACTCACTTATCAAAGTTGAGTCTTTGACTCTCATATGATATGGCATGCCCTTCTTGAAGCAAAATAGCTCCAAGGTAATTACCACAAGCATCACATTGGACCTCAAATGCCTTTGAGAGATCTAGTAGTGTGAGCACATGTTGAGAGATAAGCTTCTCCTTAAGCTTGTTCAAAAGCTTCTTGCACTTTTGCAGTCCATGAATACTTAATGTTCTTTTTTGTTAAGTCTGTAATGGGCTTGCTATTAGCAATAATTTTTTCTATGAAGCATCTATAGTATGCACACATACCTATGAAGCTTCATACCTCCTGTAGATTCCTTGGATTAGGCCATCCTTTTATTATCTCTAACTTTGTTGGATCCATATGGTTGCCATCTTTAGAGATAATGTGACCTAATATTGAATCTCTTGTAGGAAAAGAACTTTTCTTTTGATTAAAAGCTTATTCTCTCTCACAACTTGAAAGATTACCTGGAGGTGTCGCTTGTACTCCTCAAGAGAATTTGAATGGCCTGAAGATTTTTGTTCATCATGAGTTTGAATGCGTCTAGAGCATTTGTCAGGCCAAAACTTGTAAATTATCAAATAGGTCTTCTACCCGCGGCATGGGAAATCTATTTGTGATAGTTATCTTATTTAGTGCTCTATAGTTGATACACATGTGATATGTGTCGTCTTTCTTTTTCACTAAAAGCAATGGTGAACAAAATGGAGAGGAGCTAGACCTCACCATCCCTTTTTTCACCGATTCATGCACTTGCCTCATGATCTCCTCTTGTTGAGCTTGTGAAAATCGATAAGGAGGCTTGTTAGGAGCTCAATTGCATGGTTATCATTCCTCATTTTAGAGGTAGCTCACTAGGGATGTCATCAATGAAAACATCTTGGAATCCATTTAGGAAATTAGACAATTCTAATTCCTCTTGATTCCCTTTATTGTAGGGATATGGTGTTCCCCAACTCGTTAGCATCTATGTACATGCTCTTTTCCATGTAGGTGAAGTAGATTCTCCTTTCAGGGAACCTCATGTTGGAAGCCATGCGATTAAACCATGGTGCCCCAACGATAACATTCTCATGTTTGAGAGGGGAGATGAAGAAATCCTTTTCGTCCACATGGCTTTGGACATGAAGCCTTAATTTTCCAATTAATGAAGTAACTGAGACGTCTTGTCCCTTGATAGCTCCATTGGCTTTCAATGCATCTCCCAACTCATGGGCTTGTATGCCTAGCTTAGTGGTCAATTCCGTGGATATGAAGTTATGAGGTGAACCACGATCAAACAAAATAAAGGCATCATGCTCTTCCATCTTTCCCCAAGCATAGGAAATGAGAAATCCTTCGCAATGAGCACCCTCTTTTGGAGCTTCAAACATAGAGGCTCTAGTAGTTTCATTGTGGGCAATTCTCTTGGGGTAAGGATGATAACCATGGCCTTGCTCCCCATACTTAAAACATTTGTGGTCCTTACGAAAAGCTTCTAGCTCTTTAGGAGAGAGTTTATATTTACCTTTGTAAACTCCCTGCTCCTTGGACCGATTGTTGTTGTTGTTGTTGCAATAGCCTTGGTAAGAATTTTGGGCATTGGTTTTTCCCTTGGCACCACTTTTGTCTTTATTTTCCATGGGTTTGACATTTTGTCTAGCCCCTTGTTGGAAATTGATGCACGAAGCAACCATGGTGTGGTGGATTACTTCGGTGATAGAACCAGGCCGTTGAGAGTTGACATTCTCGGCCATCTCTTTGGGTAATTCCGCAAGGACTATGGGTTAACCGTTTCCTCTTGGGAGGAGTTGGCGATCGTTTAGTATGCCGTCTTCGTGGAGCCACATCTTTGGAGGAACTTAGGGATGCATTACTTTCTTGCTCTTTGGATTCCTCCTCTCGTATGGGAGAGAGTCTTCTTTTGGGGGTCTCATCAAGAGGCCTCCTAAGCTCTCTCTCCTCTTGGAGAGGAAAGGAAATCCTATAAGCACGAAGTTGTTGAGTAACTTCGGCTTGCAAAGCAGGGTTGCCCATAGCTTGTTGCAACCTAGTAACAAGATAATTAACAAACATCGCGGTATTATCATTAGCACCTTCATGTGCAAAATCAAAGTTATCAATGTTCATTCTACTCTCTTGGTTATTATCAGCCATGTTAATTAAACTTATGTGTTTACTTAGTGTATGCTTTGGAAATTCAAAACCTTAGTTGCTACTCCTCTTAGCCTTTGAAATTAGGCAGTTAAGTATTTAAACCCACGGCTCGACTTGGTTAATTATAGAGAGTAGTGGAGTGAGTCTAACATACCGAAGTTGCCGATGGATAGCTCCTTTTGAACTTCTTATGGCTCAATAATGGTAAAGCCATAGGCAAGTCTAAAAAGACTCCATTATTAAGACCAAATCTCTCGAGGTGTGCACCATATCCTGCATAGTGGGCTCAAAAAAACCGATAATATATCCCAGTCCCACTTACCCTAATATAATTAACAAAATCAACCATTAATAGGCTACTTAAGGACCTCTCTTCTTAAGCAAGAAAAGAGAAACCAAATGCTCTGATACCAATGTAATGGAAATGGCCTATGAACTTTGAGAGTAGGGGAATTAAGAAATTAGATAAAGCACTTTTGTGAGATTACTTTGTGAGCATAGCAGGTGAACTAAATTGATGGTAGAAACATAAACATGGTACTTAGTTAGCTTGGCATGAACAATACTTTTGCAAGAGAGGGAGTTTAGAGAACAATGACAATAGTTGAGGACCCGATTCATACGGAGCCAGTCCCCCCTCCAATAAGCATTTGTATTATAGTTTCTCCCATCAAGAGAGACTTGGTACAATACAATCTTTGTGTTCCTTGTGACCTAGGTGATGCAATGAAGATGGAAAGCTTCATGCATCACAAGCATAACATAAACTTTGTAGAAAGCATTAACTATCCCAAGCCTCAGTCCCAAGGCCTCAAACACATTCAAAGGTGGAGAGAGCTAGCGGGGAATGAGGATAAGGAAGAGGAAGAAGAAACATTCCATAGGAGAAAGAAATAGTTCCTCACTTATCAACACTCTTCTTGCTAGCATACATAATAGCATAGTAATGAAGATGGAGAAAATGGCAAGCTTAAGCATTGAAGCATGGCTCTTGGTTGGATTTGCATTTCATAGCCAAGAGTGTTGGTGTAGGCTCTCACTTCTCACAAGCTTGGAGAAGGGGGTGGAGTTCCTCAACTTTCACCAAGTGAGAATCAATCCACAAAATGAGTGTGTGTATGTGGTATATATCCCCCCAACACCCCCCTTGCTTGCTTAGGGTGAGTTGTAGCTTTTACACATGTTTCAAGATCATTGGACCCCTCTCCCCCCTAGCCAATCACATGCATCATGCATTCAAGTACATGGGTAGTCTTTGGACAAGTGTCCTCCTTACCCCTTAGAGAGAGAGAGCTTGAAAATATCTAGATATTTGTTGGATGGATCTAGAAGCTCATTGGACCCCTCTTTAGCCCAACCAATAGCATTCAAACACACCATGTTGTTAAGCTTAGGGAGAGTCTGACATGTGTCCCATGTGCCCTTTGGGTGAGTGGAAGGTTAAGTCAAAGATTCCCCTAACTCTGGGACTTTCATGCATAGAAAGCTTCTCAAGCACCTTCCTCATTAAGTTTGTCTCTTTTTGACTCAAGCACCTTACCCCCATGCATAGGAAGCCTCTCAAGCACCTTCTTCATTAAGTTTGTAGGGTCTCTTTTTGACTCAAGCACATTACCCCTCATGCATGGGAAGCTTCTCAAGCACCTTCCTCATTAAGTTTGTAGGGTCTTTTTTTGACTCAAGCAGCTTACCCCTCATGCATGGGAGAAGATTCTCAAGCACTTTCCTCATTAAGCATGACAAGCACTTCAAGAACCTAAGTCATCAAGCATGACAAGGACCTCAAGCACCTTAGTCATCAAGCACGATAAGCACCTCAAGCACCTTAGTCATCAAGCACGACAAGCACCTCAAGGTTAGGTTGGGTTTCGGCCTCAAGCTCAGCCCTAGCTTGCCTAAGGTGAAAGGACTTTTAACACTAACCATCGGAGGTTTTTAATGAAGCTAACCCTAAGGTCTTTTAAGCTCCATTAGCTGCACGTTGCTCTTTGATAGACTACCTCTCTTTGGACCCCTATTGAGATGTAACCATCTCTCCTCTTGGTCCCCTGTTGAGGTAAGTCTAGAAGCACTTATTTCACATTGCTCTTTGATAGAGCATCTCTTTTTTGGACCCCTATTGAGATGAAACTATCTCTCCTTTTAGTCTCGTGTTGAGATGGGTCTAGAAGCACATGTCTATATTCTAACCCTTGTTCCCGATTATTATCCCACATTAAATAATCAGTTTAATATGAGAAAATCATTTGGGTTAGTTAGAGATTAGATTTTATGACAAGGTTTCTAGTGGCACGGTTGCGCTTGAATTACAAGCGATCTATCAAGCATTGTTGCTTTTTCCCTTCGTCCCTCTCTAGCCACTTTTGCATGACGTCTAAGTTGAGAAGAAAATATCTCATAACATTTTATCGCATTGTGATATCCATCTTCCTAATGATGCCTTGTCCTTGCGGCTCGTCCCCTGTCACCTTGATGTTGATCTCAATAGTCCACATTTGGGGCATCTCTGGATATATTGAGTCCAAAAATTCATTGATAAAGAGAAGAGACTCTTGTACAAGCCATCCTTCAGCCATGCTACCCTCGGGGCGAGCCCTTTGACAAAAGAACCCCTTTAAAGTAGTCATGAATCTCTCCAAGAAGAACATCCACCTGATATGGACTACCTCAGCAATTGCAACTTCATTTCTTTGCCGCCTCTTGAAGCAGCTGTCAAACATGTTTCCACATACACACTGCTTCAATAGCATTTAAGCGTGCTGCATCTATGCTGTCTTTTTTTATTTCTTTTGAACTGATCCAATGTACCAACTCACTGATTTTATAGATTGTTCTTCTAATGTCATCTGTTAGACAATCCTTTATGGCAATTGGTAAGATAAACTGAAAAAATTTGTGCCAATTGTGGGACTTAAGACCACTAAGATTTTCATCTCTCGTTTTCAATTTTCAAACATCGCATGCACCCTATGGAGTCTTGAATGAAGATATAGTCTTCTTCACTTGTTGCTCTTCTGCACGACTCAAAACCCATGGACCTTTTGCAAACTTTCCATTGGGTTTAAGTCAAGGCCATATCTCTGGCATTCGACCCACAGTCTATCGGTCATCTCTTTGAGCCTTGCTCTCTCTTTTTCTAGTAATGGTTTTGCATAGGATCTCCCCCACATTCTTGAAGATGTGCATTGGGTCAAGCAGATGATTAATCAACACGTCACTCCAATATGGGAGTTCATGGAAAATAGAAAGTCTTTTCATGTCCAGTGGCTTGAAATCTCTCCTCTCTAGCCACATGTCCTTCCAATCGCTCGCTTACAGTAGATGCATGTCATGTTTGCATATGTTTGGTCCACGTAGCTCATGTCCTTCATGTAAATATCTACCATGCTCCTTGAAAACTGTCTTGGTCAAATGATCAGAGCAGCGGAAGCCAAGTCGAGAACCACATTTTGGACAGGCATGATTTCTCGAGTAACTCAAGCCTGAAAAATCATAAACTTGAAATAGAAGAGTTGGCATGGCTAGTAATAGCATATATGTGAGGGTTTCCTGAACACTTGCTGAAGCTTGGCCAATCATGCATGGTCCACACGAGAATACGTTGCACATATACATTTTGTTGTCCGATTGGTTGGGACATGCCAACCACATTGATCGCTGTCTACAAGATTTGGAGATCTTCTATCAGTGGTGCCAGATAGACATCCATGTTCTTTGCTTTCTACTTTCTTGGGACGATCAGTGACAACAACAGATGGCCCTTCTTGTTGGCTAGCCATGGTGGAGGATTATAATTAACCAAGCAAATAGGCCACGTGCTCCATGACGAACTTCGTAATCCAAATGGGTTTACTCTATCCATTGCCATACCAAAATGAATACATCAAGGCTCATCCTTCAATATAGGCCATCTTTCCTCTATGTGCTTCCATGCACAAGAGATAGAAGGTACCCGCATCACATCATCTGTCGATCTAGTATTTGAGTGCCATGTCATCAAAGCGTCCATAGACTTGCACCTAAATATGCTCTTTATTCTTGGAATGATAGGAAAGTGTTGAAGGATCTTTGTAGGGACAAATTTTCCTTGTGTGTCCTCTCTATACATGTTTGATCCACCATTGAGACAATGTTCCAAATTTTTATATTCATTGCAAAAGTATACAATCATTAGGGCATACATGTATTTTGCGATAATCCAAGCCCAAGTTAGTAAGAAGCTTTTAGCGGCTAGACGGGTAGGGGGCATGTGATTGCCTTTCGACAAGATTTTCTCGTTGAGCAACTTGTCATTACATCAACAAGTAAACACAACGATCATATTATTGAACTGTAACTGGGACTTTGGCATGCTTAGAATACAATATATTTACCTGAAAATCTATGTGACGGAGGCGTCAGACCACCCTAAACAGCAGACTGTAGATTAAGCATTGTCAAAGTGGTACGGAGAACTAAGATTTTTTCACCATTGTAAAGCGGCATACATGCAAGAGTCTGCATCATCTCGCCCTCTTTATCGTTTATATCATGCCGTCAATATGGATGGGATGACTGAGGTTGGTTCACAATGTTGCTTTGAATGTTGTCGCCTTCTAGGTTTTTAATGATGGGATCCATGTCAAAGAACGCGTCTAACATCTGCTCCACCTTAACTTCTTGAAATGTGAAACCGAGAATTGGTGGGGTGGACTCCGTCGATGGTTGTTCGTTTGATATTCATCTTGATGAAATTGGAGCAATATCTACTTGCAGGGGTTGATCTATTGCCTCCAGACCATGAGATTGATAACGCAGATCTTGTAGTTGCTCTATGGAAAAGAGATGAAATTGAACCAATATCTACTTGCAGGGGTTGATCTATTGCCTCCGGACCATGAGATTGATAACGCAGATCTTGTAGTTGCTCTATGGAAAAGAGACCGTTATTGCGTATGTGCTAATCATAGATTTTTTGTTTTTTGAAAGATCGGATGCATGCAACACGCACAATATCGTCCATACTTTATCTACCAATGATACACAAATGAACAAATCACTCTTGTTATAAGTACGCACCAGTAACTACATGACAATGCATGACAACCTCAGATTCTCTAGCCATGCTCGCTCCCCACATACCTCGGTCTAGAGGTGCACAGAGATCAAGACCACCAGGTCATAATCACGGAGATCAAGACCACCAGGTCATAATCTCATCTTTATTGATCAATGCCTATATATTAGGGTTTGAAATAAGTTTATTTTTTAAACGTGTTTGCATTTTTGAAGTCTATGTATGCTATTGAAGTCCGTTTGTTTACTTTTACTTCGTTTGTCGAAGTTCGTTTGCGTTTTTGAAGTACACAAGTCTTCTAAAGACCGTTGCATTTTTTAAGTCCGTTTGCAATTTTTCTACCATTTGTCGCTACAACCACACATTTTCTAGCCATGCTTGATCTCTGCACACCTCAATCTAAAGGTGCACGGAGATTAGGACCATAGGGTAATAATATCGTCTTTAATTGTTAATGCCTATATATTAGGATTCGAGATAAGTCTGTTTTTGAAATTTGTTTGCATTTTTGAAATCTATTTTTCATTTTTGAAGTCCATTTGCGTTATTTTACTTCGTTTGTTGAAGTCAGTTTGCGTTTTTGAAGTACACAAGTCGTTTCTGAAGTCCGTTTGCGATTTTTCTGCCATTTGTCGCTAGCTCTAACAACCTCACATTCTCTAGCCATGCTCGATCTCTGCACATCTTGGTTTAAAAGTGTTCGGAGATCAAGACCACTAGGTAGTAATCTCGTCTTTATTGGTCAATGCCTATATATCAAGGTTCGACATAAGTTTGTTTTTGAAATCTGTTTGCATTTTTTATGTCTATGTGCGCTATTGAAAGCCGTTTGCATTATTTGACTTCGTTTGTCGAAGTTCGTTTGCGTTTTTGAAGTACACAAGTCGTTTATGAAGACCGTTGCATTTCCAAAGTTTGTTTGCGATTTCTCTACCATTTGTCGTTAGCTCTAACAGCCTCACAGTCTCTAGCCATGCCCGATCTCCGCACACCTCGGTCTAGACGTGCACAAAGATCAGGACCACCGAGTAATAACCTAAGCGGCTAGCCCTAAGTGATAAGTCTTCATATCAATTCTCCCTAAGTGACTAGCCTTGGTTAAGTGGCTAAATGACTAAATAACAAAGCGGGTGGACCTAAGCGGCGCGGCTAAGTGAGTAAATACCTAAGCGGTTGACCCTACACGGCCAACCCTAATTAAGTGGTGTGAATACCGGTTAGCCCTATGCGACTAGTCCTAAGTGGCTAAGCGGCTAAATGAAGAAGGGGGAAGAACTAAGCGATGCGGCTAAGTGACTAGTCCTAAGCGCCTAGCTCGAGGTGGCTAACACTAAGCGGGTAGCCTTCAACGGCCTAGATACGGAATAGTCTGGCTTGAGCAACTAAGTGACTAAATACCTAAGCGGCTAGTTTCAAGCGGCAAGCCCTAATAAACCGTCTAAACATCGATTAGACCTTTACGACTAGCTCTAAGCGGTTAAGTGTCTAAATAACAAAGCTAGTTGAGCCGCGTGTAGGACTAAGCGGGCTCGACTAAATGATTCAATACCTTACCAGCTAGCTCTAATTAATCAGCTAACCTTCACCCGTCTAAAAACGAACCAGTCCTGAGCAATGAAACGACTTATTACCTAAACAATTAGTTTTAAGGGGCTAACTCTAAAAAAGCGAATAGTCCAAAGCGAACAACTATGTCTGATCAACATAATATCGCTTTTTCCTAAGTGATCGACATAACAATGCCGATCCACGATTTGCAAATTAACGAAGAAATATAATCAAAGGTACTTAAAAGCTAACACTATAAAGTTTCTAATTTACATTTATAACACCTATGATAAGTCATATTAAAAAAATAAAAATATAATTTCTTAATTTCTAATTTATTTACACAAAAATAACAAAACTAATTTAAAATAACATAAATCAAAATAAATCTTGCTTTTAATGATCAAATGATGTTATCTTTCTTTGTTAATGATGATTTTTAATTAATATTATTTATAAACTAACAAAAGTTATATTTTCTTTCATTCTTGTTTGAATCGAAAAATGTGTATGTGTGCCGTATAGAGTGTGTTTATTTTATTTAGTGTGCATTTTTGTTTACTTGCATGCATCTTTATGTGAATGTGTATGTGTATGTGTGTATGCAGCAAAAGAGAATGATAGAGCACTCACATGCGACCTATTTGATCTTTTCAGTAAGTAAATCGAATTAAAAATGATGTAAATTCAATATGTTCAACTTTCAAAAAAAAAAAGAATACAAAAAACGAATCGCATACGATATATGAAAAAAAAATCCAAGAATCATACAACAAGAAACTCAACACGTATCAACATATAAATTTAATTGAATACAATGTAATTTCAATCTAATTATTTTTTGATCTAGGGTTTTAATGCAAAATCAAATTGCATGTGATACATGAAAAGTAAATCAAAGATTTTTAACAAGAATCTTAACACAAATGAACTCGGAAATATAAAAGCTCTTACCTTTTGATGGAAGTAACTTTTGGTGCAAAATTTGACAACTCTGTCATGACAAGCAGCTCTGGAACGACCCAAAACCTTAAGAACGACTCTTTAAACGTTGAAGTCCAAGTTTCGAGCAGAAAATTGATACAAAAAATGTCCTATTTTTGTGAAAAAATTTCAACCACGCTCTGATATCATGTTGAGAAGACAGAGGGACAGAATAGTAGAGAGACGATACAGAGAGAGTGCAACCCTAAAGTGTGTAGAATACGCACACAGGATGGTATATATATAGAGGGGACCTAGGGCTATATTTAGAGTAGCTTTACATCAACACTGAGTCCGTGAAGATTGGGTCCTACTATTACACTCGCACGCTATTGTGGTCAAATAGAATAGCATGGAATATTCTCTATCTCAGTTTTCCAGGGTTTCTATGGACAACCAAGTAGGATGGCTCGGCACAGGAGCACTTGGACAGTCACTTGCTTGTAAGCAGCACCTGAGGAGATGGAGCTTGGAGGTGGGAGTCCTTGAGAAGACACCGGCTTGCAAGTACATTGGAGCCACACATGAGCAAGTAAGTTTGAATGCCACAACAAATGAGAGAAGGAGGAGCGACGAAACTCTCAAACCATCGCCTTTCTCGCTCACTTGCAGGTTATGTTCCTTCCCCCCCTTCCACTTTTTCCTTCCTCCTCATTGATGGCTCTCATTCTACTCAAAATCCTGCCCCGCCCATATCCCCACCTATGCATGCCTCTATTTGTAGAGGTAGAGAGAGAGAGAGAGAGAGAGAGAGAGAGAGAGAGAGAGAGAGAGAGAGAGGACTGGAGTCGTGTCTCGCATGGGTAAGAGAGAACTAGAGAGAATTGGAGTCATGTTGCATAGGGAGAAAGCAAGTACTTTCTAAGGTTGCAGAGAATATCCAAAGATTTTGCTCATTTTTAGAATTTTTGAAATCGGGGTACCCTACTACTGACATACTATCTAATGGCTTCAAAAAAAAAAAAACCACTACTTACGTGAGGACACTTTAAAAAGAAGAAAAAGGAAAAATAAAAGAATATACCCAAATGGAAAAGACCCAATGTACCAATGTGAAGTAGACCACCTCTTTATATAGACACAAAAAGTCTTTTGACTTTACACCTTCTTGGGTCTTTTCATTTCCTAAACTCACCCTTCACTTACTCACTTAAGATGTTTTCCAAAAAAATTTATTATTTAGAAATTGGGGAGACCTAATACTACTAGTAATAAATGTATGGCTCTCCTAATGGCTTCAAAAAAAAAAAAAACACTACTTATATATTGTATAATGCAAGGACACTCTTTAAAAAGAAAATGCTACAGCGAACCTGATCTCTTGTTGCTATGAAATAGTGTGTGAGAACCATGAAGAGGATCTCAACCCGAAAATAATGAAGATCTGTCTGTCCCCACATTAATTTTGTCTATTAACCATGTGGCAGGCAGGCAAACCCAAACTTACACCATGAACTTGAAGAATGGCATTGGGAGAACATTTTCACATGATCTATACTCGAGCATGATCTTCCATGGCATGGCCAACTTTCAGAGCTAGAGCCAATGAAGGCAATAGCTACACCTTTACTTGCCAACATTCAGGTCTTGAGTATCCCATCCTCCATCATGTCAATAAACTTCACAAACTCACAATTTTTGGTAAAGTCAAGCAAAGAGGCAGATGATTTTGGTATGCCTAGTGCTTTTATTGTCACCAATACATTTGAAGGTAGCCTAGATAGCAGTGGTTACAACCACCATACAACAATCTCTGGCCACCATATGCCATCATCCAAATTAACGACTCTCATCAACCCTCTTGCTGCGAGATATTCCAAGAAAAAGAAGCGGGATCCAAAGCTTGAAGGGCCAAACGGCGTGGTCCACATTCATAGCAAGCCAAACGGGTTGCGGCATGAAAGTGAAAAAACGATGATGCTTTGTGACAACATAGGCAAGAGGTGGAGATAGGGACATGTCACTCCCCATAAAATTAGAAAATAACACATCCCACAGAGAGTCTTGCATTTTGCACTTTGTACAGACACAAATTTAGATATAGGGGTTACAACCCAAAGCATTTAAATTGCAGACACATAGAGAGATACAAAAGGGTAGAGAGCCCACTTTGGGTCGCCCTTGTATGATGGTGTTATGCAGGAGAAAGCACAAAAACCACTTAAAATTGTAAGCCATTACTATCACTATCAATGACTACATAATAACTTGCATAGTACTTTTGACGGACATTACACAACCAATTGTTAAAGGCTATAGATGGATGGTTTCCATCACCATTGATAAGGGTTGAACCAAAGACACAGTGATGTGCATTTTTTATGCTAAGAATATGGACATTCTATTATTTCCATAGCCTATACCCACTAGGCTCCAATTGCTATCACTTGATAATGACATCACTCCCAGTAAAAGCCATTAACTTTGATGATGCAGACCCAAAGGTATAAACTAGGTCTATAGGCGCCAAACATCGTAGGTTTTTAGTGCACCTTATGCACATATAAATAATTTAAAAACGTTACCTCTAGAAAGAGGATTATATGGGCACTATGTAAAAGGCTCTTCCCCATTCCATGTAGGTATAACCTGCTCTTGCCACTTTGTTCACTTGCTTTGCTACACCATTGTTTCAACTTCATAGTTCCATTCTGTTGTTGAGAGAGAGAGAGAGGGGGGGGGGAAGGGTCAAAAAAGCCTACAACTTTTGTGCTCCTATCAATCTCAAGCCCGAAGTCGCCAGAGTTGTAGCTCCCGAAGCAGCACATTGAAGCTCCCACACTCCTATCTCACTCCTGCGGAGCAACAACCATAGTCCTTTATCTATCTCCCATTAGTAGAGAGGTGGAGTGCTTGGTTTGAGAAGCAACATTGAAGAGAAAATATGTTTTCACCATCCTTCCATGATGATGGTTCCATAACCCTCCTTGCACTTTGATGGTGATTCCCTCAGACTGCTCCAAAAGTTTCAAAAACTCACTTCGCTTAGCTATAAAGTGATAAATGCTCAACTCATACCAAGCAGGCCAAAAAAATAAATCCTTATTTTTAGTCACGAGAAAAAAGGGTACTCAACGTTATAGCCCATGCCCTTTGCACAAGCCAAAAATATACAAGAGATGAAGATCTATGAGTAATTTAGCTTTAAAGCCATTACATCATGAGATATCTCTCCATCTACATTATTCAAGAGGAAGTTATGTCAATTTTTTATAAATAAAAAATAATTTTAGCGAGAAAAAGAGAAGGAAACTGTAAGCCTTTGCCCTTCAGGCATGCCAAAAACTGTCAATACCCTCTTACAAGGGCCTAGATAAGATAATGCTTACTTAACATATCCAAGATACAAGTGCGCATAAGATAGCCACGCATAAGATGGGTGCACGCTTGGATTGTTTAATAGGTTCCACTTCTATCGAAAGTGGATCAAGTGAGGATGGTGTAGGGTTCTGAGGTCACGATGGCGTAGGGCTCTAAGGTGCAGAGATTCTGAGGTCTGAGGTTGCGTGAGGACTACTCAAAGGTCACGCAGGTGCTGAGCGGATTAGCTTTGGTGCTCTGAGGCATGGTTTTGAAGTACTGCTTGGGGAGGTAGAGGCTTTGCTGTGAGATCTTGCAGCTTGCCAAACACAAGAAGATTTAGAAAATTTCTCATATAGGAAAAGGGAGCCTCCCCTCCTGCCCGCCTGCATACGCCGAGTTTCAACAACTGCCCCCCTCCGTCTGCTGTGGCAGGATAATAATCACCCTACTGAATTTGTCGGCATCGAGATTATTCTTTTTAATAATCGCATTTTGTGACTTTAGTTAATAATCGCCTTTAGACAAGATGGTGAGCCTTTAGTTAATAATCGCCTTTAGACGAGTTGGTGAATTGAGATTCTGAGAGGGGTTTGTTAGGAGCTTTGTGAGTACTTGTTGGTTGTGGTATCCTCCTCATTGGGGTTTGGAGTCAAGTCTCCCTCTGGCTTCATTGCACTCCCCTTGGTCATTGTCAGGTTCACCCTCTGTTGCACGTGGCCTGTGGCATTATGTGCACGCCTGGTTATCTCCCTTGCGCTTTAAAGCCTTGTTGCCCCGAGGGTCTTGAGGTTAACCAAGTCACGTGGTAATGGAACTCGATATTGTTGAATTTTCAAAGATGTTAGCTGCAAGTAAAATACCCGAAATGGAGCTAGCCGTGCCGATGGATGAAGGCGACGGCTCGGTCTTGAGACCGCTGGATGATGCGACAAGGTCGAGCCCCAATTCGCCAAAGCTTCAACCACAAAAGATCACAAAACTTTCTCGATTGAAAAAGTTCCCTATGAGGAAACAAAAGAGAAAATGGGCTCAGCTCAAGGGTTCAAATTTGAGGTAAAAACCCTCAAAGACGGGGTTTCTCAGGGTCCCATCTGTACTAACGTTAATAAGGCATCAAGTGCATCTGTAGCTTGCAGACCAGGCATCTCGTTTGCTAGCATACTCAAGGGGAGATTACAGCGGGCTGGTTGAAGAGGGGTTGGCAGATCGGGCCTATTCTGCTTTAAGAAAGTCTTTGTCGCAGCAGGTGGAGGTTGCCGAGGCTATTACTATAGCGATTCCACCAACACTTATCAAAAAATAGTTAGCCAGGCAAGCTCAGCTAACGCTGGTATTTGGGTTCAGTGGAAGAATCCCGAACAGGTTTGAGATGATTCAATGGCTTCAGGGCCCTCAAATTCTTGGTCATGGAGGAGCAGTTGAAAGTACTTTTTACCTAGCTAAAGGGTTTTGTTCAGTGAGATTCAAAGAGGCCTCCGATGTGGAAAATATCCTCAACAAAGGGCCCCTAGTATTTAATAGTACTACGGTCTGTGTGGTGCCTTGGGAGCCAGTGTTCGACTCAGTTGAATCTCTACAAGGGTTTCATCCGGTCTGGGTTGAGTTTGTGGGACTGCCTAGCTGGCTATGGGATAATATCAGGATGCTCGCTAGTCAACTGGGCACTCCCTTATTTATACCTAGCAAGAGAGGGTTTGGCAGAACCTCAAACAGGGTTTTTATAGGCTGGGATGTGTCTAAAATGCCACCTAAGAGCATGGTAATCAATGTCGGAGCTAGGCTTGTTACTATTCCTCTCAACTTTGGAACATACTTTGGAGCATGTTTTGAATGCAACAACTTTGGACACTTCGCCAAGGATTGCCCCTTGAAGTCTAATGGTACTGCATCTCCGGTAGCACAGGTCCCCAGTGAAATGGAAACCCAGATGAAAGGGCTGGAGAAGCAAGGAGGCAGTAACGAAGGGGCAAATGCAGGGAAGAATAAAGAAGGTATGATGGATATAAAAATGCAGGAAAAGATTGTGGAGGAACTGATTCCCATACAATGAATTTTCGGAGGTGCATGCAATAATAATAAGATCATTACTCCCGTTGCTACCTCAAAATTTATGACAGTGACAACAGTGACGGCTGTTCAAGTCCCTGGTCTGAAAAGAGCCAAAAGAGTGAAGGTAGTGGCAAGAGACTCCAAAGTGCTTCAAGTCACGAGAACACTTGAGGTGAAAGGTTCTAGTTCTAGTCCGTCCTCTACCCCATTGAAAGGAGGGGGGTTCCTTGTCCCACCACACAATCCTTTTGCAGCACTGCAAGAAAATAAATCCCCTGACTTCAAACCCCCGGATTCTCCTGAGACCAAGGAGGGGGGAGGGGATGATTCGGATGCTAAAGAATTCATTCTTCTTTCCCAATGAACCCCTCATTAATGATGGAGTCTCTTACTATCCAATCTTGGAACATAAAGTGGTTGAAAACCCGTAAGAAGAGTACCCTATTCTGGGAGGAAATAAGAAAGGAGAAGGCAATCAACTGTTGGGCCATCTAGGAACACCACTTAGATGCCCATAGCAAGAGAAAACAGGTGCTAGGAAAGAAACTAGTAATTTATGGAGAAGGAAGTAACGGTTTCAGTGGCGTCCTCAACATTGCAAACAGAGAATTGGAGCCGAAGTTGGTTCTAAACCACCCATCCGACAGAATCCTGGGGATTAGAATCAGATGGGAAGGGCATCCCTTAATAATTGTGAATGTGTACGGCCCTTGCAATGCAAAAGACTGAGCTAAAGTATGGATGCATTTTAGAGATACTCCTGTTGAAGGTGAGTGGTTGTTGGTTGGCGACTTCAATATGGTAGAAAAGAGCAGGGATATAACAGGATCCTCCTGTATGCTAACTGGCTTGGAAAGGTCTAAATGGCAAAGTTTGTGCAAAAAATGGGCAATGATCGACTTATGGAAAATTGGCCCATGGAACAGCACGCTTGGTTTCACCTACACAAGCCTCTAGTATGCCCGCACTGCCTCCATGCTGGACATATGCTATTGCTCACACCAAGCTGACTGGTATACCGTCGCTGATGGAGATGAAGGTAGTCCCAACAAATAGCCTTTCGGATCACATATCTCTGCACAACATTTTAAGAAGAATACAGGGGAGGAGCAGACCCCAAGAGGTGGGAAAAAACTGTTAGTAACAGGGGCACGCCTATTCAAAGACCCTCTTTTTAAGAATCTAACCAAGAAAGCAGTGGGTAAGCTCAAAAAAGATGTCAACCTCAACAAACACAATGCGTGGGACCTCTTTGCTTGGAGCATCCAGAAAGCAATCAAAACCTCGGGCCCCCAAATCAAGAAATTTAGGGAGGTACACCTTCTGCATCTTACAGCGGAGGTACAATTGCTTACCTCCAAAAAATCCATTGGGCTTGCTACTGAGGATGAGCACAAACGATGGCTCGAAGCCAAACCTAACCTTGCTAATGAGCAGTTAGAAGATATCAGAAAGGCAAGGCTTCTCTCCAGGGAAACTTTCCTTCAACCTAAATCCTCTAATCAAGCTCAATTTTTTAGGGCTTTAAAAATCAAGAAGAGTTGAGGCGACGTTCGCTCGCTCTATGACGAGAAAGGGACAACAGTTCATAACTAGGATGAGATGGCTGGTCTGATGCTGAGCTATCTTAATCAAATCATTGGACGGCCAGAGATCCAGTCTCAAGAAGTGGAAGAAGCCAAAGGGACCTTACTTCAGAGTGTCAAGAAGAAGATTCCCCACTCAGAAGCTAATTTCTTGGAAAGGGTATTTTTCGAAGACGAATTTCACTAGCATTGCAAGCCCTTGGCAAGGAAAAGTCCCTTGGTTGGGATGGGATGACGGTGGAATTCTATACAGAATTTTGGGACAATCTCAAGGTCACAATCACAAGGTTGGCCAATAAAGCCATTGTTCAAAGGGTCGTTGGTGATAAGTGTAAAGAGAGGGCTTATCAAACCCATCCCAAAACAGATCTGTTGTTCTCAACTGAAACATTGGCACCCTATAACGATGATGTCGGTGGCCTACAAAATTATTGCTAAAGCTGTAGACCTCAGACTGGCCCCCTTACTAACCAAGATCATCTCTCCCCATCAACATGGGTTCATCAAAGGAAGGTCCATTTACGGTAACATCTTGGCAGCAATGGTGGGCATAGAGTATGCAATTGTCACAAAGCAAGATTGTGTTCTGCCACAGTTGGACCTGGATAAGGCTTATGACAGAATAACATGGACATATATAGAAGCCTTCATGGAAGCTCTGGGCTTTGGGCCTCGCCTATGTCGTCTGGTAAGTGTATTGGGAGCTGGAAGCCAATTAGAGCTCCTATTCAACGATATAATTGTGGGCTCTTTTGAGGTCAAAAGGTCTATTAAGCAGGGATGTCCTCTGGCCCCCATTCTTTTCGCCATAGGATCACATCCTTTAATCATGATGCTCAAAGCTAGTGCGGAACGAGGGGAGTTGCAAGGCCTGGCTTTACCAGGAAATAGTCAACTCCTAGCAAAACTTTTTGCAGACGATTCTCTCTTCTTCTTGAAGGTGTGCCCCCAAGTCATCAAGAAATCTCTGGAGATTGTATAAATATTCTCAGTAGCTTCGGGGTCCCAGTGTAATATAGAGAAGTCAAGGCTGATCTCCCTTTTGGAAAATGACTCATTTGGCCCTTCTGACTGGTCGGGGGAGATTGTCACAAAAGGGAATATCTTCAAACATCTGGGAGCCCCTTGGGGGTGGACGTAACTCACAAGCAAAGATTTGAGTGGGTGCTTGAAAAAATCAAAACAAAAATGAGTAGGTGGGAGTATGCTCTTCTCCCATTCCCAAGTCGGATAAAAGTGATAAATGCCTTTATGATTCCTTATATTGACTTCACTAGCCCGCTTCTCAAGATGGCTAAGTGTCACTGGAAAGAGTTCTTAAAACCAATAAAAAGGTTTTTATGGAAAAGCAACACGAAATCCTCCAGGCCATGGCAACGGGCCTGTTGGGAATCAGTTGCTTGGCCGAGGAATCAAGGAGGCCTCATAATTTTGAACCCTGTGGCCCATGCAGAAGCTTGTTGCACCAAATTTGTTGTTTCCTTGGCTAAACAGGATCAAGTTTCACTACAAGAGGTTGTGTGCACTTGTGACGTTTTTAGCGACGAAAATACATTGGGTTTTTATACTCCCCGACGTTGCTAATAGCGTCGATACGGGAAAGTCTCTATGAGTGTTGCTATAAGCGTCGCTATGGCCATCGCTATATAGCGACGCATATAGCGACGCTTACAAGCTACCTATAGCGACATTCATAGCGACACTGTAGAGCCTTATATAGCAACACTTATAGCGACGCCCGAAAGTAAAAGATTTTGGTGGCAGGACATTCAATGCCTTGCCACCCATCAACCATATTGAATGTTTCAATAATAGAGTAAACCTAAATGAATCCAAGATAAACCCATATTCACCTTTGAAAGAAAGTGCACGCTTAGGTATAGACCCAAGTAGTCACCCACAAGACAATATAACCATTAACTCCATTATCCATATACTATCGTTTGCAGAATAAAGATACGAATAAAGATACAAAACTGACAAAAAAGTAAATTGATGAAAGTAAATCAATGACAATTGTACACATCATAGGCAAAATCACTTGATTGTTAAGCTTTGCAAATGTAATAGTTACAACACCATTGTCATTATTGAGAAAATATACATGGTTTTCCAATAGTTACAAAAAGACGTATACACGTCATCTCATGATACATATAGGCTATGACAAAAGGAAACTAATGCTATCTAGATATGGCTAGATTGACGTTGTCTAATCAGACATCTCATCGCGTCCAAGCGACGTATCTGCCGGATTCTGCAAAAAAAACAATAAGACGGCTTTATGTAAGTATAAACATATAATTTACAAAACAATACAACAAATAGAAAAGAGTAAACCCTAATACTAACCATGCCACCGGGAGAACTCAAAATGTCCATCAGGGCGTTTAAGCCCCCTTGCGTGCGTACTCACGCTCATACGGTGTGGGGTCACGTCTTGTCATCGACCACTGTTCAAAACATACAAAGAATCCATTATGTTAGAATTTAAAAACCCCTAAACCCTAAACTATCAAACCTAAAGAGCAATGCAAAAACACTTACAAAATCGGCCTCAAATGATATCCACCCGCCGCTCCCCAAGTGGTGCGAGCTCCCTACCTCTACTCATGCTTTGGTTGTCTCCTTTTGTTGCTTCCACTTGTCAGGATTCTCGTGCGCTGCTTTCTTCACATTCTTCCAATCTTCTTTAGCCAGCCAATCTGGTTTGTTCCACCCATGCTTTATTGCTTTTTGCACTTTAGAATGCTTGTGCTTGCAGTATTCGCACATTCGAACCTTCATCAGGTCTTCATTGAAGCGGTCATCCCGTGTTGACACAGGAAACTCGTCATGCAGCATGCTGATGACTATGTCTTTTAATTCACTTGCATTAGGAAATTTCGGAGGTCATTTGGAGGGCCTTCTAAGAAAATGTATTTTTTGCACTCTCTCTCTAGAAAAAATGACAAATAAAAGAGCTGGGTCTTTCATAGTAAAACTTCAAAAAGTGTACTTTAAGTAGATTCCTTACCCCTCTGAACATTCGTTCGTAGTGATTGAGGGATAATCCTCTTTTTAGTTGCATTGAATGAACAACGTCAATACGGAGGGAATGAGGCTAACATGGAGGGACGAATCCGCAGCCGCTATTCACTTTCCATTAAACCTGCACATTTAGCTAATGGCGCACTCCTCAAATGGCACAAATGTTACCCACAAACGAGCCAAATATCACCTTCACATTGATTTGGACAATGAGTACCAACCATTGATTAAGCGCAGTAAAACAAACACACATATACCTCCCACCTCCATAGACACGCTCAGAGCTCAAGGAGCTAAACACATAGATATCTGGACGAGAGGCTCTCTCTACCCTAAGAATCCAATAACTAATGCGTCTCCACCGTTTGTCAATCCTACAAGCTTATTGACCTTTGCTGGTGATGGAGAAAACGGCCTTCTGGGTTATTGTAAATCACTTACAAGAGAAGCTGGAACTTACAAGAGCATTCTCCAAGCTCAACAATGTGAGATTGTTCGCCTTTCACATTTACATTCTACAGATCAGGTTACCATTTTGCAACATAAAACAGAGGTACAAGAACTGAAAGGAAAGGTGCGAAGTTGTCAAATGAAGGACAACATCTTGGGTGGTCGTATCCGAAAGAAGAAATTGCGCAATCTTGAAACATTGCAGGTTGCATCAGGAGGTCTCAAGAAAAGAATCCGAGCATTAAGGTGATGCTTCTTGGTTGGCTACATTGTCTTAGTTAAGTAATCTCTTTGTTTTTTCTTGTTATGCATTGTTTTCATGTGCCTAAATAGTGTTAGTGAAGCAAATTTTCTGTTATTTACTTATGCATTGTCTTCATGTAGAGACTCAATCTATCCTGACAAGGAAAACATTGACCCCAAAGCCAATATAGGAAAGAGATTGAAGCCACTTATAAGTAGAAGCCTGGCAGCAGATATAGTACATGACAAGAAGTTTAAGGTTCTACAAAGAAATGTAGTGGACCGCTTTATTTCAGAGAACTCAGTGCCTGCAAAAGAGATACAAGGCACACTTGATTCACTTGGTGTAAGCAAAAGAGGATATTCGGCTATCCAAAAGTCTGTCTCATCCATCTTTGTTAGGAAGGGTATAAAATCCAAACTTCTACCATCAGCCTCAAGTGTTTGGAAAGAGAGGCTTCAGCTTAACGAGGCACAGGGAGACTATCTTGGACAGCCCTTTCATATTAAAGCAACTTACAGTGGCCATGGAGCGAACATGGCATATGATGAGTTCAACAATATTTTTATGGACCTGCGGATACTACAGAAGAGAATGGTGGAGTTTTACAACATCACATTTGAAGAGTCACGTGGACTATTACATTTTGTGTTAAAACTGGATGAGTGTGAGCTTGTTAAAGAGAAAAAGCTAGAGCGTGTTACTATTACTTTAATGAATAGAGCCCTCTCAAAGTGTCCCAGTGATGATCCTTTATATTTTAGTGTTCAATCAGAATCTAACATATGGTGGCTTGGTGCGTTTGAGGTAAGCGATATTCTCAAGTAAGCTCAAATGTTCAGATCTACTTAAGTCTCATTTATTTTGTGTTGCAGGTAAAGAAAGAAGATCATGAGATTCTATATTGGGTATTCCATCGAACTAATATTCCGGAGCTGATTGATCGACAGACTAACCAGGGAGAGGTACTACGTCTAGATGGAAGGGGAGACTTTCAAGTTCAGTGGCATCTTGCAGGTGACCTTAAAACATTAAAGTGCATGTATAATTGTGGAATGGGTGCAATGGCAAAGTCACCGTGTTTGTTCTGCATGGAGCCTGCAAAGGTCATGGACCCAAAGTGGTGGAGAAAAGCTCCAACACGTCACATTGAGGATCCTGCTTTTCGACCAGTTTTGAAAATACCACTTGTGAATGTCCACATTTGTACAATGCATGCCCTTTGTAGAATTGTAGAGAAATTGGTCTACTTATACATCGGGTTTGCTTGGAAGATTAAGAACTCTGCAGAACGACAAGTAGCCTTGCAGTGCTTAGAAATGGTACTGTCGGATATGGGGCTTCATGGTGGCAATGTGAAAATCCAGCGGGATGAAAAGAGATCAACTGCTGAGAAGGATGTCCCATGCAAACCATCCATCGGTGGGGTGAAGGCACGGAGGTTTTTATCTAAGCCCCAAGGTACAAGAGATCCAAAGCTAACAAAACATGGAAAAATATATAACACATCTTATGTTAGCAAGGTAGAGTATCAGAGCTGGAAAAAGCTACATATTGCAGTCAAAGACCACGAACCAACTACTCGTAACGCGAAGGCTGAGGTTTGGCGATCAATAGACATCCTATTTTTGATGTGCGACAAAGATGACTGGTCACAAGGTGATATGAACAAGTTCAAGGAAAATCTCAACCTTCTGAAAAAATCATTCAAGACAGCATGGACAGACACCCAGATTACTCACTACATGGTATTATAATGTATTCTTTCTCTCTTATGTGCAAATATGTGACTGTAAAACATTCTAACTAATTTGTTTTCATATCCAGCACATCATCTTCAATCATTTGCCATATTTTATACAGAAGTATGGGAACCCGGCAATATGGAATACCCAAGGGATGGAAAAGTATCATTACATGGCGAGAAATGCTTATTTCAGGCACACACGACATGGTGGCTCTCGAATCAAGGCTAACAGTTTGAGAGAACTATTTGAATGGTTCTATCGTAGAATCATTCATCGAATGCAGGCAAAACAAGTCTTGGCAAATTCAGCAACAGCACAAGCCATCAGACATTTACAACAACAAAAAGCTAAAAGATCAATGGCATACAACAACTCCGGAGCTCGTGAAAGTCAACGAAGGTGGAGAGAGACAATGGTGTATGTGAATCACAAGTGGAGAAAGATACTCTGAGTGGATGACATTGTACAAAATTTATGTAATACATGATCTTATACAATTGGTACTTGAAGTGTATCAAGATTTTGCAGGTTCAATTTTGTTTTTTGGCACGTCACCCTTGTAACGAATCATGAGATGTTTGCCATACTCTAAAAGTTCATCTGGGTTTTGTCTACCAAGAGCTAGTGCCATTGCTGTGTAGGTGTAGTAATACGCTGCCCGACCACCTGTATAGCCTGGGCAGTAACCAAAACAATCTCTAGCAAACACTTTGTCCACAAGAATGACTTTATCTGCACTTTTGGGCAGCACCGGTCCACCCAAGAAGCGTGATAGTGTCTTGAATGTGTAAGTTGCTATTGAACCCTCTTGTGACATGGAATTGTGAAAAACTACTATCGGCGACTCGCAGAGCTTTGAAAGGTACTGTGCTAGGGCCGCATCCCTTCCTCGATACTCTCTTGTCCGGCGCCGAAGGAAGTCATCCTTGTCAGCAATCCAAGACTGCACATACAATGTCAGAAATGACACAAACAGAGAGAGAGAGAGAGAGAGAGAGAGAGAGAGAGAGAGAGAG
Organism: Adiantum capillus-veneris; assembly: GCF_014529385.1. Lineage (NCBI taxonomy): Eukaryota > Viridiplantae > Streptophyta > Polypodiopsida > Polypodiales > Pteridaceae > Adiantum > Adiantum capillus-veneris. Next base: position 146,920,140 of record NC_140940.1, read on the forward strand.
AGAGAGAGAGAGAGAGAGAGAGAGAGAGAGAGAGAGAGAGAGAGAGAGAGAGAGTTACCATGAAGCTCTCATCCTGCAGAAAGAGGTTTTCTTGCCACAGGTCTACAGATGTAGTTGACCCCTGACCTGAATGGTTAAACCAATCCTCCACTTCTTTGTTACTTTTCGATGGTCTTAGGCTTTGTCTTATTGCTTGGAAGGTGGCTTCATCAGGTAGTGTCTCCTTGTATTTTTCAGCTTTCTCAAAGCATCTTCGAAGGCATTCCATTGGATTGCTGGATGTTTCCATTGCCTCATCATCACTACTATCCTCTGAAACAAATCCACTCCTCTCCTCTTGGACTCTGGAAATAATAGCTAGGGAGAAATCCTCCCTTAAATAAAACACACTTTGCACATCATGTAAGAAGATATAGGTCCTGTCTCCAATCCTGAAGTCAGGCACAGCTGGCAACATCATCTGAGCATGCTTCTCAGTGAAGTTACTGACATCCAATGGAAGTTTGATTTCTGTGGTTTTCACAGAGAGCATCTTACTTCTTTGTACTTCAATTGCCTCAACCTCAAGGTCGACTGTGTCTTCAACCTCCTCGACCTCTTGCATATGAGTTGTCTCCTCGCATTCCTCATCTGGTGCTGCATCCTGCTCCTCTAACACCTCATCAGGATTCTGCATGAGGAATCCAAACAGGCTGTTGAGGTAAATCATAAAGCCAAAGGCTTCCTGAATGAGTTTGCATTCTTTTTGGTGCAAAGGGCAGACTGAATGTCGGCAAGAGGGTGGTAATTCCCTATACTTCTTCACTCCCTGTCCCTTTCCACCACAGTCATTTAAATGCACAAGTGTCATAGTAGGCAGAACAACCCTTCCTACCTGCACCATCACTTCAAACTTATCTCTGTAGGACTGCAAGAAATTATTGTGCTGAGCTAACAGGTCTTCAATGTCAAACTTTGGATTAAACATAGAATGAACTAGATCATACTTGTCCCCAGCACCACAAGATGCTGCAAAATCAAACAGCCTCTCATCAGTTGCAGCTGGGTCTTCCAGAGAAGACACATCCTCCTTTTCTTTACATTTTGTACTTTCTAGCACATCTGCATCATCTGAGAAGTCTATATTTCTCTTTCTTGTATTTTTCTTGAGAAGTACTTTACAGGGCACCACACCCTTGTAGGGTGAGGGATCTTCTTGCCCTGGTGACCTCTCTGATTGATCTTCACCAAGCGACTTTTCCTCAGATATGTCCTGACAAAAGTCAACAGTTCTTTTGGCAGATACATTAAGCAACTGAGCCTGCAAGGTTTGAAATCCTGGCACAAGCTCTGGATCTGGTTTCAGCCTCTTCTGCATACTGGACCTTAATCCTATTCATCAAGAAACATAACAAGTCAAAACCATGAGGAAACATGATAATTCTGCCAAAACCAATCCATCATGATCTCTCTCTCTCTCTCCTGATAGATATAAATATATCTATAAATATAAATAAATAAATAAATATATAGATATATAGATATATATATTCATATATATATATACCTGTCTCTCACCAAAGCACAAACATATATATACCAAAGCACACCTAGTCTCTCTCTCTCTCTCTATCTCTCTCTCTCTCTCTCTCTCTCTCTCTCTCTCTCTCTCTCTCTCTCTCTCTCTCTCTCTCTTGCATTTGTCTATTGGACTAAAGGCGCGCGAGGAAGGAAAAGTGCCTTTTGCAAACCTCTCCGCGCGCCTTAAGTACAACTGAGAGAGCAATAACAATACTAACGGCGCACGGAGAGAGTTGCAAAAGGCACTTTCCCTTCCTCGCGCGCCTTTAGTCCAATAGACAAATGCAAAGAGAGAGAGAGAGAGAGAGAGAGAGAGAGAGAGAGAGGTTGTGTCTGTGTCTCTGTCTATGGAACTATGGGTATTGAGGTGTGTGTGTGTGTTGTTCAACACACACACACACACACACACACAATTTGTACCAACTGCTGGAAAAACAGAGAGAAAGAGTGAGAGATCACCTTTTTTTGGTGGGGTGTGCAGGAACTCAAAGAGAGGTGTCTCCTCCATTGCTTTTCTCTGTGTCAAGCGGACTCGGTCTTTCTCCCTCCCTCTCTCTCTCTCTCTCTCTCTCTCTCTCTCTCTCTCTCTCTCTCTCTCTCTCTCTCTCTCTCTCTGAGAGTAAGGACTCCCTCTTTCTATCTCTCTCTCAATCTGTGTCTCTCCCTCTCCCTATCTCTGTGACAATCTGATCACGCTTTCTCTCTCTCTGTCTCTCGGAGACTCTCTCTCTCTCTCTCTCTCTCTCTCTGTGACAATCTGATCACTCTCTCTCTCTTTGTCTCTCTAAGACTCTCTCTCTCTCTCTCTCTCTCTCTCTCTCTCTCTCTGGCTCTCTATCTCTCTCTCTCTCTCTCTCTCTCTCTCTCTCTCTCTCTATTGTTCTCTCTCTTTCTCTCTCTCAAAATCACACTTATAACGGATACACACGGCGGCGCCCCACGTGTCACTATAAATTAAAATATATTTGCATGCTGTCGCACGTGTAGTCATTATTGAGACCGTATACTTTTTGTACACCATATAAAGCGGTCAAGAGAGAGAAAAAACACACCTCGTGAAAGAGAGTGAGTGAGTGAGAGAGTGAGAGAGAGAGTGTGCAAGAGCATCGCCTGCGTCTCCGACAGCAAGGCCACGCAGCGACATAACAAGAAGGTCTGCTTCTCCCTCTGCCTTTGCCTAAATCTCTCTATCTCTGTTTCTGTCACCCACACACAAACACACAGACTTACATCTTTAAAATACAAACACACACACACACACAGACACACACATACACACCCACACACTCACAAACACAGACACACAAACACACACACTCACACACTCACAAACACACACACACACACACACACACACACTGACAAACACACACACTTACACACAGACACACATCTCAAAAATACACACACACACACACACACATTCTCTCTCTCTCTCTCTCTCTCTCTCTCTCTCTCTCTCTCTCTCTCTCTCTCTCTCTCTCTCTCTCTCTCTCTCTCTCTCTCTCTCTCTCTCTATACCAAAGGCACGCGTAGAGAGCCATACCGGTAGTGCATGTGTCTATGCGCGCCGTTAGTACTGTCCATTGAGTAGAGAGAGAGAGAGAGAGAGAGAGAGAGAGAGAGTATGGGTGTGTTATTTTACCCTATACTAACGGCGCGCGGACGTGCTTGTTGAGTTTAAAAAGGGGTCCATGCGCGCCTTTAGTAATGTGGATTCTCTCTCTGTCTCTCTCTCTCTCTCTCTCTCTAGTTATATATGCTAAGCTATAGAAAGGAGAGAGAGAGAGAGAGAGAGAGAGAGAGAGAGACACAGAGAGAGAATCCACATTACTGTGATCATCTTCCCATATGAGAACAACCATCACTGGAGTCTCATATGCCTTGATGTTGACCAACCAGCAGTGTGGGTGTTCAATTCAATAAAAGGAACCCACCCTGAAATTAGGCTGTAAGTGTTTTGTGTCAAAAAGTGTTTATTATAGATATCCATGTAAATTTGAAGCCTCATGCTAACATCTTGACATTGCCTTGTGCAGTTGTATAAAGAGGTTGTTGCTTGCCTATGGCAAGCTATGTGGAAGGTATGAACTATACAAGGCCCCAATCAAAGAAGTACCTGTCCCAAATCAAACCGATGGGAATTCTTGCGGCTGGAGATGTCTTCTCCATGCAGAATATGTCCTGCAAAGTTACTTTGCATTAAAACCTTTCATGACTAAGGTACCCATTTGGCAATGCATTCAGTTAGTTTTGGTTTAGTCTATAAAAGAATTCTCATCATGTGGTCTTTCAATTTTGCAGAGTGCTTTAAAAAACTACACATATGATTATTTGCAAAGATACCGGGTAAGTTTAATACAACACCTGCTTACTATGTCTAGCCCTAGAGAGCTTGAAGATAGCGGCTTGGATGAGCGCACTATTGATCTTACAAAACATGACGTGCCACCACGACAAACCCCTACATCCGATACAGTGGAATCGCATCGGGCCGAGGGTGTCATATCAGCAGAAGATCAAAGAGTCGAGGATGAGGAAAGGACAAATGAGCATATGGAAGCTGCTAAGGTTCAACCGGAGGAGACAATGAAAGAGCCAAGTCAGCCAGTGGAACAGCCAAAAGAGCCTATGGCTGAAACCGAAGATGAGGAAAGCAGGCCTATAGATGAGCAAAAGGATATGGATGAGGAAAGCAGTCCTAGGGATGAGCAAAATGATATGGATCAGGGAAGGATGTATGAGGCAAGCCGATCAACCTTGAATCAGGCAGAAAGGGCCATGGGGGAGACCCCTGATGAAGATTTGAATGATGACTATGAAGATAAAGCGGAGGAGAGCAACAACGACATGAACACTACAAAGACCCAGTATGGACCCTTGCTACCTGTAGATACGGTTGTTCCGGTAATGTCTATTCAAGTATGGCAAAATATGTTCAGCTTCTAACTACTTATATGTACTTGTCAACTTTTACAGAGGTTGATTATCTTGGACGTCAATGGATTGCTGCTGATGCGGGTGCCTCTCGGTGACAGAGGACCCTTTGAGGATTTGCAAACGTTTCGGATGGGAACTTGTCGAGTCGTGGTTCGTCCAGGAACCAAGGAGTTTATTGAGTTTCTTCTTCCGCGCTTCAGAGTTGGCATATGGTCTTCAATGCAAAGGCAAAACTTATCGCCACTAGTTGCAATAGTTTGCAGTGTATGCCAAGCTCACACGTCAGATTTTGCCTTTTTGTATGATCAAAGAAAATGCGTTACCGTTGAGGGCCACTACCACCCTAAAAAACCAGGATTACCTCTTTTGTACAAACCGTTTAGCCAAATCGGTGTACCCTTTGATGCAACTAATACACTACTAATTGATGATACTCCCGAAAAGGGAGAACTAAATCCGCCGGGAACAACTATCTCACGCCCTTCTTTCGAGGGGCATTCCTTCGATTTTTACCTTGAAGACATTCTGATTCCATACTTGCAGAAATTGTATCTCAGTCCATTGTTCACGGACGAGTTTGTACTTTCTAATGAATTAAGATGATTCTTCTATCTGTCTTTGTCTTGTCTAACATATATATATATATATATATATAGAGAGAGAGAGAGAGAGAGAGAGAGAGAGAGAGAGAGAGAGAGAGAGAGAGATTTGACGTGGTAAAGAAATGTATTTCAAGCACACTTTTTCATAGGGCACAATTGAAAAATGAGATCAATCAACTTCATGTCTTGAAAGTCATTTGTATACACTTGGATTTACAAGAATATTTGTTACATTGACACTACTTCAACCCGACCATCCAACTCTTTGCACAAAATATCTTTTTCTCTTCGCCGCATCACCTTACGGCCAGCTAAGAAAAAGGAAAAATCTGATAGTTCCTTGTCCATTGACTCTTCAATGATGTCATTTCGCAAATGCTGAAGACTGCATAGCTCCCTTATTGTAACCACCAATAGTAGGCCATTCTCTTTATCAATCACTTCCACATCCACAGTAGGATTATCTTCCAAACCTGCAGAAACTTGGTCCATAGGAATGTACGTACCGTTTAGCATTTGTGATCGCATATACCAAAATGAGAGTAATAGTGATTGGCTTGCAATCATGTACTTGACAACTAGAGTATCAAGCGCGACCTCGCACCGTAAACCAATCTCTTCCTTTGTATACCATCCTTTGTCAAGAAGTTTGTCACAGGATGACTGCTGAAATGACTTGCACATGAACATAGTTTTTGTAACTCTGATGTTGTAGCTATGAAACAGCTCTATGAAGAGTGCAACAGGACAAAAGTTTGCAATTCGAACCAGTTTGGTAGGAATAGAGCTACGTAGAGACCTTTGTATGTCCTTGTAGAGCTTACTTCGCATTGCCTCCACCATTGTTTCCTCGGGAACTGGCCAGTCCACAGTGTTCCAATCGGTCGGTAGAGGCAGTTTCACCAACATGCCATTCTTATTCCCTGAGCTGAGTTGGTAAAAGTGGTCATAAAAAAAGATTCCCTCATCAGCCAATCTTTTGCTGCTCCTCTCTGAGTACTGTAGAGAACCAATATGGGCATGTACAACATGGAAGAGGCCTATTATGCACTCCACAGGCTCCCATTGCTCATAAGAAGAGGGATAAACATCTGCAATATATATAAGAAGAGTTAAACTAAGAGTATCAATAAGTACAAATGACAAATCTAATGTAATTGAGTTGTGAAGAGTAGAGACATTACTCATAACAAGCGGGAGAAACATTGCAAAATATATAAGAAAAGTTATAATGAGAGTATCAGTAAGTTCACATGTCAAGAGTACTTACAATTGCAACGTGGTTGATGTATATTTGCTACATTTCCACCGTTTGCTATCACCTCTAGATGGGTAAACACATGCTGAACAAGAACTTCCTTTACAGATCTTTTGCCGATCTCAACTTTGAAATCCAACACCCTGGCCTTCCATGCTGAGCGGTAAACGTTGATACCACTAGACCTCTTGGGTCTTCTTGGTTGCATAAGGACCCATGAACCTTTGTTTATCCTTTGTCCAACCCATTGGTTGTCTGCACTTATTGAAGCTGGTATTGTAATTGAGGATATGCTACTACTTGGCCTTCTAGGCAAAGTGCCGTTGTTGTTTGTTGGTGTGAGAGACAGTAAACACCTTGAGGCTCTTGGGCGAGAAGACGTGGATGCCATAACTCTCAGAGAAAAGCTTTAGTGGAGGGAGATTCACTTTGAAAGCATTCTAATGGAGGGAAAGTGTTTTAAAATTCCAATATCTTGTGCGGGCTTAATGGTCACCCTCCAGTACGTTAATGACCATGAGAGAATATCAGAAGTGGGACCACACGCAAGCACCTAAAAGCTCGGTAAAAGTAAGGAAATTACTATGCTACAATCCTAGTTTCGTGAAAGTTTTATGCTATTTTCCTATTTTTTGAGTCTTTCCAGGTACTTTTCTACGTAACGTAGCCTTCATGCTCATTGGACGCGCTCTATTTTTCTCTCTCTTCATATGGCCCTCCAAATGACCTCCAAAATTTCCTAATGGTACTTCACTCCAGGTGTTTAGTATGTAGTGTCTAAACACCTGAGAGCAAAGACCGTGCATGCGCGAGATCACCTTCTTGCTTTCACCATCCAAGATGATGCCGCCGCTGAAGTCAACAGAGTAAGGCAAGCCCTCTTGCCGGTGTCGCGTGAACCTGGGTGTCCCGACAAGGGTCTCTAGCGGCATGTCGATGGGGGTACGGATGTCAGGTGTCTCCACTGGAGTCTGGGTCCCGAAGCGAGGAGTGTCGATTGGGGTGACTCCCAGAGGAGTAGGTAGTGGTGTGTAGCTAGGAACGGCCGCCAGCCGTGCAAAACCTGGTGTAGATGGCGATGCCGTGGCTGGTGTGGGGGCGGGCAAAGAAGGGGAAGGTAAAGAGCCTCGTCGAACACGAGGCGGTGTCGAGGCATCAGCGACGGCATCCCCACAACAACCGCCACCGCCACCACTAGAGCATCGGTGCTTAGAAGAGTGTGAAGATCGTCTCATCGACACCGAAGCTTCGGAGCGCGCTGAATGCTTCAAAATAGAGGGAGACGCTAAAGGAGTAGAACAACGTGATGGTGCTCCAGAGCAATGACGATCCTTGTACCACTGCCTCTGCTGGGGTGATAAAGAAGAAAGAAACTCATCATCATCCATACCTGTATTAAACACACGAACATTTAATCTTAATATTGAATGAATGGAGAAGAAAACATGGACAAGTAGCGAGAGAGAGAAACACAGAGAGAGAGAGAGAGAGAGAGAGAGAGAGAGAGAGAGAGAGAGAGAGAGAGAGAGAGAGGACTCATAAAGAGGAAGGGATTTCTGTGTAGAGAGATTTGTTGAAGTTCTTGTGAATTTGTAAAAGCACTGCGCTCCCAATGCGATGGAGACTGAAGCTGCAGTCGTGAAGGTGATCCGTCTTCTCTCATAGATGCTACTCGCCCCACCGCTAGATCTAGTTGATCTGATGAAAGAGATGCTAAGAAGCGGTAGTAGTGCTTCTTAGCGTCTCTTTCACCTGATCAACTAGATCTAGCGGTGGGATGAGCAACATCTATGAGCAGAGACAAATCACTTCCTTCGTGATTGCATCTTTAGTCTCCATCACACTCGGAGCGCAGTGCTCATTGTTCCTACTTGTGAGAACATACCTAGAGAATACGTACATGGAGTGGACGCAATGACGATTAAATACAATAACAAAAGACGCATATACACAGGAATGGACAAAAAGCCACGTGAATACAATATATATTATAAAACGGAGCAAAATTGTTCAAATACAATATTTATGGCTTTAAGAGGTCTCTCCCTCATCCTCACATAGCTCAACATAACTTCCTATATCTATATAGGGCTCTCCGTTTAGACAGATGTCTTTTTGTAGATCCTCTGCATGCACCTTATAGAGAGTAGCAGCTTGATGCTCGTCTGGCACCACCTCAGCAGCTTCTCACTGAGCATCTTCTCCGATCTCCTCCATTGATGCCGCTGTGATTGGCACATGGTAGCCCTCATATGTTCATGCATTACAAGGGGCTACTTCTATGACATACCACCAATTTGATGAAGACTTTGTAGGATGAAATATCACTGCTAGAGCCACATAACTTACATGAGAGCTTCGAAGCACATAACTTCTAAAATTAGATGTTAACTATTTACATACTTACTTGTTCACAATGCTCGGGTAGTACAAAAGTGTCTCTTAGGTCAGTCCATTTCTTACTTGAATCCACCTCGAGGAAACCAGACTCTCCTCTACGCACAGTAGCGTTGCAACCCTCCATGATTATCTTGAACCATTGCACGTTGAACAAGTCGACAAAAAATCCTCTATAATCGATCCTCAAAATCTCTTGTTGCGTGCCGAATTAAGTGAGTTCCGCCACCATAGGATCTGCATCAGAGGACCGTCGTCAACTCTCGGGGGGTTCACTATGCGTAAAACTACCATATCACGTGTGTTCAAGACATGTTTGTAAAACCCCTTATCTATGAATTTTGCTAAGAATATAATGTACCTTTTTCTTTTAAAATCTGTAAGTTTTTTTCAAATTTGAAAAAATAATGCTCTTCTGTATATATATTTATGTAAGTTTCAAGAACTTTAAATACCCTTCTGTTGAACTCATGTGATATGTTACATTTTTATTAGGTGACCTCCCCGGGCATCAACTAGACTGTTCAAATTTTGCTATGATTTCACAATCTTGAGTAAAACGCTTTTTGTCAATCCGTTCCACCCTAAAATGTTGACCTTTACACCATGCTATTGTGTATGACTTATACTACAACCAACAAAGATTATGAGTAGCCATTCAAACATCTACAAAGTCACTAGTCGTACATTGCAAACTTACCTTGGTTGCGCAACCTCGAGAGTACTCCCACTCCTCCTCAGTCACTTCTTCACTACACTATTGTGCGCTTTGCAATTGGTTGTGCAACCATCTTAAGCTCATGAATGTTGGTAGGCTCTCTAGACCCGCCGGATAATGCATCGGTGGTCGTCTTTCTCATCTTCACTCGATTCGTGCCCTTTGTCGCTCTTGCTTTGCATCCTCATATTGTGAAATCCACTTTTGCATCACTCGATTGTGAAGCATGCAAAATCGGTTGATTTTAGTCTCTAGTCTTCCATCATCTTCTTCTCAACACCAAGATTGCACATGACAATCCCAGATATGCGCTCATCATCTATGGTTCGCCATAGCGTGTCCCTGGCTTTATCAAATCCATCTAGCCACTCTCCAATGTAAACTACGGACTCTGATACCATACAACCTTCAGCCATGCTACCCTCAGGACGTGCCTTCTGATGCATATATCCCTTGAGGGTTTTCATGAAACGTTCTAAAAAGAAAATCCATCAGGAATGTATTGTGCCAGCTATTTCCACCTCATCAACTATGTGAACAAGAAGATGCATCTGAATGGTTAGCATGGTAGTAGGAAAGTGTTTCTCAAACATGCACACAACCTCTACAACGTTTAGTTTGGCGAATGGTATGGAGTCTACATTGATCTCCTTTTGTGAGATCCATTGCACCAACTTCGCAAGTTTGTAGATGTGTTACAGACATCAAGAGACAAACATCCCTCAATGGCCACGGATAAATTAAATTGCAAAACACGTCTAGCAATGATATTAAAGTCCACACACGAATTTGTTAGACAATTCTCACTATGATATATTCCACTTCAAACATACCTGACACATTTTATGCCAGTCGTGTGACTTCAAACCGGTAAGCTTTCCTTCTTTAGTAAAACACGTTCGGAGCGAGTGCATTACGCCAGTGGGGGTCCGCACAAATTGAATGGTCTCTTTTACTTTGCATTCTTGGGCTTTTCGAGCTTCCCTGGCAAAATCCGACCATGTTTCGTCTATATGTTTCGAGGCTGTGCAATCTGCAGGAATCCGTAGCACACCATCCAAAGATTTATTCTCCTCATGCCATGATGCTAGGGCAGCCATGGACTTACATTCGAAGAAATGCTTGATGCGAGGAAGCAGAGGAAGATGTCACAAACTATTTGTGGAATTTTTGTTCCATGGAGATCTACTCGATATCTCTTGGAATCACATTTGAGACACTTCTCTATGTCTATGTATTCCCCTCTGAAAAGAATGCAGTCATTAGGACAAGCGTGAATCAAATTGTAATCCATCCCCAAGTTTCGCAAGATCTTTCTTGCTTCCTCTCTGGAATCTGGCATCACATTATCAGCTGGCAATATGTGCTCTTTGAGCAATCTACACAGTGAAAAAAATACGGTACAATCGTGTAAGTAATCTATCAGATCATTATACATCTAGAGTTTTTTATTAAAGTAAACACATTGAGATAGATCATGTGAAAAGCGCTATGACGCTAGTGTCACTCCATCCAAACTTTGCCTGCATGTTGAGAAGAACCAAGAGCGCCTTCAATCTAAACACACGTGCTCCATCATACAATGACGTATCGGCTTCATTTTTCATATCATCATAGATAAGCCTTTCTGAATCCATGATCGTCTCGATCATTTCATCGATCTCAGGCTCAAACATTGCCTCGTTGGGAATGTGGTTTGCATAATCATCCTCCGAGCTGTCAGAGGCTACATCTTGTGGCCTCACGTATGCTGCTTGACCAAAGCGCCTGCGAATACGTCTATTGGGTTGCAAGATTGCTCCTGTTGGCCAGCGTCAGAGTCCGACGAGTTATAATTGGCAGCAACTCAATCTATAATAGATACATTGAACTCGCCAAATTCGCGAATGTGCTACAAAGAAACACGTCTTGTCCATCGCACAGTATGCTTGCATTGATTACAAGGACATAAGATCCTTGTTGAGAGATAGGTGTTTCGGTTGGACGACCCCACATCCTCGTCACTACTCATAATGAGGGTAAAAACCTTATAACTTGAACATAAATTTAATCTTATATTGGCATCCTTCGTCTTTTCTCTCTCTCTCTCTCTCTCTCTCTCTCTCTCTCTCTCTCTCTCTTTGTTCACACTATAAACTACCTCAAATTCTCTAGTCATATCCACTCCCCGCACACCTCGGTCTAGAGGTGCACGGAGATCAGAACCACCGGGATATAATCTCATCTTTATTAGTCAATGACTATATTTGTGGGCACGAGAAATCTACACACCCATGTCTACATGATAGTGCATGTAGTGGACAAAACCCCTTTGCCTCTTCTCTAGTTGTAGCATTTCACGGCATCTTAACATCTCTTCACAGTAGATCTTTGTTTGAGGGAATACTTAGCACATTACATGTTGGCCTCTAATCTGAGTATCATGTCGTTGAAAGCTTTCCAACTTAAGGTCGCATCCGTAGAGAGGAAGAGAGGGATCACCGTTCATCTAACTCTAATTTTTTTACCGTAATCCCGAAGTAGACTCTAATATAAAAACTCAATCCAAAATCTAATCTTAAATCTAACCTAATTGAACATGTGGTGATTCGCGGTTAATTGAATATAGTTAGTGTGTGAGTTAATAGGTGTCAGATTCTGATGGGAATATACATATTGTTGTGTAACTAATGTTTGCTCTTTGGGCAAAGTGCGCCTTCATTGACATGCACTAAAATCTAACCTAAATCTAATCTAATCTTAAATCGAACATAAATCTAGATCTAATCTAATCTTAAACTCAAAATAAACCTAAATCTAATCTAATCTTAAATCTAACCTAAACCTAAATGTAATCTAAATTTAATCTAGTTAATTTTAAATCTTGTCTTAATTTTAAATCTAAATCTAATTCAGTATTAAACTCAACATAAACCTAAATCTAATTCAATATTAAACTCAACATAAACCTAAATCTAATCCAATCTTCAATCATAAACCTAAATGTAATTTAACTTAAATTTAACATAGCTAGCTAATCTTTAATATTGTCCTAATTTTAAATCTAACTTAATCTTAATCTAACGTAAATATAAATCTAACATAATCTTAAACTCAACATAAACATAAATTTAAATGTAATTTAACCTTATCTAATTTAAATCTTAACATAATCTCTCTCTCTCTTTGTTTTCTCCCCTTGCCTCTCTCTTTCATCTTCTCTCCCTCTCTCTCTTTGGGTTTTTATTCTCTCTCTCTCTCTCTCTCTCTCTCTCTCTCTCTCTCTCTTCCTCTCTCAATGTGTGTGTGTATGCATTATTTGTTTATGCATGTGTGTGTGTGTGTGTGTGTGTGTTTTGTTTATGCATGTGCTCTCTCTCTCTCTCTCTCTCTCTCTCTCTCTCTCTCTCTCAAAGACACAATGTGTGTGTGTGTGTGTGTGTGTGTGTGTGTGAGAGAGAGAGAGAGAGAGAGGAAGAGAGAGAGAAAGAGGGAAAGGGAACATGAGAGAGAGGAGAGGGAAGGAGCATACCTAACTCTCCTTCCTCTCCTCGTGTATGTGTGTGTGTGTGTGTGTGTGTGGAAGAAAGAGACAGAGAGGGAGAGCACGGGTTACCTCTTTGCTTAAGCGTCGAAAACTCAGATATGAGATCTGAGTTTTCGGGCACTCTCGATTTATTTTTTACCCCTGTCGGCGTCGCTATGGGCGTCGCTATGTAACAAATAAAATAGCGACGTTGATAGCGACGCCGTGGATTTTTACTTTTGAGCATCGCACTGCGAGCGTCGCTAATGTGAAGTACCTCTTGTAGTGTTTGGGTTGTCATGATCAAAGATATGATAGAAGCAGCTAAACTTGGCTTGAAAGGTGGAAAGTGGAGAGGAGTGGAGGTTCATTACAAGCTGTTAGCCCCGGCGTGGTCTACCCTAAGACTGGGGGGCAGCTCAGGAGAATTGGTAGGAAAATGCAATAGAGCAGCAAGAGTCTTAAAGTGGGGGGGGAAAACCAGATACTTCAAGAACTCCAATTTGCATTGGTCCCCCTGGCTTTCCAAAGTTGTAGATCCGCCACAAACTCCCTATTGGATAGAGACAGCCACCAGGAAGCTGAATAATAAGGGTCTGAATCGACTGGGGCACTTCTGGGACAGTGACAAAAGAGTTGGAAAACCATTGACCTTCTGGTTACCCAGTACCAATTGAATAGCTTGGAGGTCTTGCTGGTCCACAGAGTGATGAAAGAGCTTGACAATATGGTGATGCCTATCTATGAGTTGAAGTTTGACTGGAATGCCTGGATATGGCCTGGAAGCAGTCTCTTATGGAAACCCCATCCTAAACACATTTATCATACAATGATGCATAAGAAGAATTGGTCTAGTCCCCTTAACAAGATATGGAAAAAACAATGGCCGGAGGAAAGGTGGGAGCAAGTAATGGAGAACATCTAGAAGCCAAAGGTTTCGAAGCACATGAAGGTATTTTTATGGAAGGTAATTTGGGGTGCTCTACTGACGGAGGTGAAGATTCAGGAAAGAGGGATTGGGTCAGATCGATGCTTGGGGTACAGGTTGGCTAGTGAAGATCTGGCTCACCTCTTCATGGATTGCCCAACTATCAAAGGCCTCACAGGGGAAATATGCAATTGGGTCCAAAGAACATGGAAAATTGGTTTTAACAAGACTCATCTATTCCTTGGAGGGAAGAATTCAGGTGGTCTTGCCCTCTTCATCAGCACTCAAATCGTCAGATACTTCTTCTTACATAATGTATGGCAAACAAGGAACCGCCGTGTGTTTGAAGGAGGTCTTGAGATGGCAAGCAAAGAACTAATATGGACGCTCGGACGTAAGCAACACTCGGAGGATTGGTCTAGGACTACTTGTGCCTTGTTGTCAGCAGAGGGCATGCCTAGGACGGGGGAAAATCTTGGCCATCGGTAATTAAAAGATCTCAGAAGAACATGATAATGAACCTTATGTATCAAGGATAAGGGGGCGAGTTGGTAGGGAAGGTTGCCCTGATAGCCAATGTAATTATGGTCCCTGGATGATGTCATGGCTCAACACGAGCATGACAAGACCTTGTAATTATTTGGGTTGATTAATATAATTCACTCACGATTGTGAGTTTTGCACAAAAAAAAAAGATAATGCTTACTTTATACCCCTCCTACAAGAAATAGTAAAAAAGAAAGTTTATGATCATTAGCTTGCTATGTGGCACTACTCATCAAGCTTTATCCAATGGTCCACAATTGCTCCCAAGGTGCAACACTTTATTAAGGCCTTATGCATACAAAAATTTGAGATCTTCGAGTTTTTTTCCAAATCTTTGCATGTTTTTTAAAAATTATAGCTAAATTGTAGAAAATTTGCAATTTTGTTTGCAGTTGTTTTGTGAACATTGGAGAGGCGTTGACCTCTCCACTCACATGTAGTGAGTTCGAACCCTAGGTTGAATGGGATTTTGTCCTTCCTAAGAAAACGTACGACTCATGTGCAGCAAGCATCATGAGCCGTAGATCCCCTCTGGAGGGGGAGTGCCAATAAGTGGTGTGCACATAGGCCAACTTTGAAAAATTAAGAAACCTTTCAAAACATCCAAAACTTAAAAGTGCAAGGGTGGGACAATAGAGTTGCCCTTTAGCCTCGCTCATCGTGCGCGAGATTGACGCTGCTTACTAGCGGTATTCAATGGAGGGGTCTGTCTCCGCAGGGGGGAGAGAAACTTGAAAGAGAGGTGTGTGTGTTTGTGTGTGTGTGTGTGAGAGAGAGAGAGAGAGAGAAAGAGAGCTACATACCTGTGTGTGTGTGTGTGTGAGAGAGAGAGAGAGAGAGCTGTGTGCTACATACCTGGCCACAAGCTAAATGACGTACAAGGTAAGGTTTGTGTGTGTGTGTGTGTGTGTGTGTGTGTGTGAGTGAGAGAGAGAGAGAGAGAGAGATTGTATGTGTACTCTTAAGAGAAGAGGGTCATGGGCGCCTGTTTAAACTCAACCTGCAGCCGGCCGCACCACCTGGGTCTTGGTAACAAAGCAGTCATCGTGCTGCAAGCGGATGACCTCTAAAATTTACAGGTTGTTGATTGTTTGCAAGCTAAAGCCATTGCCTGTGTAGGCGTAGGAGTTGCATGGTGGGAACGGCGCAGGAGTTGCATGTGGAGAATTGGCGATGGTGGTGACTGTTGCAATACTGGCACGGGCAAAGAGAGGGAAGAACAACTTGCAAGCTGCAAGAGCGCGCGCGCGCACACACGCACGCACACACACACACACACACATATGTATGCGTACGGCCCAGGCAACATCGACACCAAATTAGAGTCCCGACTTCAGCACATCCAGCTAGCTCCAATCTCAAACGCGACCTCAGAGAGAGTGAGAGACAGAGAAAGAGAGAGCGCTACGGCACTCTCAGCCCTATGGCGGACACATCTGCTTGAAGGTAGGGCTCTTGGACAATTTCACCGTCTGAGCCACCGTAGAAACAATGAGGGCCACTGTCATCATTCACCTATGCGAGATTTTGTTGCGGCATGATATGACTGAATTACTCATCATTCACGGATGTGAGATTTTGTTGGGGCATTAAAATATGAGAGAATTAGTGGAAGAAGAGCAACAAACTATAGATGGTTGGGAGTTAGGGTGGGGTCAAAGTTGGTGGAGTTGAGGAGTAGGAGGGGAAAGTAGGGGTAGGGATGACCTTTCCCTGTAATCCAGGCAACTATAGCGATCGGCGGATATATATCGAGAGCCATGGGGGGCGTGGATTGCAGGGAAAGGCCAGTCAATGACCTTTCCCGGCCGTCAAGGGTCGGTAGGAGAGTGGCCATGTGTATGCTAGAAATAGACAAGGTAGTCGCATCCTTGGCTTGAGAAACTACCATATGGCAGTTGTCGTGTGTGCAGACATGTGGTAGTCTGCAGTGCTGACTATGGCAATGTGTAACACACGGTCGCTGCTTTGTAGCAAGGTTTGTGATTCCATCTACTGAGATGCCAATCGTTCGTGGCTTTCCGACTGTTGATGTGTCCAATCATGACGTGAGAAGGTGATGTTGCATTCCATGTGAAGTGTCAACAATCGATCGCATTTCTTGTGCTAAAGTGTCACCTTGTCAGGTGCACACGCCATTGTAAATTCATGATGACCTGTCTAGCATCCATTGGCTCAAGGAGAGATTCTGGCATGTATTGCCACCTCGTTCGACGATGGGGATCCACTACCCCACGATTGCTGACCTTGACAAAGGAGTATTTGGCGGTGTCAAGATCTACAGCTGTCGAAAGTGATAGTAAGCACGACTTCTACCACAACAACACTAGCAAAGAGTGGCAAGGGCCAAGGTGAAGAAGAGGCAAAAAAGATGGTGAAGCAAGTTCTGATGCAGAGGCAGCCCAAACATGTCGATGAGGAGAGGAATGCATACCTTTATGTGGATGTGGTGATTGGGACCCACTTGGGATGCCGAAGGACATCGTGTATACTTGAGGAGCTATCGATATATATTTAAGATGCAAGGGAGCTTAGACTTGAGGAGACAATCACTTGCTGCGAGGACACTACAAGAGCTCGCTTAAATTTCGACGTCAAATTACCGGCGTCAATGGCGGACGTCGGTATATGTGTAGGTAAATCTGGAGGGAGATCAAGTTTTTTAAAATTTTAATTTTTAGATTTTCGGCGCACATATCGACACTTATACCGACGCTTATATTGATGACTATATCGGCGCACATACTTATGCTCATATTGACGCGTATACTGACACCTGTACCGGCAGACCCTGTAAAAAATAGAACCGCGAGTCTTTCTTGCGCATTTTGCTCCTTTCTTCTCTTCTTCTCTTTACCCTCCTCCTCCTCACTTGTTGCAAATCTGCTGTCTCACGACTTGCCGGAGGTGAGATTTCACTCGTGGACTACTCCCCATCAACAAGGTGAGATTCTTTTCAAGTTTCCTTGTAGATTTATGCACTTTAGTGTATGTGTGTGTAACATAGCGCGTGTGTGTGTGTGTGTGTGTGTGTGTGTGTGTGTGTGTGTGAGAGAGAGAGAGAGTGTGAGTTTTTGGAGGTTTGAGGATAATTTCTCAACTCTTTCTTGCTCAAATAGGCTGCATGTGAGTGCTCTAACATTCTTTTTTGTTGCATACACACATACACACACACATTCACATAAACATGCACGCAAGTAAATAAAAATGCACATTAAACAATAAAAACACACTATATACAACGCAAACACATATTTTTAAAATTTTAAAAAATAAAATATTGTTTTATAAGTAATATTAATTAAAAATCATCGTTAACTATGAAAGATAACTACATTTTATCAATAAAAGAAAGATTTATTTTGATCTGGACTATTTTCTAGTTAGTTTTGTTGTTTTTGTGTAAATGAATTTAGAAATTTGAAAAATATATTGTTATTTTTGTAATTATGAATTATCATAGGTTATTCGCTTAATTAGGTTTAGTCATTTAACACTAATCGATTTAGGTAACAAATGGTTTTATCGCTTAGGACTGATCCGCAGTTAGATCGGTAAAGGTTAGGTGCTTAATTAGAGCATGTAGCTGCTTATGGATTGAATCGTTTAGGCGGTCCGCTTAGACTTACACACGGCTCGGCTAGTTTTGTTATTTAATCACTTGATGACTTAGGGCTAGTGGTGTAGGTTTAATCGGTATTCAGACAATTTATCAGGGCTTGTCGCCTATATCTAACCGATTAGGTATTTAACTGCTTACCGCTCAGGAAGGATTACTCCGTATTTAGGTTGCTGAAGGCTACACGCTTAGGGCTAGCCGCTTAATGTTAGCCACAAAAGAACTTCGACAAAAGAAGTAAACTAGCACAGTTGGACATCCATAGCGCACGCAGACTACCAAAACGCAAAAGGATTTCAAAAACAGAGTTATGTCATGGCTAGAGAATGTGAGGTTGTTAGAGCTAGCGGCAAATTGTAAAAAATCGCAAATGGACTTCGAAAACTAAGGCAAAAGTCTTAAAAAATTACTTGTGTAATTCAAAAACGCAAACGAACTTCGACAAACGAAGTAAAATAACGCAATTGGACTTCAATAGCACACACAGACTTCAAAAACCCTAATATATAGTCATTAACAAAAAAAAACAAGATTATTACCATGTGGTCCTGATCTCCGTGCACCTCTATACCGAGATGTGCGGGAATCAAGCATGGCTAGAGAATGTGAGATTGTTAGAGCTAACGGCAAATAGTAGAAAAACCGCAAACAAACTTCGGAAATGACTTTTGTACTTCAAAAACGCAAACGGACTTTGATAAACGAAGTAAAATAATGCAATCGGACTTCAATAGCACACACAAACTTCAAAAATCCTAATTTATAGTCATTGACCAATAAAGATGAGATTATTACCATGTGGTCCTGATCTTCCTGCACCTCTAGACCGAGGTGTGCGGAGATCGAGCATGGCTAGAGAATGTGAGGTTGTTAGAGCTAGTGGCCAATAGTAGAAAACCTGTAAACGGACTTTGAAAATATAAAAATTTGCGACAATTGACTTGTGTACTTCAAAAACACAAATGGACTTCGACAAATGAAGTAAAATAACGCAATCAGACTTCAATAATGCACACAGACTTCAAAAACCTAATATATAGTCATTGACCAATAAAGACGAGATTATTACCATGTGGTGGTCATGATCTCCGTGCACCTCTAGACCGAGGTGTGCGGAGATCGGGCATGGCTAGAGAATGTGAGGTTGTTAGAGCTAGCGGCCAATAGTAGAAAAACCGCAAATGGACTTTGGAAATGACTTGTGTACTTCAAAAACGCAAACGGACTTTGATAAACAAAGTAAAATAACACAATCGAACTTCAATAGCGTGCACAAACTTCAAAAACCCTAATATATAGTCTTTAACCAATAAAGACGAGATTATTACCCTGTGGTCCTGATTTCCGTGCACCTCTAGACCGAGGTGTGCGGGGATCGGGCATGGCTAGAGAATGTGAGGTTATTAGAGCTAGCGACAAATAGTAGAAAAATCGCAAACGGACTTCGGAAATGACTTGTGTACTTCAAAAGCGCAAACGGACTTTGATAAACAAAGTAAAATAATACAATCAAACTTCAATAGTGCACAAAGACTTCAAAAACCGTAATATATATTCATTGACCAATAAAGACGATATTTTTACCTTGTGGTCCTGATCTCCGTGCACCTCTAAACCGAGGTATGCAGGGATCGAGCATGGCTAGAGAATGTGAGGTTGTCCATGTATTGTCATGTAGTTAGTATTGTATACTTATAACAAGAGTAATTTAATTATTTGTTTCATCATTGATAGATAAAGTATGGACGATAGGATGACGTGTCCTTGTGCGCATTGCAAGCATCAGATCTTTTGAAAACGAAAAATTAGCGACTAGCACATATGCAATAACGGTCTCTTTCCCATAGAGCAAATACAAGAACTGCGTTATTGCCCTACACCGATGGCTCGTTCATCTTCGAGACGAGATAGGCGTCGTTCTGGAGACGGTGGTTATTGTGGTAGTGGTTCTACCGATGCGTCCACACCACCGAGAGAGCATCCACCACTCTCTTCAGTAGATAGTTCACCAATTGGCACACTGCGTACACCTTGGGGATCACACGAGCATGATCCTAGCAAGGTGTACAAGAGCAGAGATGGAGCTAGTGTGGTTGATAGGGTAGGAAAGGCCATGCAAGAGAGGATTTGGTAGCTCTATATTGTTCAATCTGGCCACTCTGTGATGGAGACTTGGGATAATCAAGATGATGAAAGAAATAATTACGTTGTCGAGGCCATTCACAGAGAGTACAGGCCAACAGAGGGGTACGATCCAGTCTCGAATGATTGGATTTTGAGCATTGTGATTGCCACAATGTCACACCGTCCATCAGAGGCGAGAGAAAGGTACAGGGACGAAAGTCTAAAGCTGGTATGGTTGGACGTAAAGGAGTGGACGGGGATTGTACAAGAGACACAAGACCATCCTAAGAGATTTCAGTAGCAGAGGGATGCAGTCAAAGCACGTTTAGAGTCTATTGGAGCATCACATCTTGGGAGTGGAGGCTACGACACACTTCGGCATGAGTTTGTAAGTATTATGTGTATGCTTTAAATTGTCAAAAATATATATGTTATTTAAAGATTTATCTAATGTTTAAACCATAGTTTTGTAGAAAGTTATCGTGAAGCGCCCTCTGACACGCTGAGAGGAAAATTATGGGTACAAATATGGACTTGTGGCCCTTTTGACCCAGCCTGCATGAGGAGGGAGAGGCCGTCTGGGAGGCATTACCATGAGGGTGACATCCTCCATATATGTTTTTTTTGTAGATGTGGTCTTCTTGATACAGTTGTACTCATTCATGGTATACATGTACAGTTTCATGCTTATGTTTATGGTTTTGCGTTCTATTTACAATTATGATTATGGTATGACAATTAGGTTATGGTTATGGTTTTGCAATTATGGTATGGCACAGAGGTTATGGTAATGGTTTGGAAATCATGATATGGTTATGGTGTCGCAATCAGGTTATGGTTTTGTAATTATGATTGTGGTATGACAATTAGGTTATGGTTATGGTTTTGCAATTATTGTATGGCACAGAGGTTATGGTTATGGTTATGGTTATGGTTATGGTTTTGCAATGATGGTATGGCTGTTATGGTAATGGTATGACAAGCAAGTTATGGTTGTGGTTATGGTATGGCAAGTGGGTTATGTTTATGGTTTTGAGGTTTTCAAGTCGACGTTATGGTTATGCTTTTGAGAACTTGTCATGATTAAACTTTTGACTTTGTGGCTTTGTTCTTCTTACAATTTTGCTAATCTGAATACACTCGCTCTTTAGCGTCAAACTATAGGTGGAGTGTGGTTGCTTGTGCACTCTTCCTTTGGGCAGAGAGGACTGTTTTTGCTGCTGCAATACATGTAGCATCAGTTCCCAGCCCTCTCTGTCCAAAAAAAAAAATTGCAAGTTTTACCGCCGGTGCAGAAATGGGTATGCACGCTAGAATAAGCCTCGGTATAGGCATCAATATAGCAATATTACATACCGATGCTTATTGAGACACATATACTGGGGTAAGTTTTATTGCTTATTCCGAAGGGTTTAATACCGGTGAATATAACCGACAATACGATTTCAATTGTCATTCCGACGCTTATTCTAGGGCTTTTTACTTTTAAACAAGCTTTGATTCTTCGATATCCGCGTCGATTTTTGCATGGCGTGTTGTAGTGGGACCGTGGCATTGGATGCTAAGTAACCAAGCCGGATGCCAATCTGCTAGGAGGGGAGACCAAACTTTCATCTCACTCATCTACAAAAGAAATGCAAAGGGATGACCTTGAAGATGCGAGTGTGTCATAGTATGCCCTTTATGTTTCAATAGCATGGTAGCAATGAAACCTCAACTCCATAGCTATGTCCTCGTCTTGACCCAGGAGAAGGAACTCTTCCATAAAATGGGTTATAGGAGATAGTGAGCGAGTATTTCCAAGCAACAAAATAAACAAGCGAGTCTCCTTTGGGTTAATTACTACTAGTTTGGAACTATAGTGGTTGTCTCCTCTCTTCCTTGCTTCCTAGGTTGAAGCAAGTTGAACCACACAAAGAAAACCTTAAAACAGTCCACATTGGCAACAATGATTACTAGCCACCAGTGTCATCTCCTTTTGACATGTCTTCATAGAGACTATAAAAGCTCTTTTTCCTTTATGTAACCCTCTCTAGGAAATGAAGCCTTTAGACTTAAAACATCAGAATCAAGGCCACGAGCTTGTGCATATTGAATGAGTCTACACAAAGGAACTAGTAGGCAGTCAAAAAAACTAAACACCCTTGTTGTTTTAAGAATGTTCACTTCCTTGTCCATATGAAAGTGACTGTCACCACACCATCTAAAATAGCCCCCCACCTCAGATGCAATATGAAATGGAACTAACTCCATGGTGGCTTCCTACCTAGCTAAGTTAGGAGCTACATCATTCATTGACCCTAACCCAAGACCTACACTCTTGCTCTCACCACCATGAAAATCAGTGTCATTATAGTCCTCTCTAGCTGACACATTGAACTCACTTGGTCACTACAAAGTGGATTGTGAGCAGCAAGAAATGATCTCCTTCTTCTTCAAGAGCTTTTCTCAATTGCACAATTACATTTAGTTTTCAAACAAAGTGAGAACATTCCATTAAGACATAGTACAGTGATTTGTTCGTTTTGCATTTATCTAAAATTAATAATAAGAAAATAAATTAAGTAAAGTTAGTATGGATCAATTTCATAATACAATACTCTCTAGTCATGTAATTGTGCATCTGCAAAATGAATTAGTGAAAGAGGTGACAGAGACCCCCTCCCGACATGCCATCAATGCCCAAAAGACAATCGGAATCACTCCAAGGCGTCACAGAACGGCTTTGTCCATTGTTTGAGCACCGATGGCACTTTGGGAGGGGTTTTTATTCACCCTTTTTACTTGATATTGTGGCGACAAAAGAGTATCATTAAATAGGCCGTCACTAACTTGCTAATGGCGGCACTCCCAGAGAGAGAGAGAGAGAGAGAGAGAGAGAGAGAGACAGAGAGAGAGACAGAGAGAGAGAGAGCACTTTAATAGTATATCTTGCACTCCTCTTGCTCGAGTCTCTTTGCACTGCTACTGTCGACACGTTAGCTTTTTTTACGCAAGTGCTATCTTTATTACAAGCATGGCTCCAAAGGAACGCTGAAGAGAAGCATCTTAAAATAGCTTTGAAAAGCCTAAAAATTGTTTGTATACAACATTTCATTTTATAGGCTTAACTTTAAAAAGCCTAAGAATTGTGTACAACATTTTGTTTTATAGGTTGTATCACTCCCTGCAAGCAAGCAGCCAGTGCCAATAATGCAAGAAGAAAAATAATTTAAAAATTCACTGGTACAACGAGTCCACGCCAGCACGGTCATGAGGCCTATGAGGTTGCCCCTTTCATTCAAGGGCACACTATCAAATTAGGCCCCTATCACACTTGGGCAGGTGGCCTCACCACTTTTTGGAAGGTGGCCAAGCAAACACAGTTACATTGGGTTATGAGCTGTACAACACCCACATTTTCCAACAAATTGGGTGTAACCAGGTGGTAGAGCGTTCGCGTTTCATGCTGACAAGGCTGACAAACAAAGCTCAAGTCCTCTGAACTTTGTTCGCGCGCTCACTTTTTATAGTTGGCCGCTTCCCTCACAAGTTGGCCGGGGGCTCTCTTGCCCGCCCCTCTGGCTAAAGCTACAGGCCATTTTTTCCTTTTTCCTTCGCAAATGAGAGCCCGCCATCTCGACATGGCTAACATTTGCCTGCCCCAATGTGACACGGGCCATAAGCACTTTCGAAAATTTTTGCAGTGCGAAGAAGACTATCTCGTCAACAACTGAATTCTTGTCCTCCTTTGGCACCAGCGCATGGGTCAGACATGATGGGGTACGCCAGGAGAACGGGTGTGGTGATAAACAACACTGCTGGCCATACCGTCTTCAGGTTAATTTGTGGCCTCGTTTTTTAGCATGACAACGAGGAAGCTTTCCAATCTTCCTATAAACGCTTCATTGCACATCTCATTGTTCAAAATTATGGCTTGCAGTCACGAGTTGTGAGTCCAAAAGGCTCCATGCTTGATATAGCGTTGCCCAAGGTTTTTTCTTTAATGTGGGAGAACAAAACAGTGGGAGGAGTGGAGGGCTAGGAGGAGGAAGGGCGAAAAATGACAAGAAAGAGCGAACTTCCACAGATGCATGCAGCAGCAGCGGAAGGTGTTGATGTTTAGGAAAAGTCTGATGACAATGATGTGGTGTGCTCATAGAGGTGAGAGAGTTAGAAGTCTCTGCTATGGTGTGCTCATAGAAGCAAGACAGTTTCATACACAGCTTCCTCACCTGATTTCCCAAGTACTCGACAATTATTTGAATGCCTTGATTATCATCTCAAATGATCAGCTTTGCTCGTCCCCTCTCTACTTTGTATGTGAAGCGCCCTCATAGACAGATGTGTTCGCACAGAATTCCGCTCTCAAGATAGGCTTTGCAGCCGGCCGCTCTCCATCTAGGCTTAGCACAGAATGCTGCTCTCCAGCTAGACTTGCTCGCATGGCCTTTTGAAACCTGTCGAAACCAGTCCGCGCTGGCACGGACTGGTTCAAGCAGGTTTTGCTTATGCCCTACACCTATATATATATGGTAAAGGTTGCAATGAGACAGTAGGGTGTTGTGGCTTGTGGCGCATCTGGAGGGAATTCAATGGCGGAGTGCCATGCCTGCGTGTAGACAACGGGGACAGCTTGCAGCAACGACTTATACCGACAATGACTATGGCTCAGCTAGTTTGCAGGTGGCGACCACTTGAGAATGATAGAAAAATACATTATTATTTTTTTAGAATCACTAATTTTCACGTGGCGATAGTTTAAGGATACTAGCCAAAAAAAACCCTTCTACCATAGGCACCGATTCCATGGTAGCCTGCTGGTTTGCTCCTAGAAAAAGTTCGCGCCGACGGGGACTTGTTGTGGCAACAAACTGGTAGGGTATTGTGTCTATTGGCAAATTTGGAGGGAGTTCGATGGTGGACCACCATATATACATGCGTGTAGGCGACGGTCGCGGATAGCATAGATGTGGACGCCCCTCCAAAACCAATCGATTCCATGGTAGCCTACTGGTTTGCTCCTACAAACAGTCCGTGCTGGTGCGGAGTAGCTATGGCAGCAAACTAGTAGGGTGCTATGGCTAGTGGCACACTTGGAGAGTGTTTTATGGCGGACCACCATACATGTGTGTAGGCGACGATTGGGGATAGCAGAGCTATGGACACCCCTCCAAAACTAGCTATGAAGCTATGCTGAAGAAATGGTGTAGACCGTCTACAGGAATCACAAAAGCATCTAAATATTGTACAATAGAAGACATGGAGGCCCTGTATGATCCAACAGCCTCTAATGAGTTCATATTGAACAGTTGCCGCAACTCAAAAGTGTAGGAGAGTTTGTTGTGGACACTGGAAAGTTTCTAGCTCATGACAAAGACCTATAACATAAGCACGATAGTTGTTGTGGTGATGGAAGAGGCCAGACAACTAGCGGATGTGGATTGGTCCGCGAGCTCCTTGTTAATATTTGTCAGCTACAATTGGAGGTAGACTCGATGGTGACCACATTGAATGGAAATCAATCTGTTGATACCAAAGCTGACTAGATTCTACGATTGATTTTTCCCAACAATCCAATGTTGCACGTCTAATCTACCTTTTCATGCCTTCCCATGTTGAAATCCTGGCTATATTATCAGGGGAAATTGCAAAAGAAGACTTCCCAGCAAGCACTATAACCTAGCAATAAATGTTACGATGGTAGTGACTACTGTAGGCTATACATTTTGAGAATTTTCATAAATTACAGGGCTATTTGTGTTTGGTAAATTTCCCTATGAAATAAGACTCTCTCTCTCTCTCTCTCTCTCTCTCTCTCTCTCTCTCTCTCTCTCTCTCTCTCTCTCTCTCTCTCTCAAGCAATGCCACCTGTTGGCAAGTTAGTGACGGCCTTGTTGTTTTTATGATACAATATGGTGGCACTAAATATAAGCATTTAATGCATCTGGGTGTTATGCTTTGACTGACAAATGCTTTTTGCATTTCTTATAATTTGGTGGAGACCTTATAGACTTGTTTTTGTTTCCATGAGCTTTATATTGCCACAATAAATACATTTTCACATCATTCTTCAACCCTCTGCTTGCTTGCGATGAGTGGACATATTATTATCTACGATCCTCACCGTGATTAAAAACTAGTTCTTGTTTAGTGCAGTTAGTTGCAAGACATTAAAGTTGCTACACTTAAAGAAAATTTTAATATTTAATCTCTTTGTGTCCTATCACATTGTTTGGAGAACATGTGAAGCTTGAACATTGGCACACAATGGACCACAAAGTTTCAGAGTCCTACGAGATAGCTATCTTCTTTTCATTGTTGCAAAATAATAGTGGTTTAAAGGTTTCACCATTGGTAATCAAAGAAGATATTGTTGCCCATGAGTTTGTGCATCAAAAAGAACTTACAAATGTGGAGCTATTGTGGGTAGAAGCATGTTAACGTGTCACTGAATATGTTGTCCCGGACAGTGCTAGTTACTTGTGCTTGTTAGCATATACTGAAAACGGATGGGCAAGTCCTTTGAATTTCAAATGTTCCATTAAAAATTTATTTTCCCTCCTCATGTGCTTCTGTTTTCAGTTACTGAAGACGACGTGGGGACTCTCTCTCTCTCTCTCTCTCTCTCTCTCTCTCTCTCTCTCTCTCTCTCTCTCTCTCTCTCTCTCTCTCTCTCTCTCTCTCTCTCTCTCTCTCTCTCTGACTAGCAGGCGGTTTGTTGAGTCTTGCTCTCTCTCTCTCGTTCGTTCCTTGCGTTGGGAATCCTGCCTGAGAGATTAGTTGTCAAAGCTGAGCTCTTTCTCTCATTCTGACACAGACCTACAAAATTGGAGAACCAGCAGCCAACATTATTGCCACTAGCTCCAATGATGGAAATGGAGCCGTACTGTAATCTGATGGTAAGCAAATCTTATGTGTAGCCCACCCACTCCAAATGAAGTCATTGGTTTTTTTGGTCACATCTTTAGTTTTATGAGGGCATTTGTTCATAGTATGTGTGTATTACAACATCAACTGTTGACAACTATACATTTAAGTGGATTTAAGTAAGTAACATATTATGCACGTCTATGGTTCTCAGGAAAAAGCAGAAGAGAGCCACTACAGGCAATGAATTACAACTCCCAAGATCCAACTCTTTCTGTAACCAAGGAATATGAGAGAGTAAGAAAGAGGAAACAACAGGAGCAGAAACAAATGAAATTTGAGCGACAACATCATGCCCTCAACAATGAGGAGAAAAAGAAAATCTCCTCCGAGATTGTGAGAGCTTTCAAGAGTAGGACTGAAGGTTTTAGTATAGAAGAAAAGTGGGAAATTTGGAATCTTGTTGCTCAGCATCCGCATGTTCAGGCGATCCATCATGAATCTTTCCAGGAGGAGGCTGCTGTACAGACCGCAATTGTCTCCAATGTCCGCAACACACTGGCTACCGTCAAGCAGACAGGTTCCAATGAGGAGTTGTTTTTGAAGAATGCAGCATTGTAGATGATGTTGAATTCAAAGGAAAACATGCCTATTGCAAAAATTTCCAGGGTCCTAAATGTCAATCGTCGCACCTTGCACAAGGCGAAATCACGACAGGCGAAACCCGATGTTGATGGTCGATTGTTTTCATTGGTTACATGTCACAAGCAACACCGTCATAGCCCTATCACAGATGAAATTAAGGAACTGGTATACACATTTTGGAAAGTGGAGACTCGCGTTTCACCGAACAAGAAGGATGTTTGTCGAAAGAGGATGGGGAGGAACAGGTACATAGAACACCCAGTGCACCTCCTAGACGAGCCTCAGATGATCAATCAAATACTTGTACCATAACTTATGCATTGCATCTCTAGTGCTTAATAACTTGTATATGCTGATCAATAGCATACTGATCTGTAGACTTTTGCTAGTTAGCATATGGACTGTGTTGGTTAGCATACTGACTATGCTAGCATATGGAGTATGATAGTTAGCATGTCTTGGGTTCTAAATAGCATACAGAGCTAGTTGGTTAACACAATATGTATGCTAATTAACATACATGGTATGCTAGTTACCAAATCTAGTATGCTAGTTACATACCTAGTATGCTCAATTGCATGATAAGTACGTTGTCTAATAGAAAGTGATTATGCTAGTTAGGATATGGAGTTTGTTAGGTAGCATACGAAGTATGATAGTTAGTAGGCCTTCAGTTCTAAATAGCATACAGAGTTAGTTGGTCAACACAAAAGGTATGCAAGTTAACACCTAGTATGCTTACTAGCATGATGGGTATGCTAGTAAGCATATGGAGTATGTTGGTTAGCATAAGGAATATGCTAGTTAGCATGCCTTGTGTTCTACCTAGCATATAAAGTTAGCTAGTCAGCACAAGATGTATGCTAACTAATTAACATCATTTATGCTAGCTAGCACCTATTATGCTCGATAGCATGATGGGTGTCCTAATGTGTATACTAGTTAGCATAGTGAGTATGATAGCTAGCATATGGAGTCTGTTAGTTAGCATATAGATTGTGCTAGTTAGCATATGGACTCTGCTAGTTAGCATGCCTTGGGTCCTAAATAGCATACAGAGCTAGTTGGTTAACACAATATGTATGCTAATTAACATACCTGGTATGCTAGTTAACATACCTAGTATGCTAGTTAGAACTAGCAGTTGGGCTGGGTATGCTAGTTAGCATATGGAGTATGCTAGCTAGCATGCCTTGTGTTCTACCTAGCATACATTTGGGCTGGGTATGCTAGTAAGCATATGGAGTATGCTTGTTGGCATAAGGAGTATGCTAGTTAGCATTACTTGTGTTCTACCTAGCATATAAAGTTAGCTATTTAGCACAAGATGTATGCTAATTAACATCATTTATGCTAGTTAGCACCTAGTATGCTTGATAGCATGATGGGTGTCCTAATGCGTATACTAGTTAGCATATTGAGTATGATAGCTAGCATATGGAGTATGCTAGTTAGCATATAGACTCTGCTAGTTAGCATATGGACTCTGCTAGTTAGCATATGGACTCTACTAGTTAGCATATGGACTCTGCTAGTTAGCATGCTTGGGTCCTAAATAGCATACAGAGCTAGTTGGTTAACATAATATGTATGCTAATTAACATACCTGGTATGCTAGTTAACATACCTAGTATGCTAGTTATAATATGGAGTATGCTAGTTAGAACTAGCAGTTGGGCTGGATATGCTAGTTAGCATATGGAGTATGCTAGCTCGCATGCCTTGTGTTCTACCTAGCATACAGAGCTAGCTAGTCAGCACAATATGTATGCTAATTAACATAATTTCTGCTAGTTAACACCTACTATGCTCAACAGCATGATGGGTGTCCTAATGAGTGTGCTAGTTAGCATCTGGTCTGTGCTAGTTAGCATATGGTCTGTGCTAGTTAGCATGCCTTGTGTTCTACCTAGCATACAGAGCTACCTGGTAAACACAAGATATATGCTAGCTAACACTCTTTATGCTAGTTAACATACGATGTTGCATGCACATTAGGATGTTGATTGTCACTATGATTCGTTTTCATGAAATTGCTGGATGTCCTAGTTAGCAATCTAAATATTGATCATCATTTGGATGCTGCAGGTTGAGTTCTTTCGTAGATTCAAGGAAAAACATCCAGATTGCAAGATTGGCATGAGAATGTTTGAGATGTTGAAGCCATTCTTTTGTAGGCGGCTGAAGGATAGATACACGTGCTGTTGCGAATACCATGTGCAGATGTCTTTTTTGAAGGACACATTGAACCACATGCGCTCTCGTGCTTTTGGGCTGCATAGAGCAGGTTGTGACTGTATATGTAGTATCTGTGCCCCAGGTGAGAACATTAGCAAGGGTTTCTTGGCTTCACATCACACTTTCAAAGGTGTCACACATATGTGGGAGTCTGTTCTCTGTCCAAAGCCCGCAGATGCAGTTTTCCATAGAAGGGAATGCCTGATGGGAGAGCGTTTGACATGTGGAGTGAATACGTTGGAATTATAGTGCTTGGAGACAACAAAGCTAGGTAATAGTATTAATGTGAAAGTATTTGCATATGTACAAGCTCAAGACAAGCATGGAAATAGTAACAAAAGAAAAGATCTTTTGCACAAAGAAATGTAGTGCTGAGATTTTCTTCAACTCTTGAAGACCAAGTTGGAGCTCTTATCACTCATAACTATGTGGCTCGATGGCAAGGACAACAACTCAAGGATTGCCTTCTTCGGTTTCCGGACGATGTCGTCGTGTCAATTGTTGATTTTGCAGAGAATTATGCCTTCAAGGAACAAAATGAGATTTAGTCAATGCATTGGCACTCTACTCAAGTAACCATTTTTGTACACATAACATACTACCGCAGGGCAGGGGAGGTAGTCAAAACCATCCACTTCTTCATATCAGATGACAAGGTGCATGACACCTTGTTCGTGCAACATTGCTTCATGCTACACCGTGACTGGTTACAACAAGAGGGTGTCACTCCTAAGCAACATTGGGTGTGGTCTAATGGTGCGGCCTCATAGTTCAAGGGAGCCGGGCCTTTTTACTTTGTTGCAAGATATGGTGGACTCACAAAGATGGGGATGAGCTGGTTCTTCTTTGGATGAGGGCACGGCAAGGGAGAGCATGATGGTGCAGGAGAAGTTGTGAAAAGAACCTTGACCCATGAACAGCTAAAACCTAATGGAGCTATTTTGCGGTGTGCAGGTGATGTGGTTGCTTATTCTACCTAGTCAAGTGTGTTGCAGCAAAGGAGAAGGTGGAGAAGGGGTACCTCGATGAGTGGGGCAATGCAATTGATAGAGGCTCATATGTTGTGCAAGGTCTGTATTACGAGCAATTGGATGCATACACCTTCAAGCTAGACCACAAGCAGCCCATCGTCCACGTACTTTCACATTTGGTACGATGTATCAAAATACCCATGGAGCACATCCCAAGGAGAGGGCAAGTCTACACAATCAGCCCAGAAAGCTATGAAGCAATCTATAATAGCATGCCCTTCAACTTTTAAGTTGTAATCACTGCATCTTCAATATACTTCTTGCTCGGATATAATGCAGCTTTATCAAAAACTTGGGTATCTTGTGTCTCTTGTGTGCTTTGTGTATACATGGCTTTGGTGTCTATCACAGAGGGGTCTCAGTTTAAGAGAGATCATTTGTATAACCTGTCTCATTGTGTTCTGTGCGTATGCTAATTAGCATAAATGGTATGGTAATTAGCATACTATTAATGCTAGTTAGCATACAAAATGTTCTAATTAGCATACCTTTTGCTGGTTTTCAAGGAGAAGAGATGGCAGCTTCCTGTATACTATGTATGCTAATGCTAATTAGCATACTGTTTATTCTCATTAGCATAAACTTATATGTGCTAGTTAGCATAAACAATATGCTAATTAGCATAACTTTGCTGGTTTTCAAGGAGAAGAGATGGCAGCTTTCTGTATACTATGTATTCTGATTAGTATACTATGTTGTGAGTGGAATTCGCATTCTGTGGGTATGCTAATTAGCATAGTTTACACCATTAATAGTATTCTAATTAGCATAGGTTTACTGGTTTCAAGGAGAAGAGATAACAGATCTTTGTATACTGTGTATGCTAATTAGCATACTATATGTTGGTTTCAAGAAGGGATGGTAGATTTCTATACACTGTGTATGCTAGTTAGCATACTATGCTGTGAGTGGAAGTTAGCAAAAACAAAAATCCACAGTATGCTAATTCGAGGAATGCTAATTAGCATACCAAGCATGCTAATTAGCATATTGTTTATGCCAGTTGGCATAGACAGTATGCTGATTAGCATACCATTGCTGGTTTCAAGGAGAAAACATGGCAGTTTCTATATACTGTGTATGCTAATTAGCATACTATGGTATGTTGTGAGTGGAAGTTAGCACAAACAAAAATGCTCAGTATGCTAATTAGAATGTATTCTAACTAATTAGCTACTTTGAGTATGCTAATTAGCATGCATGGTATGCTAATTAGCATACTGTTTTGGTTGTGTTAGCATAAACAGTCTGCTAACTAGCATAAACGTTATGCTAATTGGCATACCTTTGCTGATTTCCAACGAGAATGTATACAAATTCAATGTTTTCAAGACGCCAATAGTACACATAGTATTGTCTTCAAAACAAGAATAGTACAGGATCTGATCATTACTATCTGAAGTGACAGTCGGAATAGTTACAAACATTGGAAAGGCAATTTACAAATTTCCCTCATAATGTTACAAAACTGCAGAGAGCCTCCTACTCTAGATAAGATCGTGGTTTAGCGCACTTGTACACTCGCTTTTACCTAGTGTCCGTTTGCTTCTTTGTTTGTTGAGCTTTTGGGTCTTGCTGGAATTATTCTTCTTGCTGAGCTTTTGGTTCTTGCAACTCTCTTTCTTCTTCTTCTTGCTACTGCTTCTCTAATTTTTCCCTCTGTAGCCTCTCTCTCTTATGTCTTTCAGCTTCTTCATCAGCCTCCCTTTGTCTCCTACGCATGGCTTCATTACGCTGGGCTACTGTATGCCGATGCATTTCTGATTCCAGCTTCCTGATCACTTGATGTGAAAAAAAATATGGGGCAGTATCAAATGCATTTTCAGCTGTATACGTTGCACGATCCTTTGATTGCAGCCATAGGAACAGCCAGCTGCTCAAAGTATCTATCAGAAAGTTTTGCCATTGTTCTTTGGTCTGGTCCTCTATCTTAGGAGTAACAAGCCAACTTCCTTCAGGGTTCTAGCACAATTTGACATACTATCGTCAATAATTAAACTGTTTTGTGGCCCAAAGTTGCAGTTCTTCCAAAACAATCTCAAATCCTTCAAGAATACAGGCTTATTATATATCTGCCAAGGCTGACCAGTACAATGACCCTCTGTAAAAACACCTCTCAGCTTATCCCGCTGCTCTTTGAATACTGTTTCTAATATTCTAGAATCTATTCCAAGCCACCTTTTCTCTTTAATTTCACTTTGTTTACAAAAACCCTGTAGGGGGCTGTCATCACCGGCGTCTTGCGCAGTCAGCCCACTGTCAGTACTGAAACCTTCCTCTTGAGCACTCCTACCTTCCTCTTGCACACTCATAACTCTTTCCTTTGAGACGCTTGTTTGATCATTTGTAGGGGGCTTGGGTTTGGGATGAGCAATCATGATAAATCTTAATCATCTGTTCCTTTACCATCTGCAGCAGCCTGGTGCGCTTTCGGATTCTGTCACATTACATCTACCCTTTCTTGTTGTCTATCCATCTCATCAGATTCATCATTACAGAGCTTCTCTTCTTTCCTTTGATTGACAGGTGTCTTGTCAGGTTCATATCCTGCATCATTGATACCTGTGTATTCCATTCACCCGTTAATTTTCATCGATACCATTATGATTGCTTGTATGCATAATGGGACAAGTAGCATTCCATGTATGGTAGGCATCTATATCCTGTAGACATTCGTATTGTCTATGCTAACTATGCTAAGTAGTATACAAAGTGTGCTAACCACCATGATTAATATGCTAACTAGCATACCAAATATGCTAAAAAGGAAGTGTGAATATAGTGTGTATGCTAACTAGCAGAGAATGTATGCTAATTAGCATATATAAAATGTTAATAGGCAAAATTGTGTGTATGTTAATGGTATGCTTATGTTTGATAGTGTGCTAATTAGCATACATGCTATGTTAATTAGCATAAATGGTATGCTAATTAACATACAATGTATGCTACCATAGATGGTATGCTAACTAGAGGATAAGTTATGCTAATAAGCATAACGTCTCTGCTAATTAGCATACCAATTTTGTTGGTTAGCATATTGTGCATGCTAACTAAAATACACATTACGATAACTAGCAAAGAGGTATGCTAACTATAATACAAATTATGCTAGCTAGCTCAAAATGTATGCTAACTAGCATAGAGGTATGCTAACAAGCATACACATTTTGCTAGCTAGCAAAGAAGGTATGCTAACTAAACTTTGAATGCTTGTTAGCATGCACCAAATGCTAGCTAGCATACAGAGTATGCTAATTATCATACCTTTTTTTGTAGTTATCATACTTGCATGCTAGCCATCATACTAAATGTTCTAATTAGCATATCTTGTTAGCTAGTTAGCACACATGGCTAACAAGGTATGCTAATTAGCATATCTTGTTAGCCAAGGTATGCTAATTAGCATATATAATATGCTAATTAGAACATTGTGTTTAGCCATGTGTGCTAACTAGCTAACAAGGTATGCTAATTAGCATATATAATATGCTAATTAGAACATTGTGTTTAGCCATGTGTGCTAACTAGCTAACAAGGTATGCTAATTAGCATATAAAATATGCTAATTAGCATACTTTTTATGCTAATTAGAACATTGTGTATGATGACTAGCATGCAAGTATGATAACTATAAGAAAAGGTATGCTTATGCATGCTAATTAGCATACCTTTTTCCTAATTAGCATACTTGCATGCTAGCCATCATACAGTATTCTAATTAGCATAAAAAGTATGCTAATTAACATATTATATATGCTAATTAGCATACCCTGTATGTTAGCTAGCACACTGTGTGTGCTAATTTGCATACCCTGTATGTTAGTTAGCGCACAGGGTATGCTAATTAGCATACTTTGTGTCTAACTGGGAAACTCTCTATGCTAGTTAGCATGCATAGTTTGTTAACTAGCATAGGAGGTATGCTTATTAGCATACATAGTATGCTAACTAGCATTAAAAAATGCCAAATAGTATTCACAATGCTAACTAGCATACAGGGTATGCTAATTAGCATACTTTGTGTCTAACGGGGAAACTCTCTATGCTAGTTAGCATGCATAATTTGTTAACTAGCATAGAAGGTATGCTTATTAGCAGTATACTAACTAGCATACAAAAAATGCCAACTAGTATTCACAATATGTTAGCTAGGATAACTATCTGTACTAACTAGCATACACAGTATGCTTACCACCATGACAATGTATGCTAGCTATATCTCATAGTATGCTTACTAGCATAACTAGGTTTGACAACTACCATACACAATATGCTAGACACCATACCCACTAAGCTAACTAGCATACCATCTGTGCTAACTAGCATACCTTCTATGCTAACTAGCATAACTAGGTTTGACAACTACCATACACAATATGCTAGACACCATGCCCACTAAACTAACTAGCATACCTTCTATGCTAACTAGCATACACAGGGCTAGTGTAGGAATCAAGCCTGGATAACTATTCCTTAACATTATCTTACCAGAACTCTGTGTGATTGGAGGTCCTTGACCTATGTCCTTGCCACACCATTCAACTGGTATCCTCTGCTGGCAGGTGGAAGCTCTACATTCGGTCCCCAGGGAGCATGCAGCAACAAAGCAGATTAGGTGATAGGTATGCTCACATGGCATTTTGACCATTGCACTGATTTCGTTTACTTCTAGTGGTAGACCACAGCTAGTACACACGTTGCTTGTTGTCCCATCGCGTTCCCCTCCTATACACTCTGTAAAAGTGTCCATAGCTATCTTGCATAGGGTAGTGGGGATGAAGGAGCCTTGTATCATCCTACTTATCTGCATGAGCAGCTGCAATTGACTCGCAGGCATGCACTTTCGCTTCCTGCACCTCCACATTAATCTACAAACCAATCAAAACAGAGGCATGGTAAGTACATAGGATAGTTGTGCACATATTCAAAACATAAGGTTCAATCACAAAAACCATCGGCACTTACATGAAGACATGTTATGTCAATATCAACAGTAGTGGGGGTGTCCTCACTGTGAGGAAACCCCAAACCATCCAATGTCTCCTTCAGTGTCTTGATCTTTACCTTGAGCTCTATTTCTCTCCTTGCATCCACACTGTCATTGAGGCCTAAACACCGCAATTCATTCTCAGCATCATGAAGCTTATGTCTCATAACAAGTACTACAGGGCTGACCATATCATGGCTTGCTTTCAGAACCCTCGCAGCTTCAAGCTCCTGACCCGCATTCTTGAGCTATTGTTTAGTATCCTGCAGTCGATTTTTGAGATGGTCATTTGCACTCATGATGTGTTGCAAATCAGAGAGCCCAAAATATGACATGCTTGTTGTCACTTTGTGAGAGCTGTTAATAGAGAGGGGTGTTTCCCTGGCAGCAAAAACAACGTTCGGAGCTACTTGGCCATCGCAATCGTCCTTTGTTTCCGCGGAGCCCTCCTTTGTTTTTTGACTTGAGGGGTCGGTATTACGTACCCTCCACTTTTCAACATGGGCATTGTAGTATCCTTTTTCTCGAAGGTCCTGCAAATGCTGGACAGCAAACTCGGCCCAATTGAACTGCGTGACTGAGCCACTTGCAATTGCCACTGGACAAAATTTTTTTACAAAACCGTTCCCAAAAGCCGAATTAATTTCCATGTTGGTGGGGGGCTTCTGGTACACCCTGTAGTGCAATTGAAGTACTGGGTCATACATGTCGCCACGAATGCTACTGCAATTGAAGCGATATTTGTTGCGATCCTTCGCCTCTCTAAATACACTGAACCACTCCAAATCTGTAATATGCTCCCACTTCACCAATCTGGGGTCGTCACCGTCCATGGAGAGGCCATGGACAACATTAAACTCTTCTGGTGTTACACAAAACTTTTCCTGCAGTAGGATATTCATCTTGGGAGCTTTCCATCGGCCTGCACATCACCCAGGATTATAAGATTAAAACCTTACAAAACCCCACTAGAATAGGGCTGTCAAGTAATTTATACACAGGCAATTGCGCGGGCTCTCCTTAGACGCAATCATCTAAGCATGCACCTTGAATGCCTAAGGCAATGCACAAGCACCCGATCAGTGTGAGAGAATCCACAACTAGATTCAGCTAGGGGCTACTGCAAAAAAAGAATATAAATTGAATGCATAGTCCTCTTTGTTGATTGCAGCATATGCTTACCAACACAATTTTCTCATGGGTGAGAGGATTCACTAACAGATTAGTAGTCGGGGCATGCTAGAGAAATTTGTCATGCTTTGCTTGATTTACAACTTCCAAATGTGGCCCCTCATTGAAGAGAGAGAGAGAGAGAGAGAGAGAGAGAGAGAGAAAGAGAGAGAGAGTACCTGAG
This sequence comes from Adiantum capillus-veneris, assembly GCF_014529385.1. Taxonomy (NCBI): domain Eukaryota; kingdom Viridiplantae; phylum Streptophyta; class Polypodiopsida; order Polypodiales; family Pteridaceae; genus Adiantum; species Adiantum capillus-veneris. The sequence goes on from NC_140940.1 coordinate 146,957,444, forward strand.
TCCTGCTTCCCCTTCCCTGCATGCATGTACTTTGATATTGGGGATCTGTGGGAATTAGAAGCATTCAATCTTTTGCAAGGCAGAGGAGAAGCAACAGAACCTTTGCCCCTCGACTTCCTTCTCGGTGGAGGTGGCTGGTGAGCTATCCTCCACTTGGGCTGGCTGTTGGCCTCTGACTGAAGACCTGCTTGTTGCAGCTCGCAATCGCTTTCCTCCCTCTCTCTGACCTGTGGCCCCTGCGTTGTGCTTCCCTCCATGCTTCATGACTACATCACTACCTCAACGTAACGACTGAGCTTAACTGTTAGAGATTTTAAAAATATTACGATTCATTTTTTCAAAGTCCAAGTATTACACTTTGTATAGTTCATGATGGTGGCCCACATTATTGAAAAAACATGACTGTCCTATCCATGTGTTCTGCTTATAATATGTGCTTGTTGGCATATGTTAACACTAGCACAAAAAGCGTGGCACGTTAACATGCTTTCACCCTTGTAGGTCTTAGGAGGTTCTCAGGTAGCATTGTAGGCCTACAAGGTTGTGTGGTTGGACTATTGTGCATTTTTTGGATACTCTACAGACCAAATGTTTGGTATACCATTAATTTTTACCTCGGGATCTCCTTACGTTAATGAGAGCATAGCATGAAACCATGAGAGGATCACCCATTTCTCAAGTATCTGGTTTAGGCCATGGTTCTAAAGTGTGAATTTCTAACAACAAAGCACTGATTTTTGGTGGTCATGATTACAACATGCATGGCATAAATATTTTCTTCAAACATTATTACACTCATTCTAATTTGTTCTCAGATTTGCTCAAAATTTGTCTATGCTCGATTTTTCTGGCTCGTTGATTAGAATCCCCCCAAAAAATTTGCTTCTAATGTAATTATATATGCTCATAGATTAGTCTCTCATTGTTTCTCCTGGATGGGAAGCAAGGTAGGGATCTCCTATTATTTTTTCCTCAAGCATAGCGCAACACCTTCTTAAGTTGTAGTAGCTGCCATTATGCAAATGTGCGGGAGGGAAGTTATCTTACTTTATAGACCCATTTGCCTTCAATATGCAAGCATACATCACCGAATTTGTAGAGAGACCCTCACTTTGCCTCCAACAAAACCATAAAGCTTCTTTGCCACACCCATGATCAAGACACTAGTTCTCGAAAGAGCATCGGAATGGACGTACATAGTGGCCAACATGCTCCGTAAGTATTTGTCCTGCTCGACCAACCCCTTCTACAATCATCAAAATGTATCATATTGACTTGGTATAAATAAAGAATTCCTTTCAACGAGACCACAACTGACATGCACAACATACATGTCGAGTAAGCCACAACTAACCTAGTGCTTCTCTAACATTTTAATGGTCTAGTAACTTGTGTGTAGAGGAAAATAGCAAGTGAGCTTTTCATTAGAATAGATTCCTAATGAGAATAACAAGAGTGCTTGGGTGGAGAGAGCAACAACAAGTATAACACCTAGTTAGATAGCATGAACAATACTTCAAAAGAGAGAGAAATTAAGCTATTGACAACATTTGAGGACCGGATTTGCATGGAGCCGGTCCCCCCTCCAAAAGGCTTTGTATTATGGTTTCTCCCATCAAGAGAGACATTTTACAATACAATTCTTTGTGTTCCTTCAATACTAGCGAGTGCAATGAAGATGGAAACTTCAAGCACTAAGCAAAACACTTATATAAACACAACAGCAATTCCCTCACGGTCTCAGACCCAAGACCTCACACACCTTCGAAGATGGTGAGAGCTAGCGGGGTATGAGAGTAGATTGAGAGGAAGAAGGATTAGTCTTACGAGAAAGATGTACATCTCCTCACATAATCACTCATATTAGCATAGCTTAGCTTAGTAATTAGCATGGTAGAGGAGATGAGAATGCATTGAAGCTTGGCTCTTGGTTGGATTTGCTTCACAAAGCCAAGAGTTGTTGGTGTAGGCCTTCCTTCTCACAAGGTTGGAGTAGGTGATAAGCTTTCCATTAAAGCTTGAAAAGGACAGAGAGAGTCTTCTTACTCCACACATGGACTTGTGTGTGTGCATGCAATAATTCCTTTGAAAAATCAGCCCCCTCTCTTTCTCTTGGTCAACCCCTCCTGCTATTTGCTCATGCTCACACCCTATTGGCCCATGCCAGGCTTAGCCAATGAAATTTAAGCAGCATAAGTGATAGCCTTCTGACATGTGTCCCCCTTTCCCCTTTTGTGGGAGCTTTTACTAATTAATTAATGCAACTAAACTCTCATTGGACCCCTTTGTCTCCTGGCCAATAGGAATCAGGCAAGCCATTGGGCTGTTGAATGCTCATTGGACCCCTTGGGAGACTGTCCAATAGTCTTCTAGAGAGCTTAATTCCTATTGGTTCTTTTATTACGTGTTTTTTTATTAAACTAGATTTATTGTAGCCTCATTCTCATTGGTCCACCTCCATGGCCATCCAATAGGGATTGAGTACACCTTATGGGCATCTGGGCTAAGGAGCTGACATGTGTCACTCTTTCCCCTTGTGTGTAAAGGAACCTTGTGAGTGTGTGTGTGTGTGTGTGTGTGTGTATTTCTCTCTCATCCCCTACTTCTTGGGCTTGCCCATCCTTTGTAGGACTTGAGAAGACTTTTTTACACACATACAAAGCATCCAAATTTCCTAAGCTTAACCATTGGACACAACCTTTGAATTTTGGAACCTTAGCATTTTGGAAGTCTTAATGGGCTAAACCTTAGGGTCTTCTAAGCACATTGTTGCACATTGCTCTTTTGCAGATGGCCCCCCCTTTGGATCCCTATTGTGACCGGTCTGCCAGCTTAACCACTATTCTAGCTTTTTCTCCCCAGGTACTTCCCCATATTAAATGATCAGTTTAACATGAGAAAATCATTTAGGAGAATTAGATATTAGTTATTATGACAGCTTCCTAGCTATGTTGAGGGTATTGTGCAATCATTGTATTGAAATATTCCAAGAAATGACATCCCAAACAAGTAAAAGAAACTATTGTTGGAAGTTCTTCAATGACATGCTCTCACCACACTTGGCATACATGAAAACCTACGTTATCCCTAAGCATAAGTTGTACTTCTCAAGTATAAACCGTCATGACTATCAGCATGTATCCTTCTACCTTGGTACAAATCCCCCATTAGCACACATGAGGCTTATCCAATAGGTTTTGTGTTTTTGAGAAGAGCCCTTGGCTAACAAAGACACGAGGAATTCATTTTCTCATCTCCATCTATGGCATAATTTCATCTACATTCAAGGTGCAAGCATAGGGTGTTGCATTTAGATGGGAACCCCTTTTTTGTCTCGCTACCATTTGGAGTTTTTTAGTTGGATTTTCCATGTCCTTCATCACCCAAGCTTGCACTTGAATGATGAATCACTTATCAAACATAAGCCTTCTCGCCTTGAACTTGATTGGCATATGCCGAGAGCAAAGCATTCCATGTGATAATGTTGTGCATAAACCAAAAAACACTATTTCAACTTCTACGCATGGCCACAAAGGGAGGTGTTAATGAAATCCAAGGAAAATTTTTCTTTTTGAGCATCTACATGCAATGCACGACCTATCTCATGAACCCCTTTTTGTGCATGTTCCTCTATGAGACTACTACTTTTGCCTCTTCTGAAACAATGTTGCATGCTTGAAACCGCTCGGCAAAACTACCATTCAACCGGAATGCACCAAAATGTCTCAAGACACCACTTCCAACTCACAACATACTCCAATTCGTTTTGAAAAATTGCCCAAAATACGAATGAGACTTTGCCCAAATTTGGTTAGATTACTTATATTGGTATGCCAGCCTTACTTTCCTTGTATGATGGTTCTATTTCTTTTACACATAGCTAATCTTGATACATTGAATATATGAAATTTGTACTCCATATCACGAAATGTGGCCAGATTTTGGTCAAATTACCTATATTGGTCTTTTAAAGGACAAATATAAACTTTATACATTATGTATGGAAACTTGATAATGGCTGCTCCTGGTACAAATAGAATACTGCTTAAATTTGGTATCGAGTTTATAGTTGAAATGCACATTGGGAGTGACTCTTTTGGATGTTAATCTGGTTTTTGTTTGAGTTAAATCATGGAATTGGTTGTCAATACATAGCAAGTAGACATATAGTAAATTGAGATATGATTACTGAATATTTGGAATCCTTTTTGAAATAAAAACACAACGCTACCAAATTTTATAATGCGACGTATCACTCGTTTTGATACATGACATACCTTTTTTTTAAAAATGAAGTCGTAAACCTCCTCTTGTTAAGAGATGGCATTACTAAGCTCTTGAAAAATTAATGGAATTACATACAAGATGTTACCTGGTTTTTGTTTGTCAGTGGCCTATAGTGATATTTAACCTAGATATGTATAGTTGTTTGCATCATATTTAGTAGTAGACATTAGCATCATTTCTCTGGGGAAACTCAATGAACATTGTCATCCACATGACTCTACACTTGGAGATTATCTTAGTTAAAAGTTCAACTCAATGGTCAATCCTCAAGGCAAGCTATTAACTAGGTCTACAGGTGTGACATGATGACAACTGGATCCAGTGTTGACACCTGCAATACGCACAAACATAGTCAGTTCTAATTGAATGTTTTTGTATAAATGCAGATAACAGTTGCATCCTTCTCCTTGTAGGTGTAGTGGAGGCTAATCCCAAGAGATGGATGCATTATAGATACAACTACAAGATGTCAATGTAATGGTCAAAGATCAAAGTTTTAATCTAGATGACTTTTTTTACCATCAGATTCAGAGTGTTGTATTGATTTATACACGATATGTTTATTCATTTTTATGAAGTATTGTTTTGAGGTATTATTATTAAATGAAATATTTAATGCAATTGTCTAAGTAAGGTTCAGTTATGAGGGGATTTTCACACACACACACATTTGCCTTGACATAAAGGATTTTGAATTTAGTTTTGGAAATATTCATAGACTGGTAGGCATGAACTTGTTTTTCTTCCGAGCTTGTACGTCCAACTCCCTTTCACACCCCCAAGCCTCTTGAAAAGATCCTCACATGCATAGGTACATGCATCTACCCCTGGGCACACATTCTTTGGGGCTCTTTGCATATTTTCTCTATTTCCTCTCTCAGCTTGCATGCATGTATCGGTAAACCTTTATGGGCTCAATCTGGATGTAAGTACATTAGAGGCTTGGACATATACATAAATGTTTGCAAAAACTAGGGTGTTACTCCACAAAAAATCATGATGTGGTTGGTGACCCAAATACATAATTGATCGTCTCCAAGTGGATATGTTTTAGCTACCTCTTAGTTGAGTAGTTTCCACCTAAAACAACCTACCAATATAATGCTTGACCACTTTACTCCTACTTTGTGATCCACTTACATTCTATTATTAGCTCGCATGCCAAAAAACCTATGGCATTTCTATGCTCACACGCTCAATAGAAGACTACATAACTTTCCCTCGCCTCCTTGCAAAGAGTGTCAGCACACACACACAAAGTTGTATGGGCATGCAGGCTCCCTCTTCTTGCTCGCCATACCCTTTTATCTTGCTCGCAAAGAACACTCCTTGCCGAATCCATTTCCTTATCAGATGTTTTCATGTATCCATCTCCTTGGTTGTTGGATTCCTTCTTTATGATCGCGTGTACACACACACACACACACACACATACATTATTATCTAGACAAGAGAGTATTTTTACCCTCAATTGGCTATAGATCACAAAAACTTGCAACAATCAAGCTCAAGCATGTGCTCACACTCGGTATCATAATCTCAATGACATATTTTTCAATCTCTCACAATTGCTCAATGAGCATGCTCTCTCTTTAAGGGTTATCCATGTCCCCACTTGCTTGTTTGTATCTACCTAAGGGGCTATACATACATAAATGCACGATTGTAGTCGATTGACCTACAAAGGGTGGTGTATCTTTAATTTGATCAAGCTGGATGTTTAGATGTTGATTACACACACACACACACACACACACACACACCCCTACATAGACATATCCATATTTTTGTTGACTGATCACACACACACACACCCCTACATAGACATATCCATATTTTTGTTGACTGATCACACACACACACACACACATACACACACAATATAACATTCACACGTTCATTAATTTATGAGTTCTAACAATGTTCTTGAAATATCCAATATGGAAAACGAAGCATTCGAACTGGTTCTTTTATATAAATCATGACACATCACTGATTTGGTTTTATATATATATAGAGCGTGACACGATCATCGATCATCGATCACCGATCACGATATATCCTATAAGAAGGTATGATTAATTTTTCGAAAGAGAGAAGCGTTTAGAGATAAGGAGTTAAAGTCTTTATGGACTTTTACATTAACGAAGGCATGGCAAAAAAAAACAAAAAGGAGCAGCTTTAAGAAAATAGGGAGCAATCAAGGGTCTTCATGGACCTTTACATTAGGTGCTATCCAAGGGAGGCACATGCATACACACAAAATGACAACTCAATAGAGATAACTCTTCACCAAAAATATACTGAACGGATAGGAATACATTTGGCTCAACCTAAAGACTCTCCCACTATACCCACCCATCATACGACAACCTAGCTAATAAAAACATTGAAAAATTCCACACAAGTTCAATATCACTTGCCTTTGCATTCATGCAAAGGCGCGCACACACACACACACACACACGGCAGATGCCTGTCACACTTCATGGAGTAGTGCCAAGTCTTTTGGGGCGCACGCACACACACACACACACACACACACACACACACACACACACACACACACACATGCACATGCACCTTAGTGCAAGGCTTAGGCTGGTTACAGACCGCGTGCCCAAGCTTGGGCGTGCAGACGTGGAGGCTAGGCGGCGTTTGCTGATACGCAGGGCAGAAAGGGCAGAGGACAAGGTCTTGGACAGGCGATACCCCCTGCCCAAGCTCGGGCGGGGGTTGAGCTTTTGCCAGGTAAGCCAAAACCAGGCGGCGAACCAATGAGCTGCTGAAAATGATTTTGCTTTATGATAAAATAATGTAGCCAGTGTGTAATGCATGCCCGCCCATCATCAAAAGTGACGGGCACCCGCATTGGCATTGTGTATCCAGCCTTAGAATGGACGTAGCTCAAAAATGCCACACACAAGCGGCTTCTTGCAACACCACACACTCACACACATTGAATGTAGCGTCAGCTTTCAAATTTTAGCAAACCGATTTTCCAACTTCAACAAATCAACGACGATCGAAAACCTCTTTTTCTGCTCGAATTGGGACAAAAAACATTCCAGGCTGTACTTTGTTTCATTTTAATGGGACTCCTACTCAGTTTCAAAGGTTTGTTTGAAAGATTATACCAAACGTCATAATTTGCAAACATTCCACAAAGGTGCTCCTTTCTCCAGGAAGGCATTGGGAGTTTTTTTCCAGAGAAAACATGGGGTTAACACACCACAATTCCCACAATTTTGTAAGTATTTCTAGTTTAAATATGCTTTCAAGTCTATAGTTCTAATGAGGTTGAGGCCCCCACACACACACACATCCACACACATGTGTGTGTATGTGATGTGATTAGCATGCTCTTATAAAATCGCCAAAATCCTCTTTCTAATGTGATTTTACGAGGTTTGCTCAAATCCACAACAAAGTTATGATCTTCATCTCCCGTCCCCCCTCCCTCTCTCTTTCACACACACACACACACACACACACACAACATAGTTCTGATCTTAATCTCCCCCCCCCCCCCTCTCTCTCTCTCTCTCTCTCTCTCTCTCTCTCTCTCTCTCTCACACACACACACACACACACACACTAGCCACAATATTATGTTGATAAACTACATTTGGAGGGAATTCCACCCACCTGAGTCCATAATCTTCTTGCACTCCAATTGCACCCCAGATACTAACAAAATGCTGCCGATGAAAGCCTATCAATTATAAGTATACTTGATTTTTGCTTAGTTGGTAGTTGTTTTGTAATTTTTGACGCCGATAACAAAGGGAAGAGGTCATTACACCTGTCTTCCAAAGTAAATAGTAATAAGCGTACTGATAAGTTTGTTGTGTTTCTTGGATGGTGACAGGTAACAGGTCCTTTCCTTGGAATTACAAATGTAACTGCAACGAAATAATGGACGAGTTCTACATGCAAAGACGTGTTCTAATATTGTAACATATTGTACATGAAAATTTATTGCAGTGTTAGTAGATCAAATAATTTCAATAGAAAGTTACGGATCTTTTATTTCTTGCCCATGGGTAATGTGACTTTAACTTCATCCATGATACATTAGTATACATCTATAAAGTCTATTCTAGTCCATTATATAGTTCAATAGTTTGTATTATTCAAACTTTTGTTAGATAATCAACACAAACACACACGCACGCACGCACGCACGCACGCGCAACTTGTCGCATGAACCCATATACCGCATGGTTCTACCCTATGGGATCAACGACATTCGGATAATAAGAATCATAGCAGTACATGAAGGTGTTCTTTTCACTTGGCCACCCTACCCCCTATGATCTTCAACAATTGGATGACAAGAATCGCATCTACTCTCCAAGTACATCCTTTGGTGTATGTTTGGATCAACATACAGGTAGGTGCTTATGCACCTACTCAGTACGTATGTGTGTTTATTTTTGTTCAAAATATAAACAATAAAATAAGCTGCAAAACATTGCTTTTCTCATGTGATTCTTGCTTACCTGTACTAGGAGAAAGATGACGAGGCATCTAATATAACACACTCTGCTAAAATGGGTAAGGAAAATTGAGTTTTTTAAATATAATTGCTGATTTTGATCTATATTTTGACATATGAGGGTATCTTGTGTTTGCGGCCAAGAATAATATGGATAGGTGAATTCTGCTAAGGATGGTTAACATTGTTGATTATTTTGAACATTTTTTTGGTAATTATATTGTTGATGCACATATGGGGTGGTGCATTATGACTAATACACACTAAGCATCACGTCATCCTCCTTAGTAAAGTAATACTAATTATGCTCTACATGTTGGCAAAATGATTCTAAATTTGTATGAATATCATTTTGCTTTCAATCTCATGGTAAACTAGATGGTAAATTTGGAGGAAGCTTGGTATTAAGCATGATGCATGGGGGGATTTGTTGTAGCATATTGTTATAACACATCTTTTTAACAAAAAATATCAACTTAATCTTAGCATTGGTTTTTAGGTTTGTTTGAAAGCCCTTAAGGCAAGATCCCGTCTATGAATTGGAAATGGACTTCAATATATGTCTCTTAGCAAGGTTTTGAGAGACCTGATTGGGGATCTGTTAGCACTGATATCTCTAACTGCAATAGTACATATATTTATATATATTAATGAATGTGATGATCTCTTTTTGGCTTTGACTTTTCCCCATATTGATTACCCTACATCTGGGTAGAAATAATCTTAGAAAATTTTATGTCGCCATATAAAGATTTTGGGCTACAAATTTGTTGGCTCTTGAGCTACGAGCTCATAGGTGTCTGACTAGAGTTCTATGGTATTTTAGGATGAACACCCATAGATTCTTTGAGGTTGAAAGTTCGGGGAGCTGCCAATAATTAGATCGATAGGGTATGAAAGAATGATTATCATTGTCCAATTCTGACCATCCAATTCCATCGTGGAAACATACACTTGGTGAATGTTGGATCTTGAGCAGCAAGTTGGCCAATGTTGGATCTTGAAAAGCATGTTGCTACCCTTTTTTATTTCTTACATAATGACATGCTTTTTATGATGCTTGTATAGATAGATTTCAACATCCGCCTCTTAGCAAGGTTTTGGGAGACCTAATTCGGGATTCATTAGCTGTCTGCTACTTGTCAATTTATTTGTAATTTTTTACATTGATAAGAAGGGTAAGCGATCGTTGTGACACATGTCTTCCCAAGTGATGCCAATTTTGATGGGCTTGTGTTTCTTGGATGGTGACAGGTAAGAGGTTCCTTCCTTGGGATTACTTAGAAAACTATAGATGTAGCAACAGATTCAATTTGGCTTGTGATAAATGTATGATGTTGTCTCTATAAAGATAACACGTGAAATTTGTTTGTATGACTATTTGAATACATTCTACTAATTCAAAAAATCAATTTTTCAAGATGTTTTTACAACTATATCTTATTGTAGTTTATATATTGTCTAGTAAATTCCATTATATGATTCAGTAGATTGTATGATTCGAAGCTATATTTTATGGTAGTTTATATATTGTCTAGTCACATAGAGAGAGAGAGAGAGAGAGAGAGAGAGAGAGAGAGAGAGAGAGAGTATCATGGTATAGGCAATGTCATTAGTTTCTTTAGGCTTGGATTAGAGCTAGATCGGAGCCACATCTCATGGCACTATACACTAGAATTGAGGAAAATTCTATATCTCTCATATCTAAGCATAATGCCTCCATGGCCTGCATAATGCCTCCCAATTGTTTGTGTAACTGTCTCCTTGAATCGTGTGCCTAGTTGCACAGGGTGCGTGGAGTGTGGTGTTGTGTAGACAATGAGAGAGAGAGAGAGAGAGAGAGAGAGAGAGAGAGAGAGAGAGAGAGAGACTATTCTCACCCAATTACAATACATACAATCTAACATATATTAGACTTGCATATACATTAGCAACGTAGATTTTGCATGTAGATGAAGCTTATGGCCATGTACAAAAGCTGTTTGGACACTCTTTGTTGCCTTGCATATAAACATGCTTGCCTAATTTTTGTAGTAGTCCTTCCACACCTCCAAGTTCTTTCCTAAAGGTATGTCAATGCAAGTGTGCCATCAAATCTCGAGGCATGTGTTGTGTTCAACTTGGGTGACTAGATTCCATGGTTGGATTCTCTTATTTGGTGTTGAAATGCCTAATTGTATCCCAACCACAAATAGACAATATTATGTGTAATAGGCAATGTAGATTAGCAACATGAGGTCTGTATGTACTCCGAGGAATGTATCTCTTCATCTTTGTCTTTTCATGTGTTCTTTCTCCTCGCAATAGTAGGTACTTCCAAGTTGTCCATCCTAAAGAGTTGTGGCTAGAGTGAAATGAGTTCATTTGCAATGTTCATATGTCTTTAAACTACCATTAAGGAGCTATTTAAAGAGCCTTCATTTTTTAAAAGACATGGATAGCTCTTCCAATTCCTCTCTAGTGGTCTTTGCTGAAGGTTTTCGTTATCGTAACAGGGTCATCATACAAACACCTTCTAGACATAACATAGTGAGAGGTGCAAAACAACTTGCACAATTAAGGATAGAAGTACAAGGTGAATCTTCATCCAAGCAATTGTCGACTATTCAAGAATATTGTGAGCAAAGTGATGCAAACCAAATGTAGTGTAGAGCTTGCTCAAAGGATCTACAAAGGCAGTTGCAATGACCTAAAGGCGGCAAAGACCATGAAAGTCTTCGCATGGACTTGTTTTCAACCGTGCAACAGTTCAAGGATAACGTTACACGCTCAAAGATGAACCAATATGGAATATTTAATATCAAGGAGAACTTCCGGCTCTCTAATGGCTCTCTTTATCTTTTGTAGTGCACAAGCATCATGTTTTACCTCTAAAGGAACAAGTCACTGCTTTGGGCAACAATCTTATAGCTTTAAATATGGCAATCAATTGAGTGAATGCCATCCAAAAAAGGCTCATTCTTAAGTCAATGCCAAAGCTTGTGTGCAACTAAGCATGAACTGTTTTTTTTTTCTTTCTAAAGCATGAAGAGACATTACAAACGAATGTAATAAACTGAATTTTGAAAGCTTCTTTTTTCGATAGATGTAACTATACTCTCTTGGTGTTGTCAAACAAGTAAAGCGTGGAGGTGGAGAGAGAGAGAGAGAGAGAGAGAGAGAGAGAGAGAGAGAGAGAGAGAAAGATTAATAAAATAAATAGTTAATACAAGAATGTGCTTTGAACAATCATGGTATCATGCATTCTACCATATTGGTGGACTAAAGATATCACTGTGTGTGTGTGTGTGTGTGTGTGTGTGTGTGTGTGTGTGTGTGTGTGTGTGTGTGTGTGAGAGAGAGAGAGAGAGAAGAACGTGAGGGTGACAAAGAGAGCATACATGAAAAACTATTAAGAAAAAATATATATATGTTGTGTGACCTTTGAGCACCATACACAACTTCAAATGCATTTTCTTACATGAATTGTGTTTGAAAAAAGTATGGCAATAAACATCTTGCTCTATTGGTGCACACAAATTGTCTCCATATGAGAGAATGAGAGAGAGAGAGAGAGAGAGAGAGAGAGAGAGAGGGAGGGAGAGAGGGTGAGAGAGAGAGCAAGTGTATACTCTAAACAAAGATAAATAAATTGTATGCTTTGGGATCTATAAGCAAGATAGCTTATGGTGGAAATAATCATCTTGCTATATTAGTATCGTATGCAAAATTAGACTATTTAAACAAAAGAGAGAGAGAGAGAGAGAGAGAGAGAGAGAGAGAGAGAGAGAGAGAGGAGAGATAGTCATTCATTGCATGTCGTTGAGCACCTCGGTACAGATGCTCCATAAGAGAAAACATTCCCATAGCAATGTACTAGAAAAGGAAATATAAATTGTGTTACTTACACCATAATGTACTTCTCTTAGATAGACTTGATAAGATTTATAGAGAATTGAGAAAATTAGGGTGTCTTTCAATTGCACTCTTCATGTGTACCTAGTAGAAAAATATTTTCGTTATGCATTCTTATGTGCCATACTTTATGTACATTAATGAAGAGAAAATGACTTGAGTCAGACCCCTTAGTGACAATCAACGGCACCGTCACGAAGCTTTGTGTGTCACCCAACAAGCACAATTTGCATCCAGAGATGAACATGCCCTTGGCATCATTATTACCACATTGGATGACAACTACGCATATTACATCGATGAACGTAGCATTTCACTCCAAGCATGGGAGAAGCTCAGGGGTCCACCTTAAAATATGTAAATTTAGCATGTGAGTTCATCAAGAGGGTAATTTAATTTCAAGAAAGTTATATGTTTACATCAACAAAAGGGGTTTTAAAAACAGTTTTGGAAAAAAAACTACATGGTTTAAAGGAAGAGGGGTCATTAATTCATTAGAAGAAGGTCGATGTGTGTAGAGTCTCTTAATAAGAAAAAGTTTCTAGAGTTATATGAAGTCATACATCATTCAAAAATTCATGTACTGTGTGTGTGGAGCCTTCAATAGAAACTCTCCTTGCATGATAAATGAAATGTGCAAACATCACTACCCTAAGCGGTTCTCCCCTATGACTGTGATTGATGAGGATGGTTACCCTTCCTACATGCAAAGTAGTGGTGTTGTCCAGGTCAAGGAAAATACTTTAGATTGCCAATGGATTTCCCCATGGAATCCCTGCTTTTCATTTTGATATAAGGCACACATCAATGTTGTACGCTCAACAATTACAGCTATTAAGTACCTGTATAAGTACATATATATATATAAATTGCAAGATACAAATACAGTTCTTGATGATATTAATTTGGATAAAAGGTATGTGTCTGCTTTGGAGACATGTTGGTGTATTAACTCTTATACGATGCATCCAGAAGAGCTAGATGTATAAAGATTGAAAGTTCATCTGTCTATGCAAAACGGTGTGGTCTTCAATGATGAGGATAATTTATGAGATGCATTAAGATAGAAATTTAAAAAAACTACTCTTATAGAATGGTTTAAAGGTAATGAATTGTTTGAAGATGCATGTTCTATTTTGTACGTTGATTTTTGTGTGGATGCGTTTGGAACCATTCCTCCAAGAAATGGACAAAAAGAAAACGAGGGTGTGTTATTAGCCAAACGTAAAATGTCTCTCCCAATGCTAGTGAAAAATATTACTTGCATATGCTTTTAACAATTTTTAAGGATGCACGTCTTTTGAGGAGCTTCACACCAGATGATGGAATTTTGCATCCTTCCTTCAAGGAGGATTGCCTAGCTAGGGGATTTCTATAAGGTGATGGCAAGTGGAGTGCATGTTTGCAAGAAGCTATGTTGCAACAAACTGGTGCTCAATTAACACACTTATTTCTAGTAACCTTGGTGTTTTGTGATCCATGGCCAGCTTTGTGATGAGTTTGTTGAAGAGCCTTTGGAAGGCCATGCCCATCAAACTCATCTAGGGTACGATTTTGCAAAGGACTTAGCATTGTTACAAATAGAGGAAATCTTATAGCAATACAAAAAGCATTTGTGTGATTTTCAAGGTATGTTGATGCCAGAGATATTATCACAAACTAGATTGCAAAACTGGTTGTTGCTTGATGAGGAGGTAATGTTTGATAAATGCTAATATGGAATAACCCTTAACAAGTGCCAAAGAAGAGCTTATTGGAATGCATGCTTGATGTGTGTGTATGATGAGGAAAGAGGAGAAACAAGAGAGACAGAGTTTGAAGGAACAACACACTGCGAAGGAGTGTGTGAGGGTTCCTTTATTGTATAATAAGGAGAAGTATAATTTGAGTTAGTAAGTGAGTAGGGAGTTAGTCAGTAGTTGGGTCAGCCATTACAGTGCTTTATCCCACTACAATACTTTATCCCAACAATCTCCCACTTATTACAGGCCGAGGTGGCCATACGTGGCTATGACTAAAGCTAGTATGTACAACCATGGATCACGACAGCTTCACCCTTGTATAATTGTGTTCACCCTACATCCATTGATGCTATGTGAAAATTGCTCCATATATAGGCTCTTTGTAGGAGCATCTATTGGGTTGTCATCAATGTGGACCTTGAGTAACTCCAATTGATTATCTGTCACAACATATCCTGAATGAGATGACACCTCATCTTAATGGGCTTTGACTTGGAGTAAAACACAAGATTTGTTACAAAGCAATGACGTTTTAATAATCACAATGCAACATTGGAACCTATTGGATGTCTAAGTTTTCCACTAGACATGCCAACCATATATAGCTTTCTTGCTTGCATTTTTTATGTTGCAACAAACTCAGCCTCTGTAGTGGAAGAAGAGGTACAATCTTGGAGAGATGAAGAGATGGCTCCGCCTGTATGCAAATATGAATATATAGCAAGATTGGGGCCAAAAGCAATTAGGTAAATCTTCCCTGTAGATAATAAGCGTGGTTTTAGCAAGTGGTCTAAAGGGACATTTGAGGGCATATGTATGTGTCTTTAGGCATTGCCTACTCGACCTATAAGTTTGGTTGCATATACACGTGGTTTGCTTAGTGAATTGACAAGGTTTGCTTGCTGGTGTCGTAGTTAGTGTTTGCTGCTTGACATGAAAATGAGTGTAGCTTTGAGTAGATAGGGATTATGTTTTCCAAGAGCCTAACAACCTCTTGTAGCCTCCATGCACTAGTTGAGTCGACTCCATACCATGGTATGAAATTTATGTACATGGTTCTTACTGTCTTTACAATAAAAAAGAGAGAATTGGCAACAAGCGAGCTCACAAAATCAAATATCAAAGCATACGAAGTGACATCAAGATTTTCCTAAAAAGGAAGGCCAAATGAGTATCAATGTCAATTTTTTGAGTAAGCACAAGAATGTAAAAAGTCAAGTTGTCACCACGGTGAAAAAAACCTCTTTAACATAGTCAAAGTCTGGTTCCTGAGCCACAAAGTGAGCAAAGTGTTAATTGTAAATCTTCAAGTCTTAATAGATTTTATTCTAAGAGTCGTAGTTATTAATCTTATGCTCAAGCTCGAAGAGTTGAGTCTATCTAAGTCACATCACTCATATTGAAAGAGATGAGCATAAGAGTCAAAGTCTATTAACTTAAAATGGTGGAGTGTCGTGGAGTCCTACACTCATGCACAATGGATAGTAAGATGAGTGCACAGATCCTCAACAATGAAAATCCTTTTTTATAGGGATGCCAACTTGTAAATCCATGTCATATGCTTTTATATCTACACCTTTCTTTTGAGAAACACCTGAAAAAAATTATTACATAACATATTTCCTTTCATGCATTTTGTGTATACATATATGATGTATACATCCTATATTTCATAGCATATTGTTTTTCATGCATTTTTGTGTATACACATAGGATGTCCCATAATTGGACATGTGCATTAAACACTCTTTTTTGCTTCCACCCATGCACTTTCAGAGGACTACAATAGGAAACAAAATTTTCCATATTGCTACCCTCATATTTGATGCTAGCTTATTCCTATATACATCAACAAAGAATCACTTACATACCTTGTAAATACTTCCCATGCTAATACAATATTGCAATAACACATGTATCCCAAAGGCATTTTTTTTCCAATGGGTTTTTTCCTTTGGTTATCCAAGTATTAGATCCTAATTAAGATCTCTCACCTTTCTACTTGTCTTGTACATACCTTCAATAAACAAAGCAAAGCTAGTCATTATACTGCTACAATGGACAATGCTACAACATTGACTCCCACTCTTAAGATTTTCACAAACTGGACCTTCAAGATGCTACAATAAAAGGAACCTCACCAACAAATTCATCATCCAATGAAGACAACAAAGCCTATTGACAACAAATCAACAACCTTCAAACCTCCATAGACACTTTTCAATAGTGCCTATGGATGGGAATAAAAATATAAAGGAGGAGAATGTTAACTACTCAATAGTGCATGCGATGGGCGGGAAATGTTAATTGATACAATGTCAATTAACAAGATTCTGCTAAAGGCTTAAGCCTAGCAGCAACACATCAAGTATGGATACAAAGAAGCAGCAAGGATTACTGTTGCAAATTTTCCAAATATGTGCATGTATTGTAAATTTTTTATTAATTTTTAGTCATTGTAATAATTATGTTCTGACAAGACTCAATAATAAACCCAGTTATAAATATGTGTCACCTAGTGTGTCTAGGTAGCAGATACAATAAATGTGGATCCCTAAAGGCCGCTTGGACATTGCACATTTTTAACTCTTGGTATATAAAGCATTGTGCAAATGGAATTAGGGATCTCAACCTCATTTGTTGAGAGCACATCTAGTGAGGGATCATGTGGTATATGGGTATGGAGTCCTTGAGATTCTTCATGCTTACGTAACTTGATTAACACTAATCAATGCTCTTAATTCTCTTCCACTATTCCTCTCTTAGTATCTTTTGATGGTTTCTGATGCCTTGACTAGCTAAATCTCAACTAATAGTGGATATTTACTCTCTAATTTTGTGTGATTTCTCTCTTTTCTTCTTAGCTTACACCTTGGAGAATGAGGATTTTTAGCTCAAACGGACTTTTTATAAAAGTTTGACCCATTCACACATGGGCGCCCACAATGGCCGATCGTTGCACAACTGCTGTAAAAATAAGGTAAGTGGTGCGCCTCTCATCGGTGATCACTTACACACCTATTGGACCGACAAACGAGGGCCTTGACTCTACCAAATAAATAATACGCCATCCATTATAGGTGAGAGGGTATCCGTGAGGGTTAACATGCCCCCCTTCTTGATGTAGATTCCATCCTCGGAAGCTATTGAGTTAAAGCTCGTTCATAAAGGTGGAAGAGCATTTGAGATGAATGTCCTTAGCCTTCTTCAATCACTGCAAAATCAAACAAAATCTCGATGTGAGTGCATTTGACTTGTCACTTTTAATGCAATCAGATGATTCTACATTACCATTAGAAGCACCAATAAAAGCAATGCAAATTCAAAATCAGCATAAAGATACACACACCTGAAAAGCTTAAAATTGATTCTTTGAACAATAAATTATTGCATGAATTTAATAAAGGTGTCGAAATATCACCAAAAGTTGAAAAAACTGTTAAGTTTGCAAATGATTTTGCATCCATTGACACAAGTGTGCAATCATTCACGAATCTAAGAGACACATCAAACAAGAAGATGCTCACCTCGTTAGCATCATACTTCATTTTTATAAGATAAGAGAACTCATGTACGATAAACAACTAGGCATACAAGAAATATTGTTAACGTTTTAACAAACCTTGATAAAGTTAAGGGTTATTGCCATATTTTATTCATGATGAAGCCTCCATTATAATAGATAGAAATCACAAACTTTAGTTTATCCTTCGCTCACAATAAAAGGCATGAAAAGATTACTAGAGACACCTCTCAATAGAAAACAGAGGATTAATACCTATAACGAATGGTTGCAACACTTTAAAAGCTTGCAAAATCCTCTCAAGCTATCAATGCCATAAACAATGACGTCAATAAAGACAATACAAAAGATGCAACGTCTATTCATGTTATGGTGCAACCAATCTAATATTTTAATGACAAAATTTGCAAGGGACACAATTTGTAAAGCTTTTTTGAAGATAAGAATTTTGAAGAGCTTAGTTTCCCCACAGTTTGTCACAGCGTGCCCTATAAGTACTACGAAGAAGCTACACACAAGTATCCGCACATAGCACAATGAAAAATAATGTTTCATGATGAAGATTTGGATAAGCATGCATAAAAGAATACTAGACCATAATACATTCGTCCTAGCACAAGTAATAAATAACACAAATAAAATCTTATCATATCATATTGATTATCGAAATTTTGAAGCACTTTGTAGATCCCCATATTACAAAGGAAAGTGTCACATTTGCTACGATACACAATTTTTCCTCCTAAGTTTCTCTCAACTGCCCGAAAATGACGGAAGTCGTTGCTTAATGCACTAGTTAAACTCAACCAAGAAAGGTCGCACGATTTCGACACAACAGCATTAATTATCCATCACTCTGGTCTAGTGTGTTATTTAAACCAATTTAACATGACCAAAACATTGATTTCAAAGATACATCTGGAGAGATTAAAGACTGCTTTTTGTCTTACTTCCATAACCGTGAAAGCCAACATGACCACGATGTCTAATGTTGTGATGCTTACGCCAAACTTGCAAGATGTACAATTCATCGTAAAACTCATGCTTCAAAAAGTATAATCAATGACAGTTTGATTTTCCTTGCCACCCAACGCAATCCAACATATCATAGAATCTTTGCACACAAAAACATACAAACAACTCAACCAAAACCTCTTACTATCATGAAGTAATTATTTCTTTTGACCAAGATTGCGTCAAATGGGAACACTAAAACCATGATTTATCATAAAAAGTTGCGCCGAAAATATTGACATCCGAGAGAGAGAGAGAGAGAGAGAGAGAGAGAGAGAGAGAGAGAGAGACTTATAACCTTTTTTGGGTGGGGGCCCTCCTCCCTCAAAGAAGCAGCCTCTTGAGTCTCTCTTCGGGTCGGCCATTCTTTCGGGTGGGCCACCCAAACTGGCGGGGGGGGGGGGATGGATATATAATACTATAAGGGAACAGAGCCTTTTTTGTAAAGCCTCTCTCTCTCACACGATACAATTATCCGTGCAGTTATGTTACAAAAAACCATGAAGCTTGGTCAAAATTACGGTTGACAAAATTGCAGAGAGCCAAGACAGAAGTGAGGTTCCAACAAGAAATGATGGCATGCTCCACAAACATAAGCCGGAACGATACACGCGATACATTGACATGGTACAGCAGGCATGCAAAGAGCTTGCTAATGAAAGACCAACCCGACGCTCTATTGAGGGAAAATCCAAAGTAGTCACTCTGACTGTCACCACCATCAAAAAAAATTGGATTGTTCCAAATAGCAAGGTTACACTTTGCTTACTAAAGCTGAGCTTGTTGCTATGCTTATTTAGCTTTCCTGGACACTGAGATATAATGCTCGATGAAAAGAAACAAGTGCTTTTAATTTATCCCCATGAATTCAGCTCACAGCACTCGTTGATAAATTATTTGAGAGAACCAGCGGGTGGCAAAATATACACCCTCTTGCATATAGAGGTGAAACACTGGAAATAGCTGTGGTTTCGTCATCATCGTATATATTCTGCAGTTAGTCAATGATGCTCTTCCAAAACTTTGCTGCCAGCATCAGATGAGTAATCATGCCTGTAAGACCGTTGTAGACAAATATGACTTACTCAAGCACAAAAAAGTAAATTTGCACAGTAAAATCTGGCAATTTGTTCTCATTACTTACATGACTTTCCTTGATAGTTGATAAATTCCGGTGGCAGCCATAGCTACATTCACGCTGAAAAGATTCCAGTTTTTCTGTTCCAGGATCAGCAGACGATGTTAGTCAATGCTGAATAATGTTAATCAATGCTGAATAAATGTTGTGAAATGGACATCGTCTAAGGGCCCTTGTCTCTGCTGAAGACAATCAGCAAAACTGACAGGCAAGTCATTTGGCTACAATGTTGCAGCAATTCAACTTAATACAAACGCACAAAGCCACACATGAACACAATCAAAGCACCATATAGAGACTCTGCTAAGAAAAATTCGTTGTTATCATAGAGACAGACAAATATATTTATACAAAAATAATTTCTCACTTTTCAGGCCGACTACTGTGGAAATTTTCAGAACTCGATCACCTAATTTCAAGTGGAAGATGTCTAAGTGATGTATTTTCTCATCAATCCCTTTCTTTTCCTTTGAAAAATGTTCAGCATTTGTGCTTTGGCAAGATAACTAGTTGCTTTTGCATTAATATGCCCACCTCTAAAGGTAATTCCAGATGCTTCAGACTTTCAATCAAGGAAAACTGTTTTACAATGTCATCGGATGCTGAAATGGCAGCTATACGTCTGGGCCTCTGGCTGACACGGCAACTGTACCATCACGGTGCCCTGGAATGACGTGGCAGAGTATAAATTTGTCCAAGGTGATGATGCTTTCAATTGCAGATCGTTTTACTTTCAAACATGGGATTCCTTTTCCATTGCCGAGATACGCACTCAACGCGGGATTATCATGGAGTCAGATGAGTATACCAAGTTTCTGGTTGGAGCATTAGAGGATTCGTTGGTCAATCACTGATTTTAACCGCATGGCTGCAGAAACTTCAGTAACTTCTGAACTATTTTTCAGCCACCAGTGAATTACCCAAATGGTGCCACCACAGAATCCCCTCCTCGATTTAAGAACCTCGTCACAAAATTCAGTCGATTCTTCTTCCATACTATGGAGAAATCTTTAGACGCATGGTCACAGGATCCATCATGTTCCACCTACACAACAGGGGCTCAAGATCTATCCTTTGCAACTTAACGCATCTACAATGGGGTTAACTTTACGAGGAGCATATTCAATCAACTGCTCAAAAAATTGGGATCATCTAGCTTGACGGTCACACCAATGTGCACTAGGCATAGATTGTAGCCACTTGGGGGCATGATGATCACTACAAACAATAAAATCTCTATCATACAAAAAAAGCTTCCAATGCTTTCATGAATGAATGGCAAAAAGTTCCTAATCATACACTAAGTAATTCTTTTCTGCACTGTTTAACTTTCTATTAAGAAATGCAATTGGATGGCCTGCTACTGTAGCACAGTTCCTATGGTGGCATTGCTTGCATCCGTCCATACCTCAAAGGGGTCATCCCAAGAGGCAAGGATGAGACATGGAGTTGAAGTCACCGCAACCTTGAAAGCATCAAAAGCGTCGACGGCTACATCAAGTAAGACCACGCACTGACGGCGATTCTTAACCCCTTTCAAAACATTAATCACTGGTGCAGCAATGAGTGTAAAATCCTTAATATGCGAACTACATGCCTGACACAAACCTAAAATGAGCGCACATTATATGTTGTTTTGGGTAAATCCCAATTCAATTACAAACCTATTCTACTTCGCGGGGTCGAGTAAAACACTGTTTACAACGATGATATAGCCCAGATAAGTAATCTCAGTCAAAAAAAAAAATCTGATTTCTTAGCTGAATTACTTAGCTGCAATGTGCAACCAACATTCATCTAAACGCGCTAAAACCTTCTCTACATCTCGCTCATGTTGTTCCCAATATATTGAGAAAATGAGAATCTCATCAAGGAAATGAACACACATATACCAATCGTGTCACCAAAAACAACCTACCATGAGACAATTGAAAGTATCCACAGCCCCTGTCAATCCAAAAGGCATAACAACATACTCCCACTACCCTCGCTCGATTTTGAAGGCGGTCTTGTAGATGTCACCCTTGAATACCCTTGCTTGATGGTACCCACTCTAGAGATCAACTTTGCCGAAAACCTTAGCACCATTCACCCTATCGAGAATATACTCAATGCGAGACATAGGTGTTGCTAAATTGGCTGTATGTGAAGGAAAAATAATTCTAAATGAATTATTGGATTTATAAGTGAGACGGTTTTCTCACTAGAGACACCAGGAAAAATACTTCTAAATGAATTAGTGGAATTATAAGTGAGAGGGTTTTTCTCACTGGAGACATCCGAGTACAAATATCTCTAGTGCATCATTCAAAGTAATGACGGGAGCACTGTGAACAAGAATATCTGTAAGGCCCTGTTCCAACTTATGGCTCTTAGCCAAGGCGGGGCCTAGGGGACATAAAGAATTAAAAATCAGTAAACGGCCCAACTGTACCGACTCCGCGAATCGTACTGGTTGCTGACATGGCAGAGTGTACGGATCTCCGTGATTTATATTGACTGTATGGATTTTCAGAAATCGCGCAGGCAGCTTTTGGAGCCTGATTGCTTTTGATTTACTGCTTTTGGGGGCTCTGCTTTTGGCATCCCTTTGTATTGGGGGCTCACTTCACAGGGCATCTGGACAATGAGTCTCAGAGCGAGCACTCGCGGGCACTTGCACTTATCTCAAAGATTAATATAAAAAAAAAAAACCGAAAGGGACGCCAGTCTTTGGGGCTAATATCTCTTGGCACGGAACTACGCGGGGCCGCGTCGACTCTTAAATTTGTGAAGTGTTTTAAAGTGAATATTTGTTGTGTCACAACAGAATCTTGACTTGGGGTGTCCAAGTTTGTTCCAGTGGTATCACAGCACGACCGATTTCTCTTCTATTGGGAAATCCGATCCCTTTTCTCGCAACACCTATGGAGTTCGAAAAGAATCAATCGACCTCTTCTGCAACCGCTGAGACGGAAGGAGGCAATACGGCAAATTCAAGCGATTTAGCAAAAGACGAGTAAAGGCACTTTAGGAGATGCAATGTCGACAACAGGTTGACGAGTGCACAAAGCAGATGCTTCAGTTTGCTAAAGATCCCCATTTCGCAAAATTTTTAACTCAACAATCCACGGCTGAAGTGCATACTCAGTGACAGAAAGCCACCAAACCACCAACCAAACCGGTAATCAAGAAACCTCTTTCTCCAAGGATGGTCACTGAACAAGAACTTCTATGAACGTTTGGAGATGCAACGTCGACAACAAGTTGACGAGTGCAAAAAGCAGATGCTTCAGTTTGCTAAAGATCCCGAGTTTGCAAAATTTTTGACCCAACAGTCCATGGCTGAAGTACATACTTAGTGACAGAAAGCCACCGAGCCACCAATCAAACCGGCAATCAAGAAACCTCTTTCTCCAAGGAGGTTCAAACCTAGATCAATTAGCTTTTGGACATGAAGAATCATATACCTTCATAAGTTCAGAATAGTCTGAACTCACGAATTATAAGAGGGACTACAGCACTCATAAAACTATAAAAGCAAGGGACACAAGAAAAGAAAAGAACAAACAAAGACAAAAACAAACAAACAAACTAACTAAATCACTTTGTTTGCTACGAAACAAAACTAGATAAAACAAAACATTATTAACTAGGAAAAGTTTTTAGAAAAGGCAAGCGTAAAATAAGTTGATGCAATTTACTAGGATTAAAATAAGTACTCAACTTTAAGCAAAAAAGGATAAGACATCTTAAAAACTTAATCCTAGAAATCAAACTTCACACAACAACTTCTAAAGGAACACATTCTTAAGTCCTCAGGTAAGCTAAATACGAAATCAAAAAATGAATACTACTACAAACCTACGAAAAGCAAAGATCCAAACTTGACAATATGTGACCTCAACTTCGCTGCTTGTCCAGAAAGGAAGAATAAGATTATCACCTTTATCATGCATAGCTTGGACAACAGCTATGACATCCCTACTCAGGTCGTCAGTGCCCAAGAGTAGGTGCACGGTTGTATAGAGGTCATTCATGCTTTGAATGTACTGTACAAAACCAACGAGCTGAGTTTCTATCACCCAGATCAGTTAGCTTTTGGACACGAAGAATCAATCGAAAAAGCAATTGAAGAAGCACAAGAAGGGGATTGACTACCCTGGATACTTGGGCCGTCAATCTTCTTTTGTATCTGCAAGAAAGAAGAAGAGCGTGTGCGTTTTGAAGGACTACCAGTTCTTCTTCCTCTACTTCTGACAGTTCTTCTAGCTCTTCTGACTCGAGCGAGGAGGACAGAAAAGACAAAAAGCGAAGCAGAAAGCAAAGCTTCGGAAAGGGCAAGAAAAAGGCAAAGAAGCTCAGATTCCGACCAGTTTTTGATAGCTCTATGGAGGAGTCATCCTCTGCCAGTTCGGACTCCGACGACCACATGTTTTATGCAAAGAAGCATAGCCAACCAATACGACTTCCTCGAAGATAAGAGCAAGAAAACAAAAGAGTTTAAAGAGAGTGGTTAGTCAATAAAATTTAAATTCTTTTCTGGATTCCAAGATACTCCGAGGGCTTTGGCCTTCATCCAGCAATTTGACATAGCCTTCTCTCGAGAACATTACTCATGTAGAGTTAAGGTGGATAGATTAGTGTGCCATTCATGCTAATGGCATGCTTTGGAGAGGTTAGTGTAGAGCTTGCTAGAGAGAGACCATTTCACAATACAATAGGGTATATTGCAAATGATAAAGGTTACAAATATTCAGCAGAATGTGCCTCTATATAGGCTTTTACAAGTAGACAGCCTTTTGACACATGAACACAAAAGGTGGCTGCCAATGCACAAATACAAGTGGCTTGTTCTTTACACAAAGGTTGTAAGAGGGTCTTTACAAGGCTTGACACATGAGGTGGAAGGGGTTGTTCACACAAGAGATGCAACAAAACCTAGCATCCCAACAATCCTCCTATGTGGGTTTTGGTTGCATATCACTCACACAATCCTCCCCTCAAAACACACCAGGGTGAGGCACACAATTAACAAGCCTCTCCTTGAACACAAAGTTGCCTCCCCTAGACACAAAGGGTGCAGGCACACAAAACATCAGGGTGTAGGCACACACAAGCCTCCCCTGACACAAATAGAGGGTAAGGTACAATTGAGAGAATGTTCACAGTACATCATCATAAACCAAGCCAGTATTGTTGTCGTTATCTTCGTCAGAATTTCCAGAGGTGGCAAGGTTGATTTTTTGTTTTGGTTGATCTTTGAAATGTTCCTTGTGATTGGTAACCTATGAAGATTTGTTCTTGAGTCTGCAATACTTTGTAGCTCTGATACCAATTGTAGGGTTAAGGTGGATAGGTTAGTGTGCCATTCATGCTACTAGCATGCTTTGGAGAGGTTAGTGTAGAGCTTGCTAGAGAGAGACTGTTGCACAATACAATAGGGTATATTGCAAATGATAAAGGTTACAAATATTCAACAGAATGTGCCTCTATATAGGCTTTTACGAGTAGACAGCCTTTTGACACATGAACACAAAACGTGGCTGCCAATGCACAAATACAAGTGGCTTGTTCTTTACACAAAGGTTGTAAGAGGGTCTTCACATGGCTTCACACATGAGGTGGAAGGGGTTGACACAAGCGACTCCTACCTCTACTCGCGAATTACCTACAGAACCAGGTACTTCATCACCATGGGTCATTACACAAGCCATGGTTAATTCTTGAAACAAGACCAACTACAAGGTGTTTTCCTACGTTTGCATCAATTGTGCGGATTTTGTGATTTCATTTCTTACATCATTTCAGCCAGCTCACACGGAGTTTCGGAGTACCTTTCCAGCTTGCGCATGCCCCTCAATGGATCCTTGCTTTGAAGAAGACTCTATTGAGCCTCCAGTTCTCATAGTTCTCTTTCCTTCAAGCTCTTATTGCTTGCATACAACAGCTTCATGATGAGCTTGCGAAAGTAGCAAGGTGATCACTTCAAAGGACATGGCTAGTTGACTTCTAGCCAAGCTTCCCTCGCAATATGACTCTCTTTACTAATCCCTTGTTTCCTTTGCTCGTGCTACTGTAACAAAATCGGACATCCCAAGTCTAGATTCTGTCACGACACAATAGAGATTCACTTCAAGTACTTCACAAATAAAGAGTCTGACACGGCCCTACGTACTTCCGTACCAAGAGAGATTGGCCCCAAAGACTGGCGCCCCTTTCGGTATTTCTTTTTATATTAATCTTTGAGCAAAGTATAACTCCCGCGGGTGCTCGCTCTCAGACTCTGCGTCCAAATGCTCTGAGAAGTGAGACCCCCCTTGGGTTTATTTATTCTTACAAAGGATGCCAAAAGCAAAGCCCCAAAAGCATGTAGACTCAAAAACAACTTGACCCAAAGGCTGCCAATAAAAGCGAGCAGCGCCAAAAGCGGAATTTTTGTACCTTGCTGCCACGTCATGCAATCAGCACGTTTTACGGTCGTTCGTACAGCCTGCCACATCAGCAGCCTGAATCACGAGCGTCCGTATAGCAGCCACGTCAACAGTTCTTTACGCATTTTTTTAAGGCTAGGCATCCCTTTGGCCCCTCGGCAGTTGTTCATAAGATGGAGCCAACTTATTAGTTGGTCATGCCACGTCAACAGTTTGTGTTAGCTACCACTTGGGAGAATCTTATGCTCGCAAACAACAGATTTTCACAATCGAGGCTCGCTTGACATGGTTGCGAGACACAACTTTGGCAGCTACTTGTAGAGGTGGAGCTAATCAACAAGGACAGCCTCGCATTGATACTCCAAAAACCCTCTCAGATGTTACCTGTACCTATTGTGGAAGACATGGACATACAGCAGTTAGATGTTAATTGTAACGGGGACGGGCGTCACGTGCCAACGGAAAAGAACAGACTGAACAACTTTAAGCACTTCAAATAACAACTGAACTAAAAGAGATGCACGACACATGAGACGGGGAGTGGTGAAGTTCCACCCCGAGAGAGCACTAGCCCAAACGCTGGCGCCCCTTCAGACCGCAGCCTCAGTCGTTTGGAGGTGCCGACAGTAACCACTGCTCAAACTTCTAGAGCATAAATCTTTTCATGTAACTACTGTTGAGAGGCCAAGGGCCTATAAATATGCGCTTAGGGCTCAAGTCTCTTGCACGCTCCCGCGTGGAGGTGCAGAGGATGGGGTACCGGCATTGTACTGAGTTCAAGCAATATAAAGAAATACCGAAAGGGACGCCAGCGTTTGGGGTGAGTGCTCTCTCGGGGTGGAACTCCGCCACTCCCCGTCTCATGTGTCGTGCATCTCTTTCAGTTCAATTGTTATTTAAAGTTGTTCAATCTATTCTTTTCCGTTGGCACGTGGTGCCCGTCCTTGTTACAGTGGTATTAGAGCTTCAAGCATGTGCTTTTTTGAAAGCATGCCTGTCCTATCAAAGAATCTTCGTGTCCCCACCAGGGACTTGGCAAGCTTTTAAGAAATTTTTTGCCCAAAGTTACATGCCTTCTAACATCTTCCTTTAGAGTATTGCTTCTGCAGAGAGGGTTATCTTAAAACGCTTGCCACAGAACCCTAACAGATTACAACTTGAAATTTTTCGACATCTCTCAACAGAGGTCTCTTCTCAAACTGATAACCTTGGAGCTCCGATGTTATTGCTATGTCTTTGCACTACCATCACTGCTACAAGAACATTGTCTGCCCAAAAGCTTATGGACCATGCTGCAGTTGGTTACAACCTTATGGAAGAAATCTGACCCTAATTTTGGTGCAGGTTTCAAGATGGAAAGCTAGTCGTCTTTTCGAGCTCGATGATGTCGAAAATGCTTTTTCAATTTGATTTAGCAATTTTTTGAGTTTTGTTTGAGAACTTGTTCGATGATCCTGTTTGGAATTTGTTTGAAATGGATGGTATCTGTTTTAAACCCGTCTTGGTGCCGATTTGAATTCTGGTTTTAATACCGATTCCAATGGTTGGTGGATTTACTCTCGAGTGGAGTACTAAAGAGAATTGATGTTTGAGAATGCTTGCACATACTCATGGCCCGGACCCTTGTGGTTATTTGCGGCGGGGGTAATTGAATGTTTGAAAAGTGTTGTTTTTACTCATGGCCCAAACCCTTGTGGTTATTTGTGGGGGGAGTGTTAAAAAGCATCTGGTCCCAAAAGTTGCCGCCCAAAGCTGCCAGCGCGATGTGCGGAAATGGTACAACTGCCACATCATCAACGTAAAGCGTGGGCGTTCGAACAGCTGCCACCTCAGCATGTCAGCACGAATTGCGGCAGTCCGTACAGTGTTGTCATGTCAGCAGCTCTCCATGCAATTGAGAGTGTGTTGGACCCGCTTTATTTTAATGCCTTTAGGTCCCTTGGGCCCCATCGGACGGGGTCCCATAAGTTGGTAAGCACTTCTTTTGTTGTTTCTTCTTCTATTGCTGCTTCATCACTTAGGGTTTCGACCCCTCGGCCAAGATCTGCAAGTCGGCTCAAGTCTTCAGTGGCTTGACACGTCAGTAGTTTGTGACATTATCAGAGATAGTGTGATCGTCGCAGAGATGCAGATGTTGATGGTTCGCTCGCGTTCAAGACAACTTCTACCCTTGTTGGTCCTATTGCCTCAACCAAGATATATGATGTCGGCATTGCCCTATAGCCTTGTCATTTGCTCCTCCTATGCCAATTCCGTTGGACTTGGGAGGGTTACCGGTTTCTCCTTTGATCGGAGTGTTTTGCTTCAGCCTCTCTCCGATTGCTTCATTCTAGCTGATGGGCGATGATACGTCCATCATTGCCACTTCCATTCCATCCGCCTCAGAAACTTGTTCCATCTTTTTGGACATTAATCTCACCTTCCATGTGCAACTTGATCGGTGCAACCTCCACTATGTTTATCATCACTTGGCGCTAGATGGTCCATTGTTTTTTGGCTTGGTGCTCATTTTGGTTCTCCATCTTTGTCAGGACTCCGGCACTTTCCTCCACACGTTCTTTGCATCTTCTCTTGAGGGGGGGTGTTATGATAGGGCTTTATGTTCACCTTCCACAGCTTGCACTCCCACTTACAAGCTTACACATGTGCACACAAGCCCTTGGTTGTGGATTGGCCACTCTTCCACCTAGTAAGGATTCTAGGCGCAAATAGAGTTTGTACAAGGCATTTTGCCCATTTTATTTCTTTTCCCCAATTTTGGATTTTGTGTGTTGAGTAGTTTTAGAGGTTTTGCCCAACACCGGCACACTTTATATGTGTGGCCAATGCTGGTGCCTATTCTGAGAGCAAGTACATCATTGTTTACATACCAGGCCCGTAGGCATCAAGCGGAAAACCGTAAAACAGGATACAACTAGGCATGTGGCCAAACAAAAAAGACTGAAGGCCAAGGTAAAAAAACCTCTCCTAAAGAGAGTAAAAAGTGCCCTGGCAAGCTAAATGGAGAGAGGATGGCAATAGCCTCTGAAAGATAGGCACTTCGACCAAAAGCCCATTTAGCAACTGTAAATCAAGAACCAAAGCCACCAACGGTGAAGATGACAATGAGCAGCTACGAGAAGCTTGGTGTCGGGCAAAGCCCGCCACATGGTAAAAACTAACAGCAAAAAGTAATGGAGGAACAAAAGGGAGAGAGCAATTGGGGATGAGGGTGAGGGTAAAGAGGAAACGGACATCACCAAGAGACTTCAGCAAGATGGCACAAGGTGGGTAACAAAGCACTGCACCGGAGCAGACAAGGAGCTTTCATCCGGAAGAGAGAGCAGTCCACTTGCTGAAGGTAGCTCCTGAAGACCATAACTGAAGAGGGAACTCCAGGGAGACAATGCGGGAGGCTTTGAAAACTGCGTCCAAGTGAAAATCCTCACAAGGGGAGAGAGAGGAGAGAGAAGAGTAGCTTTCCGACCAGCAAACAAGCCCTAACAAGCAAGTCACAACAGCAAGCAAAGCCAAAACAACAAAACCCTCAAAAATCCCACCCAAAAGAGGATTCAAGTCACAACAGCAAGCAAAGCAAAAACAACAAAACCCTCAAAAATCCCACCCAAAAGAGAATGAAATCAAACAAACAAACAAAAACAAAAAAGCAACAGAAAGGAAAAACAAGAACAATAAACTCGAAGGACATGCATCCATGCGCACACACACACACACACTCACTCACACACACGCGCACACACACACACACACTGAAAGATACAATGAACAACCAAGAAACAAGGAAAGAAGAGAAAAGAAAGAAACAAAAAAGGAGCAAAAAGATGAAAAACCCGAAACAAGCAGGGCACCGACGAAGCAATTGGACCAACACGGGGAGAAACGCTCGAACAGCTGTTAGGGAGTCTACACCACTAGGAGGAGGATGGCTGGTGTGGGAGGCGAGGTGGTGCAAGCAACCTTCTCCATACAGAGTGAGTGGTCCTGTAACAGACTCGGACACTCCAAGTCAAGAATCAACCGCGACAGCACCAAATAACCACTTCAAAACAATTCACAGATCACAATAGATTTGCACTGGCCCGGCGGAGTTCCGTGCCTAGAGATATTGGCCCCAAAGACTGGCGCCCCTTTCGGTATTTCTTTTTATATTAATCAGTTCAAAGTACAAGAGAGTGGGTCGGGATTCACTCTCAGACTCTGCGTCCAGATGCTCTGAGAAGTGAGGCCCTCACCACTAATTTAAAGGTTACAAGGGATGCCCAAAAGCAGAGCCCCAAAAGCTTGAAAGCAAAAGCAAATTCTCTTTCTCTTTCTCTCTCTCTCTCTCTCTCAATGAGAGTTAAAAATAAAGCAATTCAACTCTTTCTCTCATCCAAAATCCTTGCGTAGCAAAAAGCTAGGATTTGCGTCGCTCATCATTAAAATAAATAATGATCCCTGAAGCTCAAAGAGACATCAGTGACTTTAGTATCAAAATCGAGGCATCTGTTCACAAGGGAGCGGAGTGACTCCCCTCTTGTGCATCCCACTGCACCAGATCTCCCGCCAAGCTGAATTCTAGGTTCCGTTAAGAGTAGACTATGCTAAACCAAAACATTGAGGTAAAGTTTCACAATCCGAGGAGTATCTGCTAGGTCCTCCTCCTCCATCCACTTCACATCAAATGCAG
The DNA here is from genome assembly GCF_014529385.1 of Adiantum capillus-veneris. Taxonomy (NCBI): domain Eukaryota; kingdom Viridiplantae; phylum Streptophyta; class Polypodiopsida; order Polypodiales; family Pteridaceae; genus Adiantum; species Adiantum capillus-veneris. Next base: position 146,988,625 of record NC_140940.1, read on the forward strand.
GAAAGTTCCTGAACTTAACCAAGAACCGCCTTCGGACTTTACCTTTCTTCGTATCGTTATGTGCCAAAATCTGTTCAGGAACAAGGATCTCCTCGTTTTCTTCCACTTCGGGTTGCTCATCAGGCTCCCCATCATAAGGCACATCACCCTTGACAGGTTTCAAGAGACTCACATGCAATGCATTGTGAATCCTCCAAGTATCTGGCAGTTTCGATCGGAGGGAGACATCATTTATCTTGTCAGTGATCTGGAAAGGTCTGTAGTATCGTATACTAAGCTTTGGAAAAAGCCTCTCCTTTCCCTTTTTCTTTCGTAGGCGTGCCCTTTCAAAACGTAAGAGCACCCAATCATCCTCCTTCAATTTCAAGTAGCGACGATGGCGATCCGCTGCCTTTTTCTGTCGTTCTTGAGACTCCTGCAAAGTCTCGCGAACCTTGGCAAAAGCCGTATCCAAATCTCGCAAATATTCATCCGCTTCAAATATCTAATCTTTCGTGCTCCGGAAGGATGAAACCTTCGTAGCACTTTCAACAATCTCACATGGCATCTTCCCCGTCGAAGAGTGCATCGTGTTATTGTAGGCAAATTCCATCGAAATCAATCAACTATGGCAAATCACAATGGAAATGTCCATTCTTGGTACTCATACTATCATGTGCTCGTTCAGAAACTGTGTCATGCCAAGGAAGAGACATGGAATGTGACTTCCTGACATACAAACTTTTCAACTTTTCATGAACAATCCGCATACATTCGTGCTCATCCATGATAGAAACGTGCTCAACATACAATATGTCATGCCTAGTAAAAGGGATCACATAACGATGCTGACTAAAATACAGGAAACCTTCACGAATTAAACACTCGAACAATACGTGCGTATCAATCATGCGAACACATAATACTTCCTGTGAGGGTGCTTTTGACCAAGGCTCGAGAGCCAAGATCGCTTCTTCTTGAATGATCGATTCGTCTGGTGGGGGTTCTTTGGACCTCGACTCGAAAGACAAGATCGGTTCTTCGTGATTGATCGAATCTACAACGAGGTTAGCTTCGCTAGAAAAAGCATCAACTAACACATCATCCTTGTGAACAATCACATCTTCTTCATGCAGTTCATCATGCTTGTGAGAAATCACATCTTGATCATGCAAATCATCATGCTTGTCATTGTCATCCAAATCATTATGCAAATCATTGGCATCCAAATCATCATGCTTATCATTGTGCTTCAAATCATCATGCAAATCATTATCATTCAATTCATCATGCTTCTCATCCTCATGCAAATCATTATCAATCAAATCATCATCATGCTTCACACAATCATGCAAATCCTGTGTGTCATGCTTTGGAGAAGAAGAAACGGAGAGAGTCTCCTTTTCCCGAATTTCGTGCATCGATGCCGGCACTTGAGAAAAGAGTTGCAACAAGGCGGCTTTCCTTTCTTTGTACTCATGCTTTATGGCTGCCATTCTTTCTTCGTGTTCACGCTCTCTTTCTGCTTTTCTTTCTGCATTTCTTGCTTCTCGTTTTAGCTTCTGTTTCAGAAAAAATTGCTGCAAAGCCTCCATAGGAGTTAGTGCAATCTTAGTCGTAGATAGGAAAGGGGGAGGGTCGGAAAAACCTCCTGGTGGGGAAAATTCTTCTTCGCCTCTCTCATGCTCATCACCTCCAAGCGAAGTATCCATTCTGCTTCGAGTGATGACCATTCTGCAATCGTGGGTTCTTGTCGGTTCTTGGGTTCTTAAGTTCACGAGGAACTTGGGTTCTTGGGGGTCTTGGGTTCTTAAGTTCATGAGGAACTTGGGTTCTTGCGGGTCTTGGTTCTTGGGTTCTTGGGGTTCTTGAGGTTTTCTTTCGCTTGCAAATCGCATTGAGAAGGATCTTCTCTTCACCCGAGTCCTACTCCTTTCCGCGGGCGCACCCCTTGGCGGCCTTGCGCTCACACCAAGGTTGCTTTTTCCCACCTCACGTCGATTGGCCGGCCGCTAAGTACACGGTCCGCTCTCAATGAGTGAAAAGAGACACAAGGGGAGGCTGGACAAGCCCTTCTTTCTTGGGATTCTTGTCACTCTTCAACAAAACACGATTAGGAATCACCATGCCCAAGTAACTTGGGTTCGTGCGATCGCAACAAGCAAAAAAAATTCTTGTGGTTCATGTGGTTCTTTCCTTGAGTAATGCAGAACACTTCCAGAGCTCTGATACCAATGTTAGGTGCCGCGGAATGAATGTTGTTTTTTCTCAAGATTAGTGATCTTTATCGCTCAAGGTTCCTTTTAGTTCTTAGGGAAAGAGAGACCTTTCCGTCTTATGGAGAGTGCTATGATCACGAACAAAGTGAGTGGATATTGTGCGTGCAAGTGAATGAGACTGAGAGAAGGAGAGAGAAGAGATACGACACCAAGAGGTTTGTAAAACCCTCCTCCGAAGGCCCCACTCTCGTCGGCGAGAGTGGTCTATTCTTTGATTGCACAAAGGTGTACAATGCGTATGCAATGGACTGATGCAATGGGACTATGCCGATGACGACAACGGTGATGACGACGACGACCTTATGGCTGAAATCTGAGATCTTTCTACTACTGTCCAAAAACGCTATGGGCTGAAATCTGCAAATCTTCTATCTGCTGAATTCTGACTCTATGTCGGTGACGATGTCGATGACGACGATGCGACGACGACGCGCTGAAAACGCAGATGCTAAAATCTGCGTTTTCCGGGCTGAAACTGTAAACCTTGCGGAAACTGACCGTGCGGCGAGGAACTACTACGGGAAGGTGAGATCTGCGAGGTTCGAGACTTGATCTGCGGGTACTAAAGGCTGAAAACTGAAAACGCTGTAGCTAATGCTGAATCTGTCGCCAGGAATCTGCAATACGCAAGACTGGCTGCAAGTTGCAAAAACGAGGCCTGTTCTGTTGTCTGCAAAAACGCCAGGCTGATCTGGGAGTTCTGCAAATGCTAGATGATCTGCTGCAAAAACGCCAAGGGCTGTCTGCTGCAGAAACGCTAGCCTGGTCTTGATGAGGAAACGCTAGGTCCTCCTGATGGGTTCTACTGAGAAGTTGCTTGTTGAGCAAGGTGCTCCTGCTGCCTCTTCTGCTAGAAAGTGCTAACTTGGGTTTGCTTATATAGAAACTTGGCAAAATTGCCTGTCACGAGGACGTGGCAGTTATTAACCATATCACAGAGATGTGGCAACTGCTAACCTTGGTTGTTGGTTTCTTTCCAATGGGGTTTACTTTATTTGTTTTGAGACCCTCTTTTTGAAGTAGCAAACGGTCGGACATTGTATGGCCAATGTGAACGGTAGATTCACCCGCAGACGGGAAGTGGTCGGCACTGGAATTCGTATGGTAAGAGGATGTCTAGGCTCAGAGCAAGATCATATAGGTCCCCCCGTCGCACTTAGCAAGTTGGTGGATACTAGGAAGTGAACTCAATTAAGGCGTAAAGTCAAGGTGGGACTACCAACAAAAAGTATCCGACAGTTGGGCCACATTGCACTTTTGGATGCGGCTCCAATGAGGATAGATGGTCAGAAGACCAGTGGGAGCCCAACGGAAGCATCTCCTAAAATTTAGGGAACTGCTATTTTGGGCCGTGAAATGTGTTCGCGTCATTACCTCCGGTATGACTAGGGGAACATTTTATAACTCTGCCGCGAAGTCAACTGGGCAACCGGTCAGGATATTTTTAAGCGGCGAGCCCGAAACGGGCAAATGCTTGTAAATGCGCCAAGTGTCAACTTTTCATGCACTTGCCTCTTGCAGAAAAATGGGCGCTGATTTTTATGCTTGGAGAGGCCTCATTTGCAACCTGTCACAGGTTAAGAGCTATGGAGTGCTTTCTTTCCCTCTCATGTACAGTGTGGTGCTAGGAGTGATGCCCTGCACACTACACACTGCTCTCTCTCTCCCGTACGTGCAGTTATGTGATGCCCCACAAGAGGGCTACTCATTTGACTGATGTACAGTTGTGTGGGTTCATGCTTTTGTGCTGAGGCAAGAGCCTCCTTGAGCAGGAACAGGGGTAGCTAGCTGCTGCTCCAAAGCAGGCACTGGTGAGGGTCATAACCTCACCGAACAGGTGCAAAATCAGCGCTGTGTATGCGCTGTAAATTCACTGTTTTTCAGCCATACGGACGCCAGGACCATTGGGAATCGTGCCCCACTGGCAAAGGACAGTTAGGGGACTCTTTGGGGCTGAAAACAAGGCAAAAACCAGTAAATACAGCGTGCTGAATTTACTGTTTTTGGACAGGAATCAGAGGGTATACGACAGTGCAAGCGAGTTCCAGCAGGGGAATTGGTTTCGCGCAAGTTTTGGGGCTGTTATGCTGCCGAAATTTGGCCAAATCAAATGGTATCTAGGTGGATACACGTGAAGGATTCCCAGGATCTTACCTTGTAATTTACCCTCCTAAAGAATAAAGAAATACCGAAAGGGGCGCCAATTTTGGGGCCTACAGGTTGTCGGCGTCTGCTCGGAGCATTCTAGCTTCCGAGCCGTGTGTGTATTCAAGTGTTAACTCCCGTCGCAGGTTCTCTTTGCAAAGTGCTCTGTGTGTGTGTATAAAGTAAAGAATTTCGGGTGAAAGCCAACGCCTACCGCCCTACGGGCCGGTTTCATGGTTCCATTGCCGGGACATCAATCACTTTTTCCTCAAAGAGTGAGCCTGGATTGTTCAGGGTAAAGACACACAGTGCAAGAACGCGGGGATTACACTATGGCCGACAAGGGGAAGGGAATTATGGAAGAGGGTTCCTCTCCAAAGGACAGGCAGGAGATTCCTATGGTTTTTGAGATTGGCGAGAGCTCACGGCCATGTCAGTCTGTACCTCCTCTCAACGTGAATGTCCCTCCAGTAGTACAGGGCTTTATGACAGGGCAACTTGAGGATGATGCGTTTAAGACTCAATTAGTTGCCGCGGTGAATGTCTTTTCGCAGCTGGTGCAACAGCAAAATAGGCAACCTACGCCGCGTACGGAGCTTGTTGAAGCTCAAGCCCAAGTACTTCATGAGGCGCAGGAGGAAAGGGAACACTCGCATGTTGCGGAGTCAGGGGCTCCAAAGCAGGTTCCTCCCGTGCTTGAACAGGTGGCTAGAACGCCTATTCTACAGGTTATGCTAGTTCAGCCCGCCACCTTTCAAAGCCAGCATGCTGTCTTGAATGGACAGGGAGCTGGATACCAGGCTATGCACTCAGTTTTTCCACCACCCACGGTACATCCTGGGTATTTCGGGGGTGGATCAGTGTTCCAAAGTATGGCCGGTTATGCGTCTGGAAGTCAGCCGTACATGCCAGGAACAGTGTTCGGGGGTATGCAAGGCATCATGCCAAACCCCATGTATGGTACTATCGGCATGCAGCAAGGTTTCCACGGCAACCAGGGCCAGTTTGGGGTGCCACAGGCTCATTTTGGCATGGCTGGTTTTTCTGGACAGCAGCCAGATATCGCACCTCTGATGCAAAATGTGAATGGCCAACACGTGCCGATCATGCCTAGTACAGTGCCCATGTTGCAGACCATCCCGTATGACAACTTGGGGGCACTAGAGAAGCCGAAGGCTTACAAAGAAGGTGGTGCAGCAGTAAAGTTCAGTACCTTCAGTGGTTTCGAGGACAAGACAAAGGCACTCACTTTCCTCCAGCAGTTTGATACAGCTTATGCGGGAGGGAATTTTACAGAGGCCTCGAAGGTCAGGAAAGCTGTTACTTTCTTAAAGGACAATGCGCTTACATGGTGGACGACATTGTTAATGCAAGGACAGGCACCCGCCACTTGGGTTTACTTCAAGCAAATGTTTGCATCTGCTTGGCTATCAAATGAATTTGAAGCCGATGTCCTGACAGATTGGCACCAGCTTACGGCAGCTTCGTGCAAGAGCTTGCTGGAGTACAATAGGAGGTTTTGTAAAGCATTACTCTCAGTGACCTCCTACAGATTTGTGCCATTGACAGAGCAGATAGAGAAGTATTGTTGTGGGCTGCCTAAAGGGCTTCGTGACTACTGTACAAAGAACAGAGTGGCTACCCTTACTCAGCTTATGGAAGTTGCGAACACTGGTCTTGCCCTGTTGAAAGGAGAGGACAGTGGATTTCCGAGCAGTGATAAAGGAGGGCAGCAAAAGAAAAATTCAGTGAAGAAGCCCTTTGTGAAAACGGTTCCTGATGCGTCACAGGGCTCAGAACAGGCCACCAAAGACAAGGATTCAGCTGGGACTTCTGGAGCGCAGGCAAAGAAACAGAAAAGGAAGCCTTTTGTGCGCAAGTCGCTCGAGGAAAAGAAGGTCCTAATGGCTGAGAACAAATGCTTTATATGCGAGCAGCCTGGTCATATTTCTATCAATTGTCCACAAAGGAAAAGGCCAGCTGACTCAGAGGATAAAGAAGATCAAAAAGGCAAGAAGCCAAAACCCACGGCAGGTTTAGTGCCAGACATGGTGGGTGACAGGCCCAGCACAGATGCCAGTGAGTTATGCAGGGCATGGGGTAAAGTTAGAGATCAGACGGCACTCATCTTCTTTGATCCAGGTGCCAAAGCCAACTTTATCTCACCAGAGTTAGCTATGAAGCTCGGCATCAGAGCTGAAGAGATGGGGTACACCGCAGAGGCAGGGTTGGCATGTCCTGGCCACTCAGAGTGTGTTACTCCCATCATTGGAAAACTGCGTCTGCATATTCAGTCGTATGTGGACACTGAAGAGTTTTACATCATGCCGTTGGAAGGTTGTGACGCCTTGTTGGGGATCCCGTGGATGTTCCGAGTGCATGGAGTCTTGGATGCCTACAACAAAAAGATCACTGTACAGCATAGGGGCAAAACTCACATCTTGGATGTAAAGCTTAAAGGAGAGTCAGTCCCTACTGTATCTGCTTCTGCTATCACTTCTGTAATAAAGAATCATCTTTCTGTGTACTTGATTTTTGCACGTGATGTCTCAGATAGGGATCAGTCAAATTTATCTGTGTTAGATAAAGAAAGGTCAGCATTTTTGCAAAAGTTTAGTGACTGTTTTTCTGATTCATTACCGTCGCAATTGCCGCCAGAGAGACCTGAGGACCATCGGATAGATTTGGTGCCAGGGTGTAGCCCACCAAATAGACCTCCCTACAGGGTTAGTGCGGCGCAGCAGAAAGAGATTATGGGCCAGGTTGAGGAGTTATTAGAGAAGGGGCTGATTCAGCCTAGTTCTTCACCCTTTTGCTCCCCAGTGCTCCTAGTGCAGAAGAAGGATGGCTCATGGCGCATGTGTATTGATTACCGTGCGTTGAATAAGAATACCATCAAGAATAGATTTCCTATTCCTCGCATTGATGATATTCTTGATCGTTTAGAGGGTGCTGCAAGTTTCAGCAGGATAGACCTTAAGAGTGGGTACCATCAGATTCGTATAAGGCCAGAGGATGTGCACAAGACTGCGTTTAGAACGACATTTGGTCTTTATGAGTTTCTAGTGATGCCGTTTCGGCTAACAAATGCTCCTGCCACGTTCAACAGAATGATGGACAGGATTTTCCGCTCGCATCAACAGTTTGTTGGAACGTTCTTCGATGACATGATAGTGTATTCGAAGAATGAAGAGGAGCATAGGCGTCACTTGACCATTGTGTTCGAAGAGCTGCGCAATCACAGGTTACTTGTCAATCCTAAGAAAAGTGAATTCTTCCTTGAAGAGATCCACTTTCTGGGCCACATAGTCTCAAAGGATGGTGTTAGAATGGATCCCGCAAAGGTCGAAGCTATCAAGACATGGCCAGACTTGAAGACTGTGCACGATGTCAAAAGCTTCTTGGGATTGTGTTCCTACTATAGAAGGTTTATCAGAAATTTTGCAGAGATAGCATCGCCTCTTCACGCATTGCAAAAGAAAGAGGTCACTTTCAGATGGACCCAAAAAGAGATTTCAGCTTTTAGTCTCTTAAAGGAAAAGTTGACTTCAGATCCAGTTATTGTTTTGCCAGATCTCAGGAAGTCATTTGTGGTCCAGTGTGACGCGTGTGGCAGTAGCATCGGAGCAGTGCTAATGCAAGATGGACGGGTAGTAGCTTATGAAAGCCGAATTTTGCAAGGGCCAGAGAGGACTATGCAAGTCTATGAGAAAGAGCTCTTGGCCGTGATTCATGCGCTTTCTAGCTGGAAGCACTACCTCTTAGGTGCTGATTTTGTTGTCCAAACAGATCATCAGACCTTGCCATACTTCTTGACACAGTCAAAGTTATCCGAAAAGCATATGCGATGGGCGAACATTCTTTCCATGTTCCACTTCCAGATTATGCATGTGGAAGGCAAGAAGAATGTTGTGGCTGATGCGTTATCAAGAAAGCCACAAATTTCAGCTGTGTCAATTCCTTATCATCATGAGTTAGATGACATGAAGGAACAGTATACTGCTGATGAAGATTTTGCAAGGATCTTTGAACAGTTACAAGAGGGGCAACATCACGAGCACTACCTCCTCAGAGATGGTTTTATGATGATGCATGGCAGACTTTGTGTCACTAGGCCACTGCGACATAAGGTCATGGAAGAGAGTCATGTCCCACCGTATGCAGGGCATCGTGGCATTGATGCAACAGTTAAAGCGGTAGAGACGTTCTTCTATTGGCCTACCTTGAGGAGAGATGTGGATGCCTTTGTGCGAGCATGCATAGTTTGCCAAAAGGTCAAGTTTGACAGGCAAAAGGCACCAGGGTTGTTATAACCACTGCCGATTCCGGATAAGCCATGGGAAAGCATTGCTATGGACTTTATCTTTGATCTTCCAAGGACGCCAACAGGGAATGATGGTATATGGACCATTATCTGCAGGTTCAGCAAGCAGGCCCATTTTATCCCTGTCAAGAAGAAGATAAAATCTGATCAGATGGCACGCTTGTTCATGTACAATGTGTTTAAGTACCATGGTATGCCACAATCGATTATCAGTGATCGTGATCCTCGCATGACCAGTTTGTTCTGGAGAGGATTGTTTGAGAACATGGGTACTACGCTCAAGTTCTCGTCTTCGTTTCATCCACAAACTGATGGACAGTCAGAAGCGGCTAATTCTACTGTCTTAGATCTGCTGAAATGCTATGTGTCAGATAATAAGGGCAAGTGGGAACAGTATTTGCCTATGCTTGAGTATACGTACAATAATACGGTGCATTCGTCTACTGGCAAAGCACCTTTTGAGATTGTTGAAGGCGGCAAAAAGGTTCCTCCCATTTTGCACACAAAGAACAAGATCTTTGAGGCAAATCGATATGTTGAGAACATGGATGAGATGTATAAGAAGATTAAAGTTGCCTTGGAGAAGACTCAGGCAAAACAGAAAAAGGCTGCTGATCGTCACCGTCGTGAATTGCTACTATCACCTGGTAATTGGGTTCTCTTAAGGTTCGAAAAGGCAAGGTTAAAGAAGATGAAGGGCAAGGAACGGCTGTTTCCTAAGCTCAGCATGCGTTACTATGGGCCTTTTCAAGTGCTTGACAAGATCAGCGATGTGGCTTACAGGCTGAAATTGCCTGATGTGTGGAAGATTCATAATGCGTTTCACGTGAGTCTTCTAAGACCCTTCGTGGGTGATGTGCCAGAAGATATGCCAGTTGAGGATCAGCCAGAAGTTGAGGAACTTGATGAGATCCTGGTACCTGAGCAAGTTTTGGCACATAAGGACAGAAAAGTTAAAGGACAAGTTGCAAGACATTATTTGGTGAAGTTCAAGAACTATCCGCCTATGGATGCAAAGTGGATGGAAGAGCATGAACTGTCAGAGTCACCAAATGTATTGCAGCTTTACCTTGAAGCCTTTGGGTTACAGCCTACTTATGCCCCAACCCAACGTGTGCAAAGGAGGGGTAATGATAGAGCTAGTACATCAAATGTACATATGAGTTCAGTGCCATAGATGGAAATGGCAAAAGTATGAAGGCCTCATTAAGTCATTTGTATCTATGTATGTTACGACCTTTCTTGCGGATACATGCGATGATAAAAGAGTGTTAATAGCACAAGATCATCAGTGGCGTGTATTTATGGTATGCAATCGAGGACGTTTGCGATTTCAAGAGGGGGGTATGTCACGAGGACGTGGCAGTTATTAACCATGTCACGGAGATGTGGCAACTGCTAACCTTGGTTGTTGGTTTCTTTCCAATGGGGTTTACTTTATTTGTTTTGAGACCCTCTTTTTGAAGTAGCAAACGGTCGGACATTGTATGGCCAATGTGAACGGTAGATTCACCCGCAGACGGGAAGTGGTCGGCACTGGAATTCGTATGGTAAGAGGATGTCTAGGCTCAGAGCAAGATCATATAGGTCCCCCCGTCGCACTTAGCAAGTTGGTGGATACTAGGAAGTGAACTCAATTAAGGCGTAAAGTCAAGGTGGGACTACCAACAAAAAGTATCCGACAGTTGGGCCACATTGCACTTTTGGATGCGGCTCCAATGAGGATAGATGGTCAGAAGACCAGTGGGAGCCCAACGGAAGCATCTCCTAAAATTTAGGGAACTACTATTTTGGGCCGTGAAATGTGTTCGCGTCATTACCTCCAGTATGACTAGGGGAACATTTTATAACTCTGCCGCGAAGTCAACTGGGCAACCGGTCAGAATATTTTTAAGCGGCGAGCCCGAAACGGGCAAATGCTTGTAAATGCGCCAAGTGTCAACTTTTCATGCACTTGCCTCTTGCAGAAAAATGGGCGCTGATTTTTATGCTTGGAGAGGCCTCATTTGCAACCTGTCACAGGTTAAGAGCTATGGAGTGCTTTCTTTCCCTCTCATGTAGAGTGTGGTGCTAGGAGTGATGCCCTGCACACTACACAATGCTCTCTCTCTCCCCTACGTGCAGTTATGTGATGCCCCACAAGAGGGCTACTCATTTGACTGATGTACAGTTGTGTGGGTTCATGCTTTTGTGCTGAGGCAAGAGCCTCCTTGAGCAGGAACAGGGGTAGCTAGCTGCTGCTCCAAAGCAGGCACTGGTGAGGGTCATAACCTCACCGAACAGGTGCAAAATCAGCGCTGTGTATGCGCTGTAAATTCACTGTTTTTCAGCCATACGGACGCCAGGACCATTGGGAATCGTGCCCCACTGGCAAAGGACAGTTAGGGGACTCTTTGGGGCTGAAAACAAGGCAAAAACCAGTAAATACAGCGTGCTGAATTTACTGTTTTTGGACAGGAATCAGAGGGTATACGACAGTGCAAGCGAGTTCCAGCAGGGGAATTGGTTTCGCGCAAGTTTTGGGGCTGTTATGCTGCCGAAATTTGGCCAAATCAAATGGTATCTAGGTGGATACACGTGAAGGATTCCCAGGATCTTACCTTGTAATTTACCCTCCTAAAGAATAAAGAAATACCGAAAGGGGCGCCAATTTTGGGGCCTACAGGTTGTCGGCGTCTGCTCGGAGCATTCTAGCTTCCGAGCCGTGTGTGTATTCAAGTGTTAACTCCCGTCGCAGGTTCTCTTTGCAAAGTGCTATGTGTGTGTGTATAAAGTAAAGAATTTCGGGTGAAAGCCAACGCCTACCGCCCTACGGGCCGGTTTTATTGCCCTACCTACTTTTGTTGGAAAGTCACTTAAAAATAATAAGTGAAAATAATCAATAAATAGGAAAATAGGCTAAATGCACTAGAAAATTCCCCTAACTGATGCTAATGGATTCTGATGGGAATTCCGATGATCATGCTGTATACAACCGGAGGATATGCATCTATGCTAAGTGACTGGGCATGCACGGTCTACGAATAGACTCACAAAAGTGCCAGATCACTGTTAATCTAATCTGACTGAACCCTGCTGTGGTGTAGCTTGTCCACGGACACATAGGGTTGGATGTGTCACGTGACAAAGGATAAATGGCAAAGACTCAAGACTCAAGAGCCACTAGCCTGAGAGGCCTCCCAATCCGTAGTAGCCGGCTGTAAATCATGCATATCCTCCCATTCCTCATCATCGAGGTCTAGGTCTGGCTCGATCTCAGCCACAGATGAAGTACCTGGTGTTGGTGGATGTGCATCTCCACCTGCCTGAGGAGCCTCTTGCTCCATCTCCCACTGTGTAAAAGGATCTGTCTGTTTGTCTGTACTCTTGCAAAGCATTTTCAAATTTGCGCTGACGAAGACAAGATCATTAGCCTTCTCCACACCAAGCCGATTCCTCTTCTTGGAAGCAATGTGGCTAAAGGTACTCCACAATTGCTCCAAGCATGAGGTACTAACTGATTGGCTGAGAATATGGATTACCAATCTCTGAAGCTCGGGGCCATCATAGCCAGAGTCCTCCCACCATAGCACTGAACCTATCTTCCTGCGATCAATCTGAGCATCTGAACTGCCAAATGACCCCCGCATCTCTCTGTACTGTCTCAACTGATCTCTGACAATGCGTCGCCCATCTCTGTCTAGAACCATCTTGTTTAAGATCTCTGTAAATTGGTTCATGACTTCCCTATCTGTCTCTTGCCCTGCACCTTGGAACTCTGGATCCACCATGTACGCTGCCCCGTGTAAAGGAGAGGCATATGAATTCCACCTCAAGCTGCAAAGCGCATGGATCTCCTCATATCGCTCTGCGTTCGGCTCAAGCTGTGCAAGCTGCTCAATCATGCGGTCCATTGCCTCATAAATCTTGCCAATGCAAGGATCCATGCCATCCAGAACTCGAAGCAAATGAACCACCGGTTTTACCTGTGCGTCTAGACTCTTGAGCTCCTTCCAGAACTCAAGATCCTCTGCCTTATCCTTGCACAAAATCCCTGCAATTGTCTTTGCATAGGGGGAGGTGGTGAACTCATCACTGATGAAGACTTGTCGGACCGCATTTTGACATTCAGACAGCCTGCGCACAAGAAGAAAGTTGAATGCGAAGCGGGTGTCTGAATACTTTAGAAGCACTTTGCCGCCCGACCTCTTGAGGTACTCACTCCGAACCAAGTTGTGATTGTTGATGAAAGTAACAATCTTCACTGCATCAGCAATGACTGGAGCAATCCAGTCTAGCTTACCGATGTCTTTTAGAAGGTTGTTCAAGCAGTGTGCCATGCAAAAGCACACTGTCACATGCGGATAGTGGCCCTCTATAATAGCTGTTGCTGCCCTGTTTGATGCCTCCCCATCTGTGACAAAGGCCACCACGTGTTGCTCACCGATGGTTTCTATGGCCGCTGTCTACTCTGCAGAGAGGACATCGGCGGACTTGCCACTCTCAGTGGCATCATGAGAGTGCACAAAGTACATCTCTCCACTCGAGTATGCGACGAGACCATGGATAGATCTCTTCCTTGTATCGCTCCACCCGTCAGCAATGAGGGAAACGCCATGTTTTGCCCAAAGACGTTGAATATTGAGGGTTGCTTGCTCCACGATAGCCTTCTCTCGATCGAGCAAAGTGGTTCGGAGAGCCTCTGAAGATGGTGGCACATAGCCGGTGCCATACTCTCCTATCCGTTGCACCATGACTTTCCAATACTCCGACCTATTTCGATCAAACATAGAAGAGGTTAGTATCAAAAAGGTGGAAACGACGATAACGGAAGAAATGAGAGAGAAGATTGATAAATCATAAAACAATGAACATACCTCGCTGCGACAAATGGGATATGGTCGTGATAGATGAATCGGGCCACGGCCGCATCCACCTCTTCCTTCTTCTTTGGGTCCCAAGAGGTGGCAAGGGTCTTTTGGCGACGAATTGGACCTTGTGAAGATGCACCAACACCTACACCGGGTAGAGAGGAAGAAGGGAAAATAAGGGTCTTTGGATCAATACCTTTGCGTGCGGGCTTGGCTTTATGGTTGAATTGCCGATCCTTTTCCTCGAGCTCCTTCCTCTTCTCGATGGTTACGTTGGCACAAAATCTCACCTAATGTCCCAACACTCGAAGAAAGTGTGCCCTCACTTTGTCATGCCCCCCTTTCCGCGTGTAAGAGCATAGCTTGCATGCCCATGCACGAGAACCTCCCGCCGCCGACAAGGTGCCCTCCGAGGTCACTTCATCCCACCACGACCATTCCTTCGCCTTTTGAGTGTTGCTCGCATGAACGGAGGGGGTTGTACGAGAAGAAGAGGCTATGGATGATGGATTATCCGTGAAAGAGAGAGAGCTTGATCTTGAACTTTGAGAGAGAGAGAGAGAGAGGGCTTGAGAGAGAGAGGCTTGCCGCTTGATTCCGTGCGAGCTTGAAAGAGAGCTTGAGCCTTAAGCCTTGAGGGTTAGAACTAAGAAGTTAGCCCAAGAGAGAGAGAGGTTGAGAGCTTGAGCCTTGAGGCATGCCGCGGCGCCACACTATGGCTTGAGAGTTGAGAGCAAGCAAGGGAGAATGAGCTTGGCTTGAGAGTTGAGAGCAAGCAAGGGAGAATGGGCCTTGAGGCTTGATGAATGTGTGAAGAATGGGGGAGGAGGGGGGCATTATATATGTTTTTGACTGCTGAAAATACAGGCTGCCACGTCAACATGTCAGCGCATTTTTCGGGTTGTCCATACAGTTGCCACATCATCAACGTCTACGCTTTGAGAGTGTGTGTGTGTGTTTTGATCCCGCTTTAGTTTCAGTGGCTTTAGGTCCCCTAAGCCCCATCGAACGGGGTCCCATAAGTTGGTAGGACTTCTTCTGCTGCTGCTGCTTCTTCTTAGGGTTTAGGCCCCTTGGCCAGGATCTACAGGTTGGCTCCATTCTTCAGTCGCTCGACACGTCATCAGTTTGTGACATCCCCCCTTCTTGAAAGAAAGTAATCGTCCACAATTATAGCTAATCTGCAAAACAACTCAAATTAGCTCAAAAAATTCCGAGGGTCATTCCGAGAGACAATCCGAGGGACAATCAGTTTTCTCATTCCAAATTGGAGCTCTTGATATCCTGAGTCATTGGCTTCCCAGAAGAAACTCATCCAATAAGAAGTTTCATTCCAGATCGGAGCTCTTGATATCTTGGGTCATTGGCTTCCTAGAAAAATCTCATCCAGTAAGAAATATTCAGTGGTTGACACATCATGATGCAACACAAATGCGCACATATGCATAACAACGAACAGCATCGTTGAGCACTCCCCCGAGACACACGGTCCGCGGTATGAAGCTACTCAACGACTACCTCGTCACTCCCCCCGCAAATAACCTTAAAAGGTTTGGGCCATGAGATCAAAGGACTGATACAACCAAACGCTCCCCATACCGCAACATGCGTCGCTTGGAGGTTCAAGCATACAACCAAACGCTTCCCAGACATCCCGTCTGCGTCGTTTGCAGGTTTTCCAACATACAACAAAATGCTCCCCAAACATCATGTCAGCGTCATTCCAAGGTTTAGACAATACCAAAATAGCATTTCTCACTATTGCACCCGGGAGTAAATCACCAAGCATTGAAACCAGTCGTAAAACCAAAGTCAAACAGTTCAAATCGGCACCAAGACAGGTTTAAAACAGATACCATCCATTTCAAACAATACTTCCTCAAACAGAGTTCAAAAGTATCTAGCTACAAAACAACTAGAAAATTCATTCAGGTTTTTGTTAGACAGCCGAACTTTGAGGACAACTGGCTTGTCCTTCTGCATCAGGGTGTCGAGCTCACTGCGGAAGCGAATTGCGTCTCTCACAAACATGGCAAGGAGAGCGAGCATGCACCAAAGCTCTGATACCACTTGTCGAGCTTGCTGCGGAAGCAAATTGCGTCTCTCACACACATGGCAAGGAGAGAGAGCACAGACGGGAGGCGAGAGAAGATGAGGCACCAATGGAGCAAAATGAAAAGAGAGTTATCATTATCATTTCATGAACCTTATAAAGGCAATTACAACAATAGGTTCACATCTAGGTGCCCAAGTTGGGCTGACCCCAACACAGGGTAATGGTTCGGTTCCGGATGTGGAGAGTCACATCATTCTTTTCGTGCCAAGGCATGCCCAAGAGAATGTCGCACTTCATAATGTGGAAATCGTCTTTTCCATGATAATCTTGGATAGTCATGGGAAGAGCACCATTGAGCGGTACCACTTTCTGAGTTTGCCCCGTGTCTAGCTCAGCTTCAATTTCTCCACCCTTTGCATCATAATCAAAGTGCATCTGCTTCAAGAATTCTCGATGGATGAAGTTCTCTGTAGCTCCGGGGTCAAAGAAAATAAGGGTTGAAAGCCTTTCCATATGCTCGACACAATTCATTTGTAATCTCAAGGCGTATGCCATAGATATCAGGGACTAGTCCAATAGCAGGTCTAGCTCTCTTAGTTGTAGGCGGCCCTAGGGATCTTTTTTTTTTTTTTCCGAGAAAAAGATCCTTCATTAGTTAAATGAAAACTGCCCATAGGGCTACATCCACCTCTGCAGGAGAGGGCTACAACAAGCATGATGGGGAGACTCTCCCAATGAAAAAACAGCATATATACAATGGGGCTAAATCAAGAGATGGGAGGAGGGAAAAGCCACACAGGTGGACAGTAGTGCCATCTGAGCACCCCCTGGACCATGGTGTAAAAAGGCCCAGGGCGCCAGAGTCGAAGGAAAGCCTCTCGGCGCTCCCGCATGCGGTCGGAGCTGCCCTGTAGTCCCTCAAGCTGTCCTCTGAGAGTATGGATCAGCTCTAGCCAAAAGTCACCAACAGTCTCTGCTGGTGGCATAGGGCGAGCCTCAAAGATGCGGAAACAGCGGGCCCGCCAGATGAACCAGAGAGCTAAGCCGCTGATGAGCTCCCAACACTCCTCCCTCTCACTGCTCCACTCCTGTGGAGTAAGATCTGTAGCAGGCTGGAGTGTAGGTCGCCCCCCCGTATCACTATCATCCTGCTGGTGGAAGATAGCTCAAACTGAAGTGCCGGGCCCGTGAGGGTGGACCAAGCTGCTACCCCCCAAGTGTACTGTCGAGCCGTGGAGAGGGCAGGCATCAGCCGAAGAACTCGTAGCCACACCTGCTGGGCCGAGGGACAGTCCCAAAGACAGTGACGCTGACTCTCCACCAATTGGTCACAGGCTGTACATGCGGCCGAGAGACCACTATGCACAAGCCAGCTCCCAACTACTATGGCTCTGTGTGCAACCAACCACTGGAACAAAGTGACGCGCCTCGGCTGTCTGGAGTCCCACAGCCTCTGCCAAAAAGCTGCCAAGAACTCAACTGTGAGGCCCTCCTCCTGCCAATGACGTGCTGCAGCGGGGCGGGCCTCTCTGTTCGCTGCGAGTATATGACGTCCTAGCCGAACAGTGTACTGAAAGAAAAGGACTCCTGGGCAGTCTGCAGAAGAGAAGGGGTCCCTCCATAGCCAATCACCAGGATCCCACTACACTCGTGCCAATGGACAACACTCCCAAGCCCATAGCCTCCAGTGCCCTGTCTCAAGAGCTGCTGGGTCAGGGTCTATGACGCAAGTCCTCCCACAGATGCCCACAACACGGATCCTCTGGAAGCAGCACTCTGCTACCTGCGGGGCCTCTACTGCAACTCGATGTAATCGTCCCCCACCCTGAAGCTCAAAGAACAGGGCTGGGACAGTCTCTGAACAGGCCCTGACTGAGATGAGAACCTCCAATCATGTAAAGGCTCCCATCCATCGGGGTGCTACTGGCTCGAGAGGTGTGAGCCACTCAGCGGGAACTGACTCTGAGATGTCCTGACACATGCTCTGAACCCCTCTCATGCCCTGTAGCTGGACAGCCTGTACCTCCTCTGACAGACCTGTGAACTCTAGCCAGTCACCTAGAGAGCGCGCTGGACCTGCTGCCATGGGACCCCAAGAAACATGAGGCCTACTCCCAACCAAGTGGCCTCTCTGGGTGCTAACCATGGGGTTCCAGACGAGGGGCTGTCGTAGGCGCTCCTCCGTGCATGTCGGCTGTCTCTGCTCTAGGCCACGCCGTAGGAGCTCCCAAGAACGAAGCAAACTCACAGCGAATCGGTCCTCCAGTCTCCTGCTCAAACCAACTCGGCGCAACTCTGTGAAGATCCATCTGGTCGAAAGTTGCCAAGGTCCTCCTGAC
Organism: Adiantum capillus-veneris; assembly: GCF_014529385.1. Lineage (NCBI taxonomy): Eukaryota > Viridiplantae > Streptophyta > Polypodiopsida > Polypodiales > Pteridaceae > Adiantum > Adiantum capillus-veneris. Next base: position 147,006,597 of record NC_140940.1, read on the forward strand.
TGAGGCACCCTGGCACGAAGCCTCTGCAGCAAGAACTCCTTCCAGGGCTCCTCGCCTGGAAGAAGTCCTTTGACGACGAACTTCCCAAGAAGGGCTCTGCTGTGCTGTGCTGGATCAATGATCCCAAGCCCTCCCTGAGAGCAAGGGAGTGTGATGACCGACCAAGCCACCTTGGCTCGGGCAATCTGAGTGTCGTGTCCTGACCAAAGGAAGTTCCTGATCAGCCTCTCTACCTGGCTGATACAAGAACTCGAGAAGATCCAGCAAGAAGTGATGTACCACATAGTTGCCAACAACACCTGGTTGGCAACTACTACTCTACCAGCCAGCGAAAGTCGTGCTGAGCTCCAATGTAACAGCTTTCTCCTGATGGACAGGAGAAGCGGAGCAATCTGCTGCTCGGGGGACAAATCCAAACCAACCTGACAACCCAAGTATCGAACTGCAGTCCCTGGAGGAATCCACCTGAAACCCTCTCTTGGCATCCACTCTGGCACAGGAGCACTGCCAACCGAGAAAGCCACTGTCTTTCTCCAGTTGATCAGTGCGCCCGATGCACAGCAGAAGGTCTCCAGAGCCTGCCCACACCTGTGTAGATTGGCCTCCTGGCTCTCTAAGTACAAGGCTGAATCGTCGGCAAACTCAGCATCCAGAAGCTCATCTCCCCGTATAGGGAGTGCTAAGCCCCTCAAACCAACCTGCTGTGACACCAAAAATCTGCTCATCGCCTCCGCATAGAACAGAAAGAGAAAGGGGGCAAGAGGACAACCCTGTCTGACCGATCGTGTGAGCATGCAGCGCTCACCTCTACCTCCTGCCAAAAGCACCTGACTGTGCGCCTTTCTGTACAAAGCTGACACCCCTATGATCCAAGCATCTGAAAAGCCCATCCTGCGAAGCGTGCCCTCTAGAAAGTCCCAGTCAACTCTGTCGTATGCCTTCTCAAAATCGAGAAGAAGAATCACAAGGTCCTCCCCACGGAGACGTGCCAGGGCAGAAGCCTCCCAGAAAGTGAAGATGTTGTCAAGGATACTACGTTCCTTGACAAAACCTGTCTGAGTCCCATGAATAAGGCTCTCCAAAAGTGGCTGAATCCTCAAACTCAGAGCCTTGGCAAGAATTTTGTAGGCTGAGTTGAGGATGGTGATAGGGCGCCACTGTCGAATCTCATCCAAGGAGCCACCCTCCTTTGGAATGAGGTAAATCAGGCCCTCACTCATGCTATCCGGCATCACTCCTGCGTGCAGAATGTACTGAAAGGCACTACAAAGATCTGGGCCAAGCAAGTCCCAGTACTCCAAGAAGAAGCTCGGAGTCAGCCCATCCTCACCGGGACAGCTACCACGAGGAAGGGCCCTAAGAGCCGTGTGCAGCTCCTCAAGCTGAAGAGGTATCTCTAGCCTCTGGCGCATCTCCTCAGTCAGAAGACAAGGCATCTGCGCCCAAACCTGCTCCCTGCATGCATCCTGTCTCTCTGACTGAGGCTCAGCCGACAGTAGCTCACGGTAAAAGTCAGTAGCAACTGCACGCATATCCTCACGCTCACAAACAACTGACCCATCGGGTCTCCTCAGCTGTTTGACCTTGGCATGCGAGTGCCGAGGTCCCACTGTCTCAAAAAAAACACCTGTCACTCTGTCACCTACCTGAGTCCACTGAGATTCCTGTCGGTGAAAGGCAAAGTTCAAACTCATGGCGCCTCTCCTCTGTGCAAGCAAGCTCCTGTCGAGCCTGCTGTAGCTGCTCCTCCAACCATGGACTGTCTGGATGCTGCTCCTGCATCCTCTGTAGTGAAGCAATGCCTCGTCTGAGACGCTGCTCCTCCTCTCTCGCTGCAGCCCGTCGAGCCAAAGACTCCTGGAGAAAGAAGTGGCTAAGCTGAGCTAGGCCTGAGGCCACTCTGTCTGCCGGTAGAGCCTGGCTGTCCATGCCCTCTGTCCAAAGAGCCTCGACCCTCTCTCTGAGTGCTAAGTCCAACAAGACCCGCTCTGGGATACGAAGCATCGTGCTCCCACTCCTCTACCTGTTTGCCACTGTGAGGATCACTGGTGCATGGTCCGAGAAGGATGTCCCTGCCAGGATGCCCACTGATCCCCCCATGTCACTGAAGTGGTCACTAGTGTAGAAGCGATCTATCCGCGATAGATTCACTCCTCCCACTCTGCGGTCCGATCTAGAGAAGGCAAGACTCTGTAGGCCTCACAAAGCCTGAATGCTGCCATGTATCCGAGACCCTCAAAGTCATACACAACCTCTCCCAAGCTGCTAACTCGACTCCATGCACAGTAGCATGGCTGCCTCCGATCCTGTCAGAGGGGTCCTCCAACATGTTGAAGTCCCCTCCTACACACCAATGATCAACCTGTGGCAGAGACTCAACAATCTGTGACCAAAACTCTGCACGAGCACTCGCCACATTGGGCGCATAAATGTTCAGAAAGCCCACAAGGTCACCATGAACCTGCAGAGTGATCCACTGAGCCCTGCCTGGCACAATAATCCCTCTGCCCACAATGGCCAACTGTAGTGAGTCCGCAATAGTCATACATACCCCACCCTGGATGCCTCCAGGTCCAAAAGCAGCTGACCAAAAGGTATCATAACGTCCACGCAAAATCTGACCACATCGCCGAATGCGGCTCTCAGACAAATGGTGCTCCTAAAGCATAAGGAGATCAATCTCTCCTCCCACAAGGCAACGCTGCAGCTCCTGACGCAATCGGCCCCGCTGTCGCTGAAACTGGGGCCCACCTAATCCCTGCACATTCCACGAGACGATCCTCATGGGGAGCGAGAGAGAACAGATGCTGCCGCAGCAGCAAGACGGGCTATCTTCAAGGCAGGCTTGGATGGGGAGTAATCCGCATCCGAGCATCCTCTAGATAGGCGAGCCTGTAGTGAGTGTCTGGCCCAAGCCCAAGCAGAGCGAGCCATGCGTAAAGCAACCTCCTCTGTCCAGGAGTCCTCATGTATGTATACATAGCAAGGCAAACACTGCGTATCAGCAAAAAAGTATACCACAATGTGCCTACATCCTGCTGAGTCTGGGGGTGTCACCGTAAACTTGGCCAGTGGCCACAAAGTCTGCAGCAAATCTGTAACTCCAAGTTCTCCCATGTGGTGAGAGAACTCGAGAACCTGTGTATGCAACCATCCCTCCACTGAGTCGAGGGACCACTCTGTCTCGGTCCTACCACAGAGGGGAAAGGAGAAACCAACTGCCGAGTCCAAGGCCTCTGTCCCCCTAGCGGCGAGGAACAGAGCGTGGACCCTGAAGCAGGCTGCCTCGTGATTTGCTGCGGAATCGCCGAGAAAGCGAGTGAATCCGTAATCGAAGAAATCCCAGCGGCGTCGGAGGTCAATGCTCGTCAGACCACGAGGGATAGCTGCAAGGGAAGATGTCTGAATCTGCAGAGGGGGCCGCAAGAAGGGCTGACCCTCTCTCGCTAGGCGACTCGTGGCAAAATCACTGCCAAGAGATCTCCTAGCCGCCGGCGAGGGACCAGTCTCCTGGGTCGACTGAGGTACTGGAGCAGGAGGAGGGGGAGCAGGAGCAGGGGGGGGCGGAGGAGAAGAGAAGCGGGGTGGGGCGACAGAGACAGAGGGGCGAGGTGGGGAGTGGGCGGGAGCAGAGGGCGGAGGAGGGGATGAGGAGGAAGAGGGGAGATCTGGAGGTGGGAAGGCTGGCGAGGGTGAAGCGGAGGTGGAGGCTGGCGTAGGGGACTCCTCCTGCTCAAGAGGACCAAAGCGGTTCCCACGGGGAACCCACTGCTGCTGAGTAGGCACCTGAGGGCCACTCTGCGTGCCAGGCTGTCGCTGTGGCCCCTGGCGTCGACGGCCACGGGCCTGCTGCCACCCCTCCTCCGCTGGAGCCCCAGGCTAGGAGGGTGGCTCAGAATCTATGCGCTGTGGCGCTGGCTGAGGCTGCGGCCCAGCCTTGGAAGGCTGGGGCTGAGGCTGAGGTGCAGGTCGTGGCCTCCTCCGTGGACAGGCCTTCGCTAGGTGGCCCATCTGTCTGCAAATGAAGCACTGGTTCGGGAGACCCGAGTACTCCACACTCTGTCGAAACCAACTCCCACTCACCCGAGGCAAGAGGATGACCTTCGGGAGCGTGTGGGCATCTCTGACCAAAACTCGAACTGAAGGGATGCCAGCCGCCTTGGCAGCTACTGATGCTGCCGTACGAGGTGTCTCCAGAACAGTCCCGATGGCGGAGCCAATCCTGGAGAGAAGTGGAAGGTACTCCCTCCGTAAACCCGGAAAGCAGACTGAGATGGGGATGTCTGCCTCCTCTACTAGCACATCCGAAGTCGGATCAAAACCATGTCGCCACTGGCGAAAGTGGGCGTGTGATGCTCGGATAGCCAGTGGACTCATAGCTATGACCTTGGAGGCCATCTCAGAAGTCTCGAACTCGATCTGGTAGTACCCCCGTCCGAGGATCTGAACATCCAAAATCTTGCCCACCTCTGCGAGAAGGCGGGCCTGGAGAAGGTCTCGCAGCTCTCCTCTACTAGGACGGGTGCCGAGAACCTTGCAGATGACAGAAGTCGCCTGCAAGCGCTCTACCTCTGCGGCAAGGCTCGCTTGCTCTGTTGGCGAAAGAGCAAGTCGAATGGTGGGCTCAGCGGGGTCGGGCGAGGGGGCTTCAGGCGAGTCCCTCTGTGGCGGAGCTGGAGCCTCCATCTGTGTCTACTGCTGAGTCGAAGAGGCGGACGGAGAAGAACAATCTGCAACCGAGGACGCCGAACACTTGTCCGAAGAACAAATGTTGCAGAGCCAGGCGCAAAGAAACCTTCGGGGATAATGCGGACAAGGAGGGGGGGGCAGCGGGCGGGCTAGGGGGCAGCTAGGGGGGGAGGGCAGCAGGCAGCACGTGGCGGGCAGGGCTGGGAGGGGGAGACAGCGCAAGGCGGGAGGGGGTGGGGGATGCAGCGCGAGGGCGAGGGGGGCTGATGGCAGCGCGAGGGCGAGAGAGAGAAGGGGGGTGAGGGGAGGCGATGGCGCAAGAGGGGAGGGAGCGTGCAGCAGCAACAAGCCCTTTTTGGCCCTGGGGATCTTTCTGTCATGGCAGCAAAAGATTGCTCTAAAGACGTCGAGGCTCGCTCAGGACATGTAGTCAATGTATGCCATGTTTGAAAACATTCAAAGCATCTGCCTTCTTGTAAAAGGGATTCTCGTTGACACTATGTCAGACGAGGCCTCTGAGGTTGGGTTTCACGAGGGGACTGGTATGCTTTCAGAAAAGCACACACTTGAAGCTCTGATACCACTGTAACGGAACGGGCACCACGTGCGAACAGAAAAGGATAGACTGAATAACTTTATGCACTTCAAATAACAATTGAATTGAAAGAGATGCACGACACGAGACGGGGAGTGGCGGAGTTCCACCCCAAGAGAGCACTCACCCCAAACCTTGGCGCCCCTTTCGGTATTTCTTAATATTGCTTGAACTAAGCACAACTCCCACGGCTCTGCTCTGCATCCCCTGCGGGTAGACTGCCAAAGTGAGAGCCCATGGGTCATAGTTAAAGACCCTTGGCCTCTAAAAGCAGTTTATATGGAAAGCATCAAACTCAAAAGCATCTGGCCTCAAAAGCTGGTGCTGAAAACTGCCAACATAAATCACAGAAATCCGTACAGGCTGCCACATCAACATGTCAGCGCGTTTTTCGGGATGTCCGTACAGTTGCCGCATCATCAACATCTACGCTTTTTGTGTGTGTGTGTGTGTGTGTGTGTGTGTGTGTGTGTGTGTCCCGCTTTAGTTTCAATGGCTTTAGGTCCCCTAGGCCCCATCGGACGGGTCCCATAAGTTGGTAGGACTTCTTCTTTTGCTACTGCTTCTTGAGGTTTAGGCCCCTCGGCCGGGATCTCCAGGTTGGCTCTGTTCTTCAGTGGCTTGAGACGTCATCAGTTTGTGACAGTAATAGTGGCTGCTCATTTGAGAACATGGGTACTAAGTAGTCTATCTCATCGTAGCGCTGGAGATCTGAGCCAGTCACAAAGTGCTGCCACTCTTGGGCGAGGTGGGCGTTTGGTAGTTTAAATTCCTAGAGAATCAAAAGAGAGCCAATACCAACATTCCATCATAAGTATACGCCTAACCTTGAACTGTTTCAGACCGATAAATTGATGTCCAGTTATCACTGCCCAAAGTAAATGCATGCCTCCTAAGTCTCATCTCCTCTCCCCCACCCTTTCCCCCCTCCCTCCCTCCCTCCCTCCTCCTACCCCTTTTTCAGTCCCTAGCACTGGAGATCTGAGCCAGTCACAAAGTGCTGCCACTCTTGGGCGAGGTGGGCGTTTGGTAGTTTAAATTCCTAGAGAATCAAAAGAGAGCCAATACCAACATTCCATCATAAGTATACGCCTAACCTTGAACTGTTTCAAACCGATAAATTGATGTCCAGTTATCGCTGCCCAAAGTAAATGCATGCCTCCTAAGTCTCATCTCCTCTCCCCCACCCTTTCCCCCCTCCCTCCCTCCCTCTACCCCTTTTTCAGTCCCTACGCAAAAAAGGTTGCTATTCAATCTATTGTGTTAATAGCTTTTGGACAATTGGTCTACACCAAGATACTTATCTGTTTATCATGCTAAGTAGCTCACAGTTCCTAAGGTTTTAAGAGCCACAGACCTCTGAGTATAGCCCTACAAACAAAAACTTACTTTTGCAGTTCCATTGAGCTTCAAGCTTTGGTTAAAAGCTTGAAAATAATTACTCTCCACTTAGCCCTAGATTTGGCAGACCAATTATAATTCAAACGAAAGTATAAGTTGTATTGATAGGAAGTGTGAAGGGTGTACTTTGTTTTAGTAGTCTTCAAAATGTCAATCTATTTCACAAGTAACACCACTTGCAACAATCAAACTTTGATTAAAAAACAAGCCAAGTGACAGTAAAAGCTAGCCCCTCAAGAGTAAGAGAATCAAAGACTCGCATATCTCATAGACTGTGAGTAAAGAGACAATTTACTAATAAGAAAAAAAAAGTCTTGTGTCCTTCAGCATATTAAGATCACAGCCATCATCAGAAAATTTAGAGGGAAAAGAAAAGGCCAGAGATATTTACCGGCGTAATGACAGTGCTATATCGAGACCAAATCACTCCTGTAGCAGTCACAGCTGCAATGCACAAATGTGGCATCAATAGACTTCTCACTTTCTCACAGAATCAGATGCACATATCTTATGCAAAGTCAAGGATTTGGCGCATGAGTACAACAAACACAAAAATGTTTTTTTTTTTCTTTCTTGATAATCCTACCAATTTGCTGCGGATACGATATCTTTTCTGGTGGCTTGGCAAAATCAGCAACATTCGCTATACTGATGCCCCATTTAAAAGTTGGCGCCCAAAAGTGGACTGCATTTGTGTCAGAATCAGAGTAAGTTACATAGACAGCATATGCATATGAAAGGACTGAAATAGAGGCGTGCACACACACACACACAAGACAGAGACTTACACAAAACACCTCATAGATAAGAGCTGTAAGGTCAAAAAATGTAGCCAAAACTAGTTAAGGTTAGAACCAGTGAAATCAAAGGAGTCAAGTTCCATTAGGGACAGAAACGTCTACAGCCCTAGAGAGCAGTTGATTATAAGTGTCTCATACAATTATGATTCTTTACTCAACTGAACTCCAATGTTACCCCCACTTTCTTACATCCAAGATCGCACATGGGTGTCATAATTGACCACTCTTGTCTGGTCTTCAACTAAAGTTCAAGACATGTGGGCGTGCACATACACTTTAGAAGACTAGGAGGACTGGCATGGCACTAAAATGATTGCAAAATTTTTTGAGCAAGAAGAAAGAAAAAATAGCAGAAACACTTCAAAAAGGTTCCCATGAGACACTCATATTTAACATGAATTTGCAACATATAATCGCTACAAGCCTACATGTGTCAGAATATTGGCGATATAACAGGAGGGAAATGGAGATTTGACATGAATTTGCAACATATAATCGCTACACGTGTCTGAGTAACGGCAATATACCAGCGGAAAAATGGAGACTAATTTATAAATCAATCACTTTGTGTATAACTAAGCGCGTTGTAGCATAACATTTCCAAAAACATGCATAATTTCATCAAGATTCAATCACGCATGCACACATGAATTGAAACACAATTACACAAAGAGTGAATTTGATTCGACACCAGTTGAGGGCAAGAGCCGACCCCCCCCCCCCCCCCTCAGAGGACTTTGTATTGACTGTTCTCTTCAATCGAAGAGCATTTGATTACTTACAATGCTAATCACACTTCCCGCTAATCGAATTAGAGAGATGGAGACTCTAGAGTTCGACAACATCTTGTGAATAGACTTGATCTACAATTAACTCGTAGGACTTTATCTCAAGGCCTTAAACACCTCGCAAGAGATAAGACTTACATAGATTAAGTAAGAACTCAGGTTGGAAAAGAGGAATACATAAGCATTAAGAAGTAACAATCTGTTCTCTTGTTAATTGGTATAAGCAATATTAGCCATGGAGACTCGTGCGTGCGCGCGCACGCGCGCGCGAGAGAGAGAGAGAGAGAGAGAGAGAGAGAGAGAGAGAGAGAGAGAACATTGAGAAGAGCAACGAGACCTTTCCTTAGACTGAGGATCGCATGGAGCTTCAAGTGCCCAGAAGACAGATGTACCTCTGCTCTCTCCAAAGCAGTTTCGCAGAAAAACGAAAAAATCTCCCTTTTGCCGTCCTCAAATGGAAGGACTCTGAACATGAAAGTTGTTCGTCTCGCTATTTCCAGTAAGACACACATCCCATGTTTTAAGTAACTCCTTTTTTTTGAGTTATCACACTAGGTCCTTTTTCTATCTTTAGAACTTCTTTTACCTTCTCTCTTGCATGGGAAGCTTGTGGACCACATCCCTTATCTCCACATATCTTTAGGTTTGCATATTCGCCGGCTTTCGCGGTCTGTTTCGAACTCTTTTGGACTCGTAAATGTCTCGTTTTCATCCCGTAAAATCTCGATTGAATCCTTATCGAACTCTTTTGGCACATCAATAAAATGCACTCACCTTCTGGAACTCTCAAGTCTCAGAATACATTTTACCTCCCATATCACATTATTACCCCTTATACTATGTTTTATTTTCTCACAAGCATGGCCAATTCTAGAGAGAGAAAATCATTTTAGTAGACCAAAAATGAAATTTGGTGACATTACCTCGACCTTGAAATCATAGTCGTCCTCGACTATGCATATATACAAGAGAGGTATCCTTGGTCCATTGGCTTTTTGCTCAAGATCTACTTGCAGCACATTAATATTGTCAGGTGCAGCAGAAGAGAATAAGGATTTGCTCGGATATAGTACTCCGCACACAAACACAAGGGACACTTTACTTCACTTGAAAGAACTGAACTGAATTGAAAGAAAGAGAGAGACGAGAGAGAGAAAAGAGACGACATAGGGATGTCGGGTCCCAACCCTCAAGGGCCCCCTTGCTCTGTTGCTAGAGCAAGTACTTTCTTTATTCTTGCACAATGGTGCTACAATGACTAAATGTTGAGATGCTCATGCTAACGGGTATTGATGCTATTGTTGCTGGGTACTGAGGTACTGAAGGGGTATTGAGGTTCTATGTTGAAGATGATGATGTCAACGACGGGTACTGCGGGTTCTATGTCGAAGACGGGGAGGTCCATGACGAGGTCTATGTCGAAGACGATGAAGTCGACGACGAGGTACTAAGGGTCTTTGTTGATGACGACGAAGTCGACAACGGTACTGTGTCGAAGACAGTGAAGTCAACGACAGTTCTATGTCGAAGACAGTGAAGTCGACAACGGTTCTACGTCGAAGACGATGATGTCGACGACGAGTACTGATGGGTCTGTGTTGATGACAATGATGTTGACGACGGGTGCTGCGGATTCTATGTCGAAGACGGGGAGGTCGACGACGAGGTCTATGTCGAAGATGATGAAGTCGTCGACGAGGTACTAAGGGTCTTTGTCAACAACGATGAAGTCAACGACGGTACTGTTTCGAAGACGGTGAAGTCGACGACGGTTTTGTGTCGAAGACGGTGAAGTCGACGACGGTTCTGTGTCGAAGACGATGATGTCGACGACGAGTACTGCTAGTCTATGTCGATGACGATGATGTCGACGACGGGTACTGCCGGTCTATGTCGATGACAATGATGTCGACGACAACGACGATGGTGACTGTGATGATGACGACGATGGTGTCGTAGTCAAGTCCGGGATTGCGACGATGGCGACGAAGGTGTTGTCGTCAAGTCCGGGATCTGCGATGACGATGACGAAGGTATCGTCGTTGAGATAGGGATTTCGATGACGATGACGATGTCCACAATGGTGTCGACGATGACGGTGTCAACGCTAAAAACGGAAAACGCTAGATGCTCTGCTGGGGATCTTCTACTACTGTGGCGGCACTGCAGCTTGGATCTGCAACTGCCGAGTCGCACTAATGCTGAAATGCAAAAACACCGGCTGATCTGGCTGAATTCTGAAAACGCTAGGCTGATCTCGGACTAGATGGGGAATTTGGCGAGGATCTGCAACCAGGTGGGAGCGGGTTCTCGCGAGGCTAAAGCTGAAAACTGAAATGTTGGTGGTAATGGCTGAAAACGCTGATCTTCTTCTTCTTGAGAAAACGCTAGGGCTCCTGCTGAGGTGCTGCCTGACTGCTGGGTGCCTGCCTCCTTGTGTCCTTGCATCTTCTGCTTCTACTGAGTGCCCAATGGGTTTCTTTTATAGATCTTTAGCAATTTGCCCTACCTACTTTTCCAACAAACTTACAAAAAAATTTCCAAAAATCACTTTTAATAAAATGACTTATAGGAGGTGGTTCACGCGGTAAAATGACTGCATGATGAAATGATTGTTCTTGTGCAAGAGAGGGTATGCAAGTGTGCCTGGTGCTAGAGGCTCACAAAGGGCCAGGCTAGTTCCTACGCTAAGACTGGCCCGTCCAATCCCAAACTGACCAATCACACTAGCCATGCAATGTCCACTTGCACCTTTTCAAGGGTTCCGAGGAAAACAAGTAAAAAGAAAATAAATAAAAATATGTAGTACATATTTAAAAGAAGGCAACACGAAAAATACACCTCCTCATGACACTGAGTTGTGAGCGAATGGTCGCACACTTGTAAGATTCTGGATTAACAGATAAACAAATTCCACGCGGGGCGCTTGACTTGAGGGGCAATACTCTGTAGAGCGGAACTCCGCCGCTCTCGTGCCGTCTACAAGTGCAAGTGTAAACTTTTTAGTTGTTTTCAAGTATTCAATTGCAATTTACAAGATTCCGTGAGTCATTTATCCGGCAAGCGATTACAATGTCCCATGTGCCATGTCATCAGTCTATACAACCCGTTTAAGACGTTTCTATCCATCTTCAACAACCATTCTAACATGGTATTACGCTACAAAGCTTGTTCCAACTGAAATCAAATTCTAGGCTTTCCGACAACTAGTGTGGTCGACGGCTCGTAGATTCGCTCATCTGGAGGACTGATTTTCAACAAGCAATAGGGCAACTTGCAACCGTTTTGTCAGTGACATCTCATTCCGTTGTGTTTTTGCACTTTTGAGGAGTTGGTCGAGATCTGCTTCCACTTTGTCATAGAGAGTTGTTTCAATCTGCCTCTCACTCGAGACCTGGTCTTCAAGTTGGTGGTGCTATGCCATAACATTGGAGTTCTAATTCCGATCAAATCTTGGAGTTCATGTTGTCAAAGACATTACAATCATCATGGCCAAAAGAAAATTACTCAAGAAAATGTCCTATTGGCAAAAGCAAAGTAGCATCAAGCAAGGAATGAGGCCACATAAAGTGGTCAAGACTAAGACGACGAAGTTAGGAAACGAGGCAAAATACGTCAACAAAAAAAAACTTTTTTTTATTTTTGAGCTATATATGTACTACATATAGAGACTCGAGACAGAGATTTCGCAAATAATAGGAGAGGAAGCTTCAAGCTTGAGCACTCATAGGTGGAGGGGGTGTGTGTGTGTGTGTCAATGTTGGGAGGGAGCTCCCTTATACAGCAAATGGTGGGTGGCAACACTGTGGCTTTGGGCCAAAATTATCCTGTTTTGCATCCCCAATCGCCTACCATCCCATGGACGTCCCCCCAGTCTCACGCAACGTCTGGCCGTCTCGGACATGGGTTGGCATCCCCTCGTCCCTAGGCCCCGTCCCCCCATCCCCTAAGACTATGTGCTGAGGAGAATCTTGGTCGACTGCAAACTTGCAAATTCATTAGCCTTTGTCCATTTGGAGATGACATAAGATTCTGCTCTAATGACATCAAAGGTTGAGCAAACGCTTATTGTTCAAAACTCCTAGGATCAGAGTTTTATGAATTTGGAAGGAAATTCACAATCCTACAGTGTTTGGAGCGTGTTTGGATCATTGGCATTCATGCTACGGTCTACTAAGCATGTGGCTTCTTGTGATTTGCAATGTGATTTGAGGCCCTATGACAGTTACATTATCATTGAAGACAACTCGTTGGTCCTTACATATATTGAAGGGGCTATGGAGCTTATTCCGAACATTAGGGGAATGCATAGTAATGTATGTTCCTCGACAACAGGTCCATCTTATTAGTGCATAAGGTTTGCAAACCATGTCAATATAAAGATGAAGTGTCACGTGAATGTCACGTGACACATCCCAACCCTATGTGTCCGTGGACAAGCTACACCACAGCAGGGTTCAGTCCGTTAAGTCAAGTCTATATTAGCAGTGATCTGGCACTTTTGTGAGTCTATTCGTAGACCGTGCTTGCCCAGTCACTTAGCATAGATGCATATCCTCCGGTTGCACACAGCATGATCATCAGTATTCCCTTCAGAATCCAACAGATTCAGTCAGGGGAATTTTCCAGTGCATTTAGCCTATTTTCCTATTTTTGGTTATTTTCACTTATTATTATTAAGTGACTTTCCAACAAGAGTAGGTAGGGCAATTTTGCTAAGTTAATATATAAGCAAACCCAAGTTAGCACTTTTTGGCAGAAGAGGCAGCAGGAGCTTCCCGCTCAACAGGCAACTTCTCAGCAATACCCCCCCCCCCTCAGCACCCCCGGCAGATACCATCGCCTAGCCTCTTGCAGACTTGGCGTTTTCTTCACAGCAGGCCATCGCCACTCCCCACCTCAGTTCTTGGCGTCTTTCCCGCGACCAATAACCCCCAGCCATTAGCGTTTTTACTAACGCCAGCCTCAGCCTTTTTCCAGCGGTTTCAGCCAGCCACTAACGCTAGGAGAATTCGGCATTTCAGCGTTTTTCTAGCATGAAAAGCACTGCCATTCCAGCGTTTTTTCAGCATTGATAGACCTGCAATATCAGCGTTTTCAGTAGTACAACAGTTCAGCGTTTTCATCTTCAGCATGACCCCCGACAAAGCCGTTCATTTTCAGCCATAAGGACATCAGTAAACAGTCATTTTCAGCCACCGAAACAGCCATGAAATTCAGCGATTAGAAGATCACAGATTTCAGCCTAAGTCGTCGTCGTCATCACCGTCGTCATCATCGGCATAGTCCCATTGCATTCGCATTGTACACCTTTGTGCAATCAAAGTTAGACCACTCTCGCCGACGAGAGTGGGGCCTTCGGAGGAAGGTTTTACAAACCTCTCGGTGTCGTATCTCTTTTCTCTCCTTCTCTCAGTCTCATTCACTTGCACGCACAATATCCACTCACTTTGTTCGTGATCATAGCACTCTCCATAAGACGGAAAGCTCTCTCTTTCCCTAAGAACTAAAAGGAACCTTGAGCAATAAAGATCACTAATCTTGAGAAAATACAACATTCATTCCGCTGCACCTAACATTGGTATCAGAGCTTTGGAAGTGTTCTGCATTACTCAAGGAAAGAACCACAAGAAATTTTTTTGCTTGTTGCGGTCGCACGAACCCAAGTTCGCTTGAACGTGGCGATTCCTAATCATGTTTTGTTGACGAGTGACAGGAATCCCAAGAAAGAAGGGCTTGTCCAGCCTCCCCTTGTGTCTCTTTTCACTCATTGAGAGCGGACCGTGCACTTGGCGGCCGGCCAATCGACGTGAGGTGGGAAAAAGCAACCTTGGTGTGAGCACAAGGCCGCCAAGGGGTGCGCCCGCAGAAAGGAGTAGAACTCGGGTGAAGAGAAGATCCTTCTCCAACACGATTTGCAAGCAAAAGAACACCTCAAGAACCTCAAGATCCTCATGAACCCAAGATTCTCACGAATCAAGGACCTCAAGAACCTCAAGACCCTCAAGAACCCAAGTTCCTCACGAGCTTAAGAACCCAAGATTATAGTGCATGGGTCGTCACCCGATGCGGAATGGATACTTCGCATACAGGTGATGAGCATGAGAGAGGCGACGAAGACTCGTCCCCACCCGGAGATGATTTCTTCAACCCACCCCTTCGCCATCTAAGCCACCAAGTGCACCAAACCCTATGGAGGAAATGGTCAAGCAGATGATGGCCATGATGGATAGACAAGAAGCAAGTCGCCTTGCTCAGGAACGTGAGCGCGATGAAAGAAACACAAAACTTGCCGCAAAACAAGAAGAAAATCGACTTGCTCTCGAACGCGAGCGCGATGAACGAAATGAACACAAAGCAGAAAGGGACGCCGAGCGTGAAGCTCAAAGGGAGATTCGCAATCAAGAGTTTATTTCCCACATTCTAGCCTCGAAGACCGAACCACCCAAAGATCGTGGAAGTTCATCAAGTGGCGCAAGCCACGATGCGGATTCCAACCATCCAGCCACAGAAAAGTTGACTTCCAGTAAGTATGATGGTAAGATGGATGCTACGGTGATTCATTCTTGGTTGCATCAATTTAATGCTTATTTTGCGACAACTAAGAAAACAGAAAATAGCAAAGTTTTGACGGCAGCTATGTACCTTGCCGGTGATGCCATCAATTTGTACCACGCATGGCAAGAGGCACAGTTAGCCGCGCACTTAGAGGCAGCCGACGATTTCACGCCCCTCTTTTAGTTGAGCTGATTTCCAAGACAAGCTCAAGGCGCGGTTTATGCCACCTTAGTACCTTGCACAATTGAAGGACGATTGGCGTGCTCTCAAGCAAAATGGTATGCCAATTATGTCTTTTTCTAATCGTGTTTTGCAACTAGGTACCCAACTACGCATGTCGGATGATGAGCGCAAAGAGGCTTTTCTCTTTGGATTGGACGAGTATATCAAGTACGATGTCGAGGTATTCGATCCAATCGATCTCAACAAGGCGGTGGCGATTGCTCTCGCACAGGAGATAAAGCACAACAAGGGAAAGCCTAAGGAGAACAAGACTTCCACAAGTACCTCGCAGACTTCTCAGAACCCTCAGAACGGTAAGAATGATAACTCTTCTAACCAATCTTCCAACAGTCTCTCATCAAAGAATTCTTCCAAAGAATCTAAGGGTAAGGCTAACACAACTGCTAAACCTAAGCTTACTCCAGATGAAAAGGTAGCACAAGGAATTGTAGGAGGTTACATCGCTTCGGAAGAACAAAGCACGTATTCTAAGGAAGGTCGTTGTTTTCATTGTCACATTAAGGGTGACATAAAACGAACATGTCCTAAGCTTGAATTGAATGAATCTAAAGAACCCACAGCACCCACTACATCTGTCAATGCAATGAATGATAACACGGGTGTGCCCAAAGTTTCTCAGGACCCTTCCATTGATAATTCTCTCATTAAATGTTATGGTCGTACGTCGGGGCACCGTTTTGTCATATTGTTTGACCCAGGTAGTATGCATGATGTGATCAGTCCCTCTCTTGTTGAGAGAGCCCGCCTCGAAGTTAGTTCGAGATCTCCTATGGAGGTCTCTTGCTTTCTTCCCGGTATGGACGCTCTCATCACGGAGGAATGCCTTGATGTGTTGTTTGCAATTCAAAAAGCTGCCTTCACTAGAAGATTTGTTGTTTCTCCTCTCTCAGGATGTGATATGATTTTGGGCATTCGATGGTTTTGTGATAATAACCCTCTCATTGATTGGGAGACTAACACCTTCACTCTCAATGCCAAAAGCGATTCTCCCATTATCATTCATGGAGAGGACATTGTTCCTTCTCCATCTCTCATTGCTAATATGCAGGACAAGATTGAAAGGATTCGGGATAAGGATATTCTCTCAGTCTCTCTTTCTGCACAGCATGACACACAGGATTTGCATGATGATGAGAAGCATGATGAATTGAATGATAATGATTTGCATGATGATTTGAATGACAATGATAAGCATGATGATTTGGATGCCAATGATTTGGATGACAATGACAAGCATGATGATTTGCATGATCAAGATGTGATTTCTCACAAGCATGATGAGTTGCATGAAGAAGATGTGATTGTTCACAAGAATGATGTGTTAGTTGATGCTTTTTCTAGCGACGCTAACCTCGTTGTAGAATCGATCTTGGCTTTCAAGTCGAGGTCCACAGATCCCCCACCAAAAGATTCGATAGATCCCAAAGAACCGATCTTGGCTCTCGAGCCTTGGTCCAAAGAACCCTCACAGGAAGTATTGTGTGTAGTGTTTCATTCGTGACGGTTTCCTGTATTTTAGTCAGCATCGTTATGTGATCCCTTTTCCTAGGCATGACATATTGTATGTTGAGCACGTTTCTCTCATGGATGAGCACGAATGTATGCGGATTCTTCATGAAAAGCTGAAAAGTTTGTATGTACGGAAGTCACATTCCATGTCTCTTCCTTGGCATGACACGGTTTCCGAAAGAGCACATGATAGTATGAGCACCAAGCATGGGCTTTTCCATTGTGATTTGCCACAGTTGATTGATTTCGATCAAACAGAAAAGATTCATTGTTTGCATGTGTTTGATGAACGGGTTGTCACTCCGTCTTATGTTCATCGACATTGCATACACAGTCTTTAGAGAAGACAATATTTTTTTCCTTCACTTTACATGGAATGGGTATGTTCATGGTTTTGTGTTGGAGATGGTTTCAGGAATTTTCAGCCATGGAGATTCTTGAAGACGAAAGAAGCAGGATACTCGACGAAGTTGACGCATCGAAGGAGCCACAGAAGACTTTGTGTCGCTTTCGGCGCGGCCCAAAGAAGCAAGCGTTGCAGACTTTTATGAAGTTCAAGTACCGCACGACCCACACATCAAAGTGGGCCAGCGAAGAATCCCTTCAAGGATTCCGGATGCTGTTGGCGATCTCCCTCGACGCCATACAGTTCGGTACCAGTACCTCACTTTGAAAAGAAGGGGGTGTCACATGACACATCCCAACCCTATGTGTTCGTGGACAAGCTACACCACAACAGGGTTCAGTCCGTTCACTCAAGTCTATATTAGCAGTGATCTGGCACTTTTGTGAGTCTATTCGTAGAACGTGCATGCCCAGTCACTTAGCATAGATGCATATCCTCCGGTTGCACACAGCATGATCATCAGTATTCCCTTCAGAATCCAACAGATTCAGTCAGGGGAATTTTCCAGTGCATTTAGCCTATTTTCCTATTTTTGGTTATTTTCACTTATTATTTTTAAGTGACTTTCCAACAAAAGTAGGTGGGGCAATTTTGCTAAGTTAATATATAAGCAAACCCAAGTTAGCACTTTCTGGCAGAAGAGGCAGCAGGGGCTTCCCGCTGAACCGGCAACTTCTCAGCAGTACCCCCCCCTCAGCACCCCCAGCAAATATCATCGCCTAACCTCTTGCAGACTTGGCGTTTTCTTCACAGCAGGCCATCGCCACTCCCCACCTCAGTTCTTGGCGTCTTTCCCGCGACCAATAACCCCCAGCCATTAGCGTCTTTACTAACGCCAGTCTCAGCCTTTTTCCAGCGATTTCAGCCAGCCACTAACGATAGGAGAATTCGGCATTTCAGCGTTTTTCTCGCATGGAAAGCACTGCCATTCCAGCGTTTTTTCAGCATTGATAGACCTGCAATATCAGCGTTTTCAGCAGTACCAACAGTTCAGCGTTTTCATCTTCAGCATGACCCCCGACAAAGCCGTTCATTTTCAGCCATAAGGACAACAGTAAACAGTCATTTTCCGCCACCGAAACAGCCATGAAATTCAGCGATTAGAAGGTCAGATATTTCAGCCTAAGTCGTTGTCGTCATCACCGTCGTCGTCATCGGCATAGTCCCATTGCATCAGTCCATTGCATTCGCATTGTACACCTTTGTGCAATCAAAGTTAGACCACTCTCGCCGACGAGAGTGGGGCCTTCGGAGGAGAGTTTTATAACCTCTCGGTGTTGTATCTCTTTTCTCTCCTTCTCTCAGTCTCATTCACTTGCAAGCACAATATCCACTCACTTTGTTCGTGATCATAGCACTCTCCATAAGACGGAAAGCTCTCTCTTTCCCTAAGAACTAAAAGGAACCTTGAGCAATAAAGATCACTAATCTTGAGAAAATACAACCTTCATTCCGCTGCACCTAACAGTGACACATCCAAACCTATGTGTCCGTGGACAAGCTACAGCACGACAAGGGTTCAGTCAATCCAATCAGTCTAGATTTAGCAGTGATCTGGCACTTTTGTGAGTCTATTCGTAGACCGTGCATGCCCAAACACTTAGTGTAGATGCATATCCTCTGGTTACACACAGCATGATCATAGGCATTCCCATCAGAATCCTTCAGGGGAATTTTCCAGTGCATTTAGCCTATTTTACCTATTTTTGACATTTTTCACTTATTATTTTTAAGTGACTTTTGTTGGAAAGTAGGTAGAGCAAATTGAGTAAGTTTGTATATAAGCAAACGTAGACTAGCACTATTTGGCAGAAGAGGCAACAGGAGCCAAGCTCAACAGGCAACTTCTCAACAAGACCCCTTGGTGGACTTCCCTCCAAGCAAGACTCAGCCCTAGCGTTTTGCATCATCGCCAGCAAATCCTCTCATCCCTACAGTTTTTGCAAAGTTCCATCGCCGGCAAAACTGCAAACATCAGCGTTTTCAGCCCTTGTCGTCGGCAACAGAAACATCATACCTAGCGTTTTTGGAGCTTCAGCACCTAGCATTTCTCAAGATCCTCAGCTAGCGTGTTTGCATTAGATCTTCACCGATACCAACCCCAGCACCTAGCGTTTTTGGTCATATCAAGCTTCAGCCCTAAAGAGTAGCAGATTCAGCCCGGAAAGACCAGCAGTTTTCAGCCTTTAAGAACCTTAGTTTTCAGCCCCAAAACCTGCAGATTTTCAACGACAAAGACCTACAGAAACAGCCCCCAAAATCAGCGTTTTTGGACTGTAACAGATTTCTTTCTGGACAAAAGATAAAAGATTGCAGATTTCAGCCCTTAGGTCGGTGTCGTCATCTGCGTCGTCATCGCCGACATAGCCTAGACTTGCATCAGTCACATGCATTCCCATTGTACCAGATTGTGCAATCATAAGTAGGCCACTCTCGCCGACGAGAGTGGGGCCTTCGGAGGAGGGTTTTACGTCGTCTCTGGTGTCGTATTCTCTCTCTATCTCTCAGTCTCATACACTTGCACGCACAGTGTCCATTCACTTTGTTTGTGATCATAGCATTCTCTCATTAAGAACGGAAGGCTCTACCTTCCATAAGAACAAAAGGAACCTTGAGCACAGTTCGGAGCACTCATCTTGAGCAAAGCGCAAACATTCATTCCGCTGCACCTAACATTGGTATCAGAGCTTTGGCAGTGTTCTGTATCACTCAAGGAAAGAACCACAAGAATCACAAGAATTGTTTTGCTTGTTGCGGTCGCACGAACTTGGGCGTGTCGATTCCTAATTGTGTTTTTGAAGAGTGACAGGAATGCCAAGAAAGAAGGGCTTGTCCAGCCTCCCCTTGTGTCTCTTTTCACTCATTGAGAGCGGACCGTGCACTTAGCGGCTGGCCACTTGACGTCACGTGGGAAAAGCAACCTTGGTGTGAGCGCAAGGCCGCCAAGGGGTGCGCCCGCGGAAAAGAGTAGAACTCGGGTGAAGAGAAGATCCTTCTCAAACACAGATTGCAAGCAAAAGAAGACCCTCAAGAAACTCAAGAACCTCAAGACCCGCAAGAACCTCAAGAACCCCATGTAACAGATTTGGACACTCCAAGTCAAGAATCAATCGCGACAGCACCAAATAACCACTTCAAAACAATTCACAGATCACAATAGATTTGCACTGGCCCGGTGGAGTTCCGTGCCTAGAGATATTGGCCCCAAAAACTGGCGCCCCTTTCGGTATTTCTTTTTATATTAATCAATCATCAAAGTACAAGAGAGCGGTTAGGGTTTCACTCTCAGACTCTGCGTCCAGATGCTCTGGGAAGTGAAGCCCTCACCACTTATTTAAAGATACAAGGGATGCACAAAAGCAGAGCCCCAAAAGCTTTTATTAAAAAAAGCATTAGTTCTCTCTCTCTCTTAGAGAATCTTTTCTCTTTTTTTTTTATAAAAAAAAACAAAATTCGTGATTTCCGGAAATTAGGGTTTCTGTTGTCCGCCACGTCATCACTTTGTGACATACCCCCCTCTTGAAAGCATTGTAATCGACCGCGATTACGCCTGCAAAACCGACAAATGCCATAAACCGTCTTAGCAGACACTGACTGTTTGTACCTACGTACTAGGAACACACATCTAGCACATGTACAAAATCGACAATCACATCACAGGACATCACCAGACATCACAAGACATCACATGACATTCAACATTCATTCGGATCTTAGACCATGATTTATCGGCAATGTAGCTAGCAATCACATCTAGGTCCAATCGGGACCTCATCGATGTCCGATTGACTAACCCCTATTGCAACCATGTCTATTCGAGATCAATCAGACCAAAATGCTGCAGTCATTTCGGCTATCAGTTCCTGTACCCAAAAGAAGTCAAGAACAAATCAGTATCATTATCAGGAATTCCATTTCATAAAGTCATCCAGCAAAATATTGTCAGCTCTCAGTATCCCTGAAGCTCAAAGAGACATCAGTGACTTTAGTATCAAAATCAAGGCATTTGTTCACAAGGGAGCGGAGTGACTCCCCTCTTGTGCATCCCACTGCACCAGATCTCCGGCCAAGCTGAATTCTGGGTTCCGTTTGGAGTAGACTATGCTAAACCAAAACATCGAGGTAAAGTTTCACAATCCGAGGAGTATCTGCTAGGTCCTCCTCCTCCATCCACTTCGCATCAAATGCAGGAAAGTTCTTGAACTAAACCAAGAACCGCCTTCGGACTTTACCTTTCTTCGTATCGTTATGTGCCAAAATCTGTTCAGGAACGAGGATCTCCTCGTTTTCTTCCACTTCGGGTTGCTCATCAGGCTCCCCATCATCAGGCACATCACCCTTAACAAGGTTCAAGAGACTCACATGCAATGCATTATGAATCCTCCAAGTATCTGGCAGTTTCAATCGGAAGGAGACATCATTTATCTTGTCAGTGATCTGGAAAGGTCCGTAGTATCGCATACTAAGCTTTGGAAAAAGCCTCTCCTTTCCCTTTTTCTTTCATAGGCGTGCCTTCTCAAAAGTAAGATAAGAGCACCCAATCATCCTCCTTCAATTTCAAGTCGCGACGATGGCGATCCGCTGCCTTTTTCTGTCGTTCTTGAGACTCCTGCAAAGTCTCGCGAACCTTGGCAAAAGCCGTATCCAAATCTCGCGAATATTCATCCGCTTCAAATATCTAATCTTTCGAGCTCAGGAAGGATGGAACCTTCGCAACACTTTCAACAATCTCACATGGCGTCTTCCCCGTCGAAGAGTGTATCGTGTTATTGTAGGCAAATTCCACCAAAGGTAAGTTCTTTTCCCATTGAGTCTTCTGATCCGAGATACAAGACTTCAATAAATCTAAAATCACTGAATTGGCAATCTCAAATTGCCCGTCAGTCTGCAAGTGGAACGATGACGAGAACTGCAACTGCGTGCCAATGTTCTCCCAAATTTCCTTCCAAAACAAACTCATAAATCTGGGGTCTTTGTCGGAGACAATCGTCTCAGACGTGCCATGTAATCGGAAAATCATCGTGATCATTCTGTGCTCTTGGGAGATCAAAAATGAAATCCATTGCAATACTTTCCCAGGGGTGGGTGGGTATGGGTAAAGGCTGTAACAATCCCTGTGCCTTACGCCTGTCAAACTTGACCTTCTTGCATACCAAGCAACTGCGCACAAACTCTTCCACATCCTTTTTGAGTCTCGGCCAAAGAAGTATCTCTCTACCCCCTTCATGGTGGTAGCAATGGTGACCCGTAAAAGGTGGACATTGGCATTCAGTCATAACCTTATCCCTCAACGGTTGTGTAACGCACAACATAGTCTTTTTCATCAAGTAGCCTTCCCGAAGGGAGTATCCATCTATTGTCTCCCCATCCCGTATCCGTCTGAAAATATCTGCAAAATCTGTATCTGTGGCATACTGATCGACCATACCCTTGAAGCTCCTATGATGTATCGCGGAAACAGCCAGAACCAACGGTTTCCGAGATAAAGCATCTGCCACCACATTCTTCTGTCCCTGCACATGGACAATCTGGAAGTGGAACTGTGACAAGATGTTCGCCCACCGCATCTGCTTTTCCGAAAGCTTCTTCTGTGACAAGAAGTAGCACAAACTCTGATGGTCTGTAAAGACAATAAAATCCGCTCCGAGTAGGTAATGCCGCCACTGAGTAAGAGCATGGATAACCGCCAAAAGCTCTTTCCCATAGATCTGTGTTGTCATCTCCGGCCTAGAGAACAAACGGCTCTCGTAAGCTATGACATGGCCTTCTTGCATCAAGACCGCACCCAGACTACGACCACAAGCATCACAATATGCTTCAAATGACTTCTGCAAGTCGGGCAAAGTCAAAATAGGTCCCGTAGTCAATTTCTCTTTCAATGTCCGAAAGGCAGTCACCTCTGTGGGTCGCCACGAAAAAGGTACTCCTTTCTATGTCAAGGTATGCAAAGGGGAAGCAACCTCTACAAACTTTCTATGAACCGCCTGTAGTACGAACACAGTCCCAAGAAGCTTCTAACTTCATGGACATTCCTCAAATCGGGCCAATCACGGATAGTCTCTATCTTGGCCGGGTCCATTTGCACTCCTGCTGACACAATGTGTCCCAAAAAGTGTATCTCTAGTAGGAAAAATTCACTTTTATTTGCATTAATCACTAACGTGTGATCTCGTAATGCCTGAAAGACTTGAAGCAGATGATCTCTGTGTTCTGCCTCATTCTTGGAGAAAACAATGATGTCGTCAAAGAAAGTGCCAACAAATAGCCTGTACTCTCGAAAAATCCTGTCCATCATCCGGTTAAATGTCGCAGGAGCATTGGTTAAGCCAAAAGGCATCACCAAAAACTCAAATAACCCAAAAGTCGTCCGAAAAGCTGTCTTGTAGACATCTCCTGGCGCTATCCTGATCTGATGATATCCACTCTTCAAGTCAATCCTGCTAAAGCACGAGGATCCTTGTAACCTGTCAAGTATATCATCGATCCTAGGAATCGGAAATGTGTTCTTGATGGTGATTTTGTTGAGAGCGCTATAATCGATGCACATTCTCCAAGATCCGTCTTTCTTCAAAACCAACAACACTGGAGAGCAATACAGTGAAGTAGTAGGCTGGACAAGACCCTTTTCCAAGAGGTCTTTCACTGGGTTCATAATCTTTTCATTCTGTACTCGGCTCACACGATAAGGTGGCCGATTTGGTGGCATGCTTCCAGGTATCAGATCAATGGTTTGATCTTCAGGCCCTCTGAAAAGCAATCGGCATGAGTGTGGAGAAAAATCTTGGCGTTCTTTTGATCAGGTCAAAACATATTCAACCTTTATCCAGCGTTCAGTTCTCTCCCAAAAGAATGAGTAAGAAACTGAAGTTCATCAAGTACAATCTCTAAGCCCTTCATTTATCAAAGTCGCTTTCTCGGCCCGGTAGTCAACCACAGCGTAGTTCTTGTGGTACCAAGGGATCCTGAGTAGAACGTCACTCGCCTGCCCTCAACACCCCTGTCATTGCAAACAAAGTTTGCCAATGCTCGGTGTAATGGCAACATCCCATCCGGGTGCCAGTCGAACTACCTCTGCCTGTGGCGTCAGTCTGTCAGACGTAATTCCAAATCGAGCCGCCAATTCCAAGTGAAAAGAATTTGGCCTTGGCTCCTTCAAAAGAGCTTCCTGATCCTTCACTTTGCCCCAAAAGCGGCAAAGTTTGTACTTTCATTCATTAGATTCGGTGCAGGTCCCATGCCATGTGGTACCAGTTCTGCTTTTTTATCTGCCACATTCCTCAGCTGCTCTCGAACTCTCAGACCTGTCGTTGTCTTTATCATTCTGTTCTTTCTGTGCCTTATTAGGGCACTTCGCGGAGATATGTCCCTGTTCCCCGCATCCAAAGCACTTCCCCTCTCTGATGAAGCGAGCTCTCTCCTCGGGAGTAAGCTTGGGTCGTGCATCATTTTTCTCTGGGTTGCTCTTTTTCTTTCTACTTTCATTCCCAGACGTTTGTTCGGCTCGTCGTGTCATGGCCTCATCTGTGGGGTAGGTCAGACTGCCAGAGTGAATGGCAAAGCCCCGCTTCGCATGACTCATCAACTCCTGAATAGAAGCTGACTTTTGTTCCAAGCAGTGATCTCCGTAGGTAGACCCAAGGTAAACCGCTCAATCTGTTCTCTGAACGAGATCTTCTTGAATGAAGAGGCGGGTAGAAAAGAGCTCCAGAATCTTTCACAATAAGCATTGATTGTATCTTTCTTGGTCATCCGAAGATGGTTCCAAGCAGCTCGTACATCTCGTTCATATTCTTGCGTCAACCAAGAAGAAATAAAAAGCTTCTTAAATTTCAGCCATTTAACTGGCGCACTCTTGTTAAAAGAAGCGTGGACGACCAAGTACGAGCATTTCCCTTAAGGTAAGAGGTAGCTCTCCGAATCTTGGAGTGCTCTGAATAGCGTCCTCCCGCGAAAGCGATGTCAAACTGCTGTATAAAAGACAAAGCCTTCAAAGCATCTGAGTATCCTGAAAAGTATCAAACTTGATCGAGTGGCCACCTTCCTTAAACTCTCGGACTTTCTTGCTTTTATCTTCGAGAAAGTCATACTGGTTGGCTTTGTAAAAATTCTTCTTGTTCGCATAAAACTTTCCGTCATCGGAATCTGAGTTGTCTGTAGACGAGTCCTCAGTAGAACTGTCAGTCTCTGGGCGAGATGTAGCCTTCTTTGCCTTTTTCTTGCCCTTTACGAAGCTTTGTTTCTTGCTTCGCTTTTTACCTTTTCTGTCTTCTTCGCTCGAATCCGAGGAGCTAGAAGAACTATCAGAAGAAGAAGAAGAAGAACTGGGTACTTCTTCGAATCGAACACGCTTCTTCTATTTCTTTGCCTTGTCAAAAGTCGACCGACGACCCAAATAACCTGGAAAGTCAGTGCTTTTCTTCTGCTTTTTGCCGTGCTTTTTGGCTTTCTTTTGCGCGTCAAAGAGCTGAGCAATCAGTGCATCAACCACGTTCTCCAGTTCCTTCTCCGTATATTTTCTTGGAGGCAGAAGGTTTCTTGAGAGCGGGTTTCGGGAGTGGTGTTGTGGTTCTCTGCCACTCCATCTGTACCTCTTCCAAAGAGGTCTGGTTCATATATTTTGCCATCTTCGGGTCCTTGGCAAAATTGAGCATCATCTTTGTTGCATCGCCGATCAACTGGCGACGCTCCATCTCTCGCCGCTCCGCCTAAGTAGGCCAAGGTGGGCCACACTCTCTGCCGGAATCTTCGTTGTGATCCCTGCTCGCATCTCCAGATGCAGAGGGAGTCGACTGATCATTGCCTGAAGCCATAGGTGCCGCGGAAAAAAAATTCGGGGATCGGATTTCCCGTAGAAGAGAAATCGGCCGCGCTTTGATACCACTGTAACAGACTTGGACACTCCAAGTCAAGAATCAATCGCGACAGCACCAAATAACCACTTCAAAACGATTCACAGATCACAATAGATTTGCACTGGCCCGGCGGAGTTCCGTGCCTAGAGATATTGGCCCCAAAAACTGGCGCCCCTTTCGGTATTTCTTTTTATATTAATCAATCATCAAAGTACAAGAGAGAGGTTAGGGTTTCACTCTCAGACTCTACGTCCAGATGCTCTGGGAAGTGAAGCCCTCACCACTTATTTAAAGATACAAGGGATGCCCAAAAGCAGAGCCCCAAAAGCTTTTAAAATAAAAAGCATTAGTTCTCTCTCTCTCTTAGAGAGTCTTTTCTCTCTTTTTTTTTAAATTTTAAAAAAAACAAAATTCGCGTCGCTCATTATTTCCAAAAAATAATAATAATAATAATAATAGCCTCCGCGATTTCCGAAAATTAGGGTTTCTGGCAGAAATTATGGTTTGCAAGAATTTTAGGGTTTCTGGCAGAAATTAGGGTTTCTGTTGTCCGCCACGTCATCACTTTGTGACACCCCAAGACCCAAGACCCAAGACCCCCAAGAACCCAAGTTCCTCGTGAACTTAAGAACCCAAGACCACAAGAACCCACAACTTCAGAATAGTCATCACTCGAAGCGGAATGGATACTTCGCTTGAAGGTGATGAGCATGAGAGAGGCGAAGAAGAATTTTCCCCACCAGGAGGTTTTTCCGACCCTCCCCCTCCCCCATCTACGTCAAGGATTGCGATAACTCCTATGGAGTAGTTGGACCAGTTGTTTCTGGAAACAAAGTTAAAACGCGAAGAAAGAGAAGCACAAAGAAAAACCTACGAAGAAGAAATGGCAACCATAGAGCGTCAATACGACTTGGAAAAAAAAGAAAGTCAAGCAAGATTTGATCGCGAGAACAAAGCAAGAATGCAAGAGATGTTGCGACTCTTTTCTCAAGTTCAGGAACAGATGCAAGAGATTCCGGAAAAGGAGACTCTCTTAGTCTCTTCTTCTCCCAAGCATGACACACAGGATTTGCATGATTATGAGAAGCATGATGAATCGAATGACAATGATTTGCATGATGATTTGCATGATAATGATGAGCATGATGATTTGGTTGACAATGACAAGCATGATGATTTCCATGATGATCAAGATGTGATTTCTCACAAGCATGATGAGTTACATGAAGAAGATGTGATTGTTCACAAGGATGATGTGTTAGTCTTTTTCTAGCGAAACTAACCTCGTTGTAGATTCGATCAATCACGAAGAACCAATCTTGGCTCTCGAGCCTAGGTCCAAAGAACCCCTTCAGGAAGAACCAATCTTGACTCTCGAGCGTAGGTCCAAAGAAACCTCATAGGAAGTATTATGTGTTCGCATGATTGATACGCACGCATTGTTCGAGTGTTTCATTCGTGATCGTTTCCTGTATTTTAGTCAGCGTCTTTATGTGATCTCTTTTCCTAGGCATTATATATTGTACGTTGAGCACGTTTCTCTCATGGATAAGCACGAATGTATGCGGATTTTTCATGAAAAGCTGAAAAGTATGCATTCAAGGAAGTCGCATTCCCTGTCTCTTCCTTGACACGACCCAGTTGTCGAAAGAGCACATGAAAGTATGAGCACAAAGCATGGGCATTTTCGTTGTGAATTGCCACAGTTGATTGATGTGAATCAAAAGAGAAAGATTCGATCTCATTGTTTGCGTGTGTTCGATGAACGGTTTGTCACTCCATTTCTTTGTTCATCTACATTGCATGCACAATCTTTTGAGAAGACAGGATTTTTTCCACTCACTTTACATGGAATGGGTATGTTCATGTTTTTGTGTTGGAAGTGTACCTTCATAAGTTCAGAATATTCTGAACTCACGAATTATAAGAGGGAATAAAGCACTCATAAAACTATAAAAGCAAGGGACACACGAAAAGAAGAGAAAAACAAAAACAAACAAACAAACAAACTAAATCACTTTGTTTGCTTCGAAACAAAACTAGATAAAACAAAACATTATTAACTTAAAAATGTTTTTAGAAAAGGCATGTGTAAAATAAGTTGACGCAACTTACTTAGCTTAAAACAAGTACTCAACTTTAAGCAAAAAAAAAAAAAAAAAGGATAAGACATCTTAAAAACTTAATCCTAGAAATCAAACTTCACACAACTTCTTATAACGGAACACATTCTTAAGTCCTCAGGTAAGCTAAATATGAAATCGAAAAATGAATACTACTACAAACCTACGAAGAGCAAAGAACCAAACTTGACAATATGTAATCTCAACTTCACTGCTTGTCCAAACAGGAAGAATAAGATTATCACCTTTATCATGCATAGCTTGGACAACAGCTATGACATCCCTACTCACGTCGTCAGTGCCCAAGAGTAGGTGCAGGTTTATATAGAGGTCATTCATGCTTTGAACGTACTCTACAAAACCAACGAGCTGAGTTTCTATCACCCTCCGGAGGTAATGGGCATACTCAGCCATGATAAAGGCTAGCAATTGTCAAGCTATAGTGAAAATACTAGAAGCGCTAAAGATCAAAACAACATAAGATACGAGCTAAGTTTTTGTGTTGGAAGTGGTTTCACGAATTTTCTGCCATGGAGATTCTTGAAGAAGAAAGAAGCATGACTCTCGACGAAGTTGAAGCATTGAAGGAGCCACAGAAGACTTTGTCGCTTTCAGCGCGGCCCAAAGAAGCAAGCTTTGCAGACCTTTATAAAGTTCAAGTATCGCATGACCCACACATCAGAGTGGGCCGGCGAAGAGTCCCTTCCAGGATTCCGGATGCTATTGGCGATCTCCCTCGACGCCTTACAGTTCGGTACCAATACCTCACTTTGAAAAGGAGGGAATGTCACCTGACACATCCAACCCTATGTGTCCGTGGACAAGCTACAGCACGACAAGGGTTCAGTCAGTCCAGTTAGTCTAGATTTAGCAGTGATCTAACACTTTTGTGAGTCTATTCGTAGACCGTGCATGCCCAGACACTTAGTGTAGATGCATATCCTCTGGTTGCACACAGCATGATCATAGGCATTCCCATCAGAATCCTTCAGGGAAATTTTCCAATGCATTTAGCGTATTTCACCTATTTTTGACATTTTTCACTTATTATTTTTAAGTGACTTTTGTTGGAAAGTAGGTAGAGCAAATTGAGTAAGTTTGTATATAAGCAAACTTAGCCTAGCACTATTTGGCAGAAGAGGCAACAGGAGCCAAGCTCAACAGGCAACTTCTCAACAAGACCCCTTGGTGGACTTCCCTCCAAGCAAGACTCAGCCCTAGCGTTTTGCATCATCGCCAGCAAATCCTCTCATCCCTAGCGTTTTTGCAAAGTTCCATCGCCGGTAAAACTGCAAACATCAGCGTTTTCAGCCCTTGTCGTCGGCAACAGAAACATCATACCTAGCGTTTTTGGAGCTTCAGCACCTAGCGTTTCTAGAGATCCTCAGCTAGCGTTTTTGCATCAGATCTTCACCGATACCAACCCCAGCACCTAGCGTTTTTGGTCATAGCAAGCTTCAGCCCTAAAGAGTAGCAGATTCAGCCCGGAAAGACCAGTAGTTTTCAGCCTTTAAGAACCTCAGTTTTCAGCCCCAATACTTGCAGATTTTCAGCGACAAAGACCTACAGAAACAGCCCCCAAAATCAGCGTTTTTGGACTGTAGCAGATTTCAACCCATAGTGTTTTTGGACAGCAGATAAAAGATTGCAGATTTCAGCCCTTAGGTCGGTGTCGTCGTCTTCGTCGTCATCGCCAACATAGCCTAGACTTGCATCAGTCACATGCATTCCCATTGTACCAGATTGTGCAATCATAAGTAGACCACTCTCGCCGACGAGAGTGGGGCCTTCAGAGGAGGGTTTTACGTCGTCTCTGGTGTCGTATTCTCTCTCTATCTCTCAGTCTCATACACTTGCACGCACAGTGTCCATTTACTTTGTTTGTGATCATAGCATTCTCTCATTAAGAACGGAAGGCTCTACCTTCCATAAGAACAAAAGGAACCTTGAGCACAGTTCGGAGCACTATCTTGAGCAAAGCGCAAACATTCATTCCGCTGCACCTAACATGAAGCCTTCACCCAAGAGATTAAAGGAGGTACATTGTAGAATGGATTCTACCAACTTTGGCCTCTTTCTTCAAATTGTGGCACATTCCATTTACTCTCAGGCTGTATTTCTGAAAGGAGTTCAATTGCAAGGAGTTGGTAGTCGTCCCGAGAAAAGATGAGCTTCTTCTTTAGCTACCTGGCAGCTCCACGATTTTAAGTTCCATCCGGGGATTTGCAATGTGATTTGAGGTCCTGTGACAGTAACATTATCATTGGAGACAACTCGTTGGTCCTTATATGTATTATGGAGCTTATTCCAAACCTTAGGGGAATGCATATGTCGTATCTCCCTAGTAATGTATGTTCCTCAACAACAGTTCCATCTTATCAGAGCATAAGGTTTGCAAACTATGTCAATCTAAAATAAAGACTTTGGCCAGAAATTACAGGAAGTACATTGCCACAATGGATTGTACCAATTTTTTCTTCTTTCTTCAAATTATGGCACGCTTCGTTTACTCTCGGGCTATATTTATGGAAGGAGTTTAATTGCGAGGAGTTGTAGTCGTCCCGATAACAGACGAGCTTCCTCTTCAACTACCTAGCAGCTCCACGATTTTAAGTTCCATCCCGAACTAAGAGGGGGTGTTAGAGTTTGTCACCTCTCTAGTTTCCCTTTGGGTAGAGCTACTAGTGCCACAATATCTCCTAGGGGAAATTTTTAAGAAGTCAGGGCTGTTTTGTGATTGTGCTCGGCCTACACGAGGAGATTTTCTCATTGGAACACCTAAACCATGTGTTGCCCAGCCATGCCTGCTGGCACAGTGTCTATCAACCAGTTTAACACCCCGTCAATACTAGATTTGGTCCAATGTGGAGCAACAATTAACCAATTGTGCATATTTTATGGGGTAGTCATGGGAGGAGTGGGGCACAGGTATATATGGGGCACCCATTTGAAGCACTATATCACTTGAGCATACCATCAAGCCAGTAACTTTGGTGGTCCACATCACTCTCCCCCATGTTCTCACTCTCTCTAGCGTTATGAAATGAAATTGCTGCCCCTCTCTCTCTCTCTCTTGTATTTTTTGTGCAAGCTCACCACTTCTTCACCTATGGCTTCTCACCTCAGCTGCTGTTGTCATTTACTTGGGCTGATTGTAGGAGGAGCTCCGTCTCGAAGATCTACTCCCTCCTTGTGTATACATCACAGCCCAGTACCCCAGCTGTCATTTGCTCTCTCTCCTTCACCTAAAAGATCTCTCACGAGACTAGGAGTTGAGTTCCAGAGGTGATCACTCTCTGGCGTTGTATTTGCTGGTCATCATATCTCCAAGAGATTGATCGTGTCATTTCCAAAGGCTGTCCATTGCTAAGGAGAGACATACTTGCACTTATACCGCCATTAACAAGCATTTTCATCCATCTTCCACAGCCACTTCTTATGTAGGTAGCATGATCTTGACAACACCACTGAGGAGGTTGGAATCCTCCTCATCAGGCAAGCTCTTCTCACGCATAACAAGCTTTCCCTTTTATTTATTATTTGCTTGCTACTTATTTAAGGAATTTTGTGCTCACATTGTTGCATACTCAAAGTTGGGTTTTTTTTTACCGTTTTTGCCTCGTCCCCGGCCCCATTCCCACCCATTCCCCATCCCAACTTTTACCATCCCTGACCACGTTATCACCCCATTCCCCCTCCCTTGCTACTGTGGTGAGATCTAATACAAAATGAGAGCAGGCATATTTGATACATTAGACATTCGAATTCACAATGGGGTGGAAGTGTGATCATTGTGTTGACATTTAAAAACTTGTTGAATTTAATACAAGCTTTTATCTTCTTGATCATCTTCAACTGAGAACCTTCTTCCAAGCTTGATAAGCAAACACAGCTCTCTTTCAGTAGCAGTTCACAATCTCTCACCTAACAATTTGCCATGTTCTTTGTCCTTAATGGCCATTAATGAAGGGCTATGTCCACAAGTGCCCTCCCAGTCCAGAATCCGTCTTCGATGGAGCAACCAGTCACCATACTCACACCTGCTTGTAATGGCTAAAGTTCTAAGGATAACCTTAATCTTGTCTTGTCATGGGCATCGTAAACAACCTCTAAGTTCTGCCGCATCTCTCTTCCATGGCCTTGGTTTGAGCATTCCCTCAGGTGGTAATGCCATATACTTGTGTGCTCTGTGTGTGTGTGTGTGTGTGTGTGTGTGTGTGTGTGTGTGTGTGTGTGTGTGTGTGTGTGTGTGTGTGTGTGTGAGAGAGAGAGCACCCGCCCATGCGCTTTCATAGCTCTTTAGAGAGGCAGGCAGGGTAAGCCAATTTGTAATTCGCACCCCAGCGTGTAGGCACGCTCGTGCTGGTAATCCAAAAGAAGCAGAAGAAGGACTTACTTGTTTTAGGACCGGCAGGATGGTTCCAAAGGGCCGCCAGCCGAGAGGTTGCCATCGCCGATACAGAACAGATCTAGCTAGAAGAAAATCTAACATGAGACAGTCCTCATCGTTGAAAATTCACGTTACAGGTTCAACCTTTTTGGATGGCCTTGAAATCTATCTATATGTCTATTTATTTTTCGAGGAAAGTTGAAATTTGGAATTACTGAACTGAAAAAGAGTACATGGGACCCATAGGTGGGGGAGGTCAGCCACAGAACAAGAAATTCATTCCATACAGTCTCTAAATCTAAATTTAGGAGCAGAGTAAAACTTTATAAGAAGACCTTTCCATTTTTGCCACCTGTGGTTACTTTGTATTTGGAACAGGGACAAATCTTCGTGGCAGTCCTGAACTGATTCACATGCTAGGCTAGCTGACTTGTACCTTTTTCAACCCTTCCATATTCATGGAGTGAGAAGAGCCAAAGATGGCATCATTTCTTTGGAGCCAAATGTTCCATAAAACAATGCCTCTCCAGATGTTCCACAAAAGGACATCTATTCCTTTGCAAGGGCCTAGCAACAAGCTCTTAGCAGTCAAAGGGGCTACTGTGACCTGACCCCATGCTTTTTGAAGCAAGCTGATGCAGGACTTATTGTAACTACAGCTGAAAAAGAGATGGGCACAATCTTCTACATAAGTTTTACATCTTGGATACATTCCATTGCTCACTTTGGCGTGGAGGGCTCTCTTGCCAGTCCAAATACCTTGTTGCATTGTTAACCATAGTAGGTGGCTATGTTTGCTTCCCAGAGGAAAAGCCCAAATACATTTAAATCTGTACTCCCATTGCTTGCAGCTCCATTGAACCTTCCACTTCTGATTGAGTCTCCTCTTCATACTTTCTTCCAGCCCTCCTCTATTATCCAGCTGCCTGTAGATCTCGGCACATATAGAGGCTGTAGAGCTTATCTGAACCTGTCTTCTATGTGGGAGGGACAATTTGTCCAAAATTTTATTTGCCCTAGAGAGGCACCACTGAGCTGTGATGCCTGGAATACCAAAGTCCTCCTGAAGTTCTTCTAAAGACGTTAATCTATGGTTATGGAAAAGGTCCTTCCAGTATCTGATTCCATGCTTATGACAGTTGTGAGCTCTTCTTCCCAGTTCAGACTTAGCCCTGCAGGCAAAAAAGCCTAGCCAGCAAGAGTCGTTCATAAAGCAATGCAAGTTAGAAAAAAACACTTTTGAAGGTTTCCAATGATTCCTAGCCCAGTTCCAAGCCTTCCAGAATTTGCACACCAAAGGGAACTAGCAGGAATAATGTCCCTTTTGGAGGTAAGAATTTCCCTCAATTGCAGATCAAACCAAGCTTTGTACCCTTCAATTCTGAACTGGCCAGTTTTTCTTTTGAGTAGAAGAGCCTAGTAGTCATTGGAGCTGGTTGCTCTCCATATCCATTTTGCTCCCATCTTTTTAGACAAATGCTCCAGGTTGAGCAAGCCAAGACCACCTTTAATTTTAGGTTGTTGACAAACCTCCCAAGCAACCTTTGGGATCTTTTGAGAACTCATACTACCTCCCCAAAGAAAGTTCCTGGTCAGAGAGAATACTTGAGCCAATTGATACTTTGATGGGGTCCAGCAAGACATAAAAAAGATAAGGCTAGGCTAAATAAAATGGTTTAAGACAAAGGCTCTTGAAGCAATGGAGGAGTTGTGTTGCTGCCATCTGAAGACCTTTTGCTTGAACTTGCTCATGACCCAGTCCCACCTCTGCTTCAATGTTACCTTGAACCCCATGGGAATGCCTAACAACCTGAATACCTGCCCATCCCTAATTGGCTTGCATCCTGCATCAGTTACAACTTGAGAGATCATATCATTAGAGCTTTTATAACCAGTCTTTGCATGGTTGATTACAGAGCCACTGGCTGCACAAAAAATCTATAGACATTGCCAGAAGGTGTTAACAGTTTCATGCTCATTTGACATAACACCATTAGTGTCATCAGCAAGCTGTTGTAAACAAAGATCTTTAGCAGCATGAGGGATCTTGATACCCTTAATCTTGTTTCTTTCCATTGCATCTTGCACTAGCCAACCAAGAGCATCTGAACAATGGCATAGAGGAGGGGGGGGATATGGGGCAGCCTTGTCTAATGGAGTTGGTCAAAGAAAACACATCTGACAGATCACCGTTTATAGCCACTCTGGCACAAGCATTCCCAAACAAAACTTGTATACATCTGATGAACTTCCTGCCAAAGCCAAGGTCAAAGAGAGACTACCATATGAAGTCCCACTGCATTCTATCATAAGCTTTATCAAAGTCTATTTTGAAGAAGACCAACTCCTGACCAGTTTCCTGAGCATGCTCAATAGCTTCCCACAACGTGATTATAAAATCTAGCATAAATCTGTTCTTTATAAAGCCTTTTTGCTCAGGTAATATAATTTGCTGCATGACAGGGCTAATTCTTCTAGCTAGAGAGAGAGCAAAAATTTTATACAAAGAAGTCAGACATGTAATGGGCCTCCAATTTCCCAGCTCCTCCTTGTCCCCCTGTTTATGTATAAGCTTAAATACTCCTGTGTTTATTCTAGTGGAAAGGGCTCCTATTTTAAAGGCTTCCATCCATATGGCCATGATGTGGGGGCACAGAAATTCATGATACCGTTGAAAGAACTCATTTGGGATTCCATCAATACCAGGAGATTTGACTGCTTTCAAGGCAAAAATAGAGTCTTTAATCTCCTCAAATGAAAGGGGCTGGTCAAAGGCCTTGGCCAGATTTGCAGGTAGAGTCTTCTTTCTTACCTTAGCAATATTTTCTGTAGCAGTCACCTGACCAACCCCCCTCACAAGAGGAGCAGAGAAAAGAAATCATGAACAGTTTTGAGGTTATCTTTGTGAGAAGTGGCCACTATATCCTCTTTATTCCTAAGCAAAGGCACAAAGTCCTTTGTAACATTTAGTGGCCTAAAAACTTGTGTGTAGCAGAAATTAGCATGAACATAGTGGGCATTTCATTAGAATAGATTCCTAATGACAATTACAAGAGTGCTTGGGTGAAGAGAGCAACAAAAACCATAACACCTAGTTAGATAGCATGAACAATACTTTCAAAAGAGAGAGAAATTAAGCTATTGACAACAGTTGAGGACCGGATTTACATGGAGTCGGTGCCCCCTCCAAAAGGCTTT
This sequence comes from Adiantum capillus-veneris, assembly GCF_014529385.1. Taxonomy (NCBI): domain Eukaryota; kingdom Viridiplantae; phylum Streptophyta; class Polypodiopsida; order Polypodiales; family Pteridaceae; genus Adiantum; species Adiantum capillus-veneris. Next base: position 147,042,149 of record NC_140940.1, read on the forward strand.
GTATTATGGTTTCTCCCATCAAGAGAGACATTGTACAATACAATTCTTTGTGTTCCTTCACGACTAGCTAGTGCAATGAAGATGAAAGCTTCACACACTAAGCAAAACACTTATCAAACACAACATCAATTCTCTCCGGTCTCAGACCCAAGACCTCACACACCTTCGAAGATGGTGAGAGCTAGCGGGGTATGAGAGTATTTTGAGAGGAAGAAGGAGTATTCTTACGCGAAAGATGTACATCTCCTCACATAATCACTCATATTAGCATAGCTTAGCTTAGTAATTAGCATGGTAGAGGAGATGAGAATGCATTGAAGCTTGGCTCTTGGTTAGATTTGCATCACAAAACCAAGAGTTGTTGGTGTAGGCCTCCCTTCTCACAAGCTTGGAGTAGGTGGTAACCTTTCCATTAAAGCTTAAGAAGGAGAGAGAGTCTTCTTTACTTCACACATGAGATTGTGTGAGTGTGTGTGTGTGTGTGTGTGTGTGTGTGTGTGTGATAATGCCTTGCAAAAATCAGCCCCCTCTCTCTCTTGGTCGACCCCTCTTGCTATTTGCTCGTGCTAAAGTCTCATTGGACCTCCCTAGAGCTAGCCAATGATAATTAAGCAGTATAAGTGATAGCCTTTTGACATGTGTCCCCCTTTCCCCTTTTGTGAGAGCTTTATGTAATTAATAAATGCAACTAAACTCTCATTGGACCCCTTTGCCTCCTGGCCAATAGGAATCAGGCAAGCCATTGGGCTGTTGAATGCTCATTGGTCCCCTTGGGAGACTGTTCAATAGTCTTCTAGAGAGCTTAATTCTCCTTGGTTCTTTTATTAAGTGTTTTTAAATTAATTAAACTAGATTTACTCTAGCCTAATTCTCATTGGTCCACCTCCAAGGCTATCCAATAGGAATTGGGTACACCTTGTGGGCATCTGGGCTAGGGAGCTGACATGTGTCCCTCATTCCCTTTGTGTAAAGGGAGCTTGTGTGTGTGTGTGTGTGAGAGTTTCTCTCTCATCCCCTACTCCCAAGGCTCGCCCCCTCCTATGTAGGGATTGATAAAGACTTTTGGGACACACACAAAGCATCCAATTCCCCCCATGCTTGACCTTTGGACACAACCTTTGAATTTTGGAACCTTATCATTTTGGAAGTCTTAATGGGCTGAACCTTAGGGTCTTTTAAGCCCATTGTTGCACATGGATCTTTTGCAGATGGCCCCCCCTTTGCATTCCTATTTTCCCTCCTATGGATCCCTACTGTGGCCGGTCTGCTAGCTTAACCAATATTCTAGCTTTTTCTCCCCTGGCACTTCCCCGTATTAAATAATCAGTTTAACATGAGAAAATTATTTAGGAGAATTAGATATTGATTATTATTACATTACCTCTCTCTTGAAATCATAGTCGTCCTTGACTATGGTGTAGAGAAGATAAAGCATATTCATGAGTCCTTTTCTTAGCGGGTAGAGGATCCCTATGTTACCCTACGACATCATTCCACAATGGATGACTAGTCCATTTGGCGCTTGAGAGACTGAGGCTGCCGCAAGCATGTCTGCACATTAGTCCTATCAATCTTCCTTAGTAGAGTGACAAGCTCTACTTGGTGTTTGGGAGACGTCGTCTCCACAAACTTGATCTAAGCATGCATACTACTTCATTTTTGTGCACAATAAAGAAAAAGAGAGTCTTATAAGACAAAAACTTTGTTCATTTTTTTTGGCGGATACGCCGCGACGGACGTCATCACAGCGAGAACTCACCTAACAAGATTTGTCGGCTAAGGACAAAGCTCGACCCACAGGCGCGTGGAAGCAAGCATAGGGTGTCAATCTACACTCGACCGACTCTCGACTAATTCCTACAGAGGTCTCTACCCAATGTCTAAGCTACAGCCTTCAGGAGTGCTTAAGAGGAGATTTCCTACAACGCTTCCAAGAGCCAAATACCCATCAAACGTTCTCGAAATGCCATAGAACTTGAAGGAGACCCTACTAACACCAATAGGTCGCTCTCCCTAAGGTCTATGAACCAAAATCCCAACCCTAAACACCTGGTGCAAAATCACGTAGGATGTCTGGTCAAAATTTACAAGTCGTCATTTCCGAAAACTAAAGTGCCTAATGTGTAGCTCTACTCAATGCAAACGCGTGGATATGCTGAAATGCGAAAACGGATAACGTATGCTCATCGAATCACCAGATGAAGCTTGTAAGTCGAGCTTGCAAAACCAGACCGTACGCCCGCAATGTAGGTATCGACGCATAGCTCTCGTCGTGGGCAACACGCTGCACTTCTCCGCACTCGATTCCGACCACCGGTGCGCGCGTAGCATCAAGATGAAGCTCTCACTCTCTCTCTCTCTCTCGTACACAGTACGCTCACTCATAGACAATTTTTTTTAAATGACAAAAGGTTTTTTCATTAAGGTCAAAAAGTGGTATAAATACCTTACAATCTCAAATCCTAATGTTCCAATTTAACCATCTACTCAATCTAAATGTCAAAACTGGGATACAATCTGGAAACTTCTGTAAGCCCCAATATTTACAAAGGTGAAATGTCGGGTTTTCTCAATAAATGAATAATTACAAAAAATAATAATCCGCCGAGCAGTCATTTTTCGTAGGGGGTGTCCAGCCGCTAACACTCCCCCCCTCCTTGTTCATGTTGTCCCTGACATGGCTGTTGAGTTGCTTCTTCAGTGTAGGCTTTGTCTCATCTTGAGAAGTGACTCATATCTTGCATGTTGAGCGAGTATCGTCGGGCCGAATATATCTGTGTTGATTGTGAAGAAGCCGGTGTAGAAGGCTTCTTCAAAGGCCTGGAAGTGATAAGATGGTAAAAACATGATCCTCTAATACAATGCATGTATCACCTTATGAGAAGGCTGACCAGACAGATCGTATGCACATCTGTATGTATCTTGAAAGAAGAAGATATTGTCTATCGCCTGGCCTCGTTTGAAGGTCTTGAAGACTGCCAAAAAGGGTTTTACAAATATTTCTCATCATGATGCAAGATAGGTCAGGCGAGCCAGGGAACAATTTGATGGCGCCCGTTAGGGTTTTCACCATGTATTGCTCACTTATTCTCTCGCCTGCATTCGAGCCTGGCAACTTTGGGTAATTTAGCCAAGTGGGTTGGCTTCTCTACAGCAACTTATGGGCTTTCCATGTTCTCATCCTTGGTAGAGGGCAGAAACTGAGGTTATCTCTGATCACTTTAGGTGCCTCTACCAAATGGATTAGATATTGAGGATACTTTGTCAGCCATGCCTTTCTCCACCTGGGCTGAGAGTCGACAATCAACTTGACCCCTTCAGGTTTGGAGATGTCTGCTTTGTACATTGGCACTGTTGGCTCCTCTCTGATCCGCTTGTTGATAGTGGCAACTTCATATTTCAGCAGAGGATATGGGAGAGAGGGCTGTTGCCATTCACGCCGAAGGTTACTGGCATCTATCTTCCTAATAGTCATTGATTTAAAGACCCTCTGCTCCCATTCCAAGGCTTCTTTGGCTGTGTCTCTGACTGCCGCTTCTATGGCCTTTTGCAGCTTCTCTTCTTCTTCTTGGGTCAGATCTTGTGGCTCTTGTGAGGGTCCTACAAGGATTTCCTCTTGCATGGTGGTGTCCACTGGATCTGCCACATTCTCTATATCTATTCCCTCCATGGCTGCTGGCTAAGTGCTAATCTGTTGCTCTTCGGTTTGTTGCTGGCCTCTCAGCTCTTCTATCTGTTTCTGTAGTGTTTTCTTTTCTTCTTCCGCTTGCTCTCCCATGTTTACAAGGAGGTCGTTTAGATCGGCATTTATCTTTTCCGCCTCTTCGAGCTTTCTCTTGATGGCTTCTAGCTCATTCTTCATGGCCTGATTTTCTTCTTCTAGGCGGTTTTGCATGGCCAATGACCCCTCGGCCAGCTTCAACCTTTGCCGCTTCTCCAATGTTAACTCCTTTTGAAGCTCTTTCATTTGTTCTTCATACAAATCAGTCTCTGAAGTAGTGTGAGTCGAGCTAGTAGCTCTGACTCTGGCAGGAGATGCCCGTAGCCTTTGGATGGTTTGATCTTTGACTTTAATCTGATCTTTAAGCTCTATTACATCATCCTGGCTCGCCTCATGCTTTATCTCTGCCTTTTCCTTGGCATTTTTGAGTGTTTCCACTTCTTTGGATTCTTCAGCAAGTTGCAGGGTTAGGTTGTCTCTTTCTCTTTCTGCATCTGTTAATGACTTGTTGATTTTCTTATATACTTCTTCAGCTCTTTGAAGCTTGTTTTCTGCTGCTTGATTCTCTCGTTCTATTTCCTGGCATCTTTGTAATGCCATGGCTAGACTGGCTTGCAGCTCTGTTTGTTTCTCTATTTGCTCTTTGCTTTGTCTTTGTAGTGTGTCGACTTCAGATTTGATAAGAACTTCATTGGCTTTGAGATTGTCAATCTCACTTTCCGTGGCCACTGATCTTGCCCTAAGCCCGATTAGCTTGTACATCACCACATCCCAATCATTGGTAGGTGGCTGTAGGTCCACTGTATTAGTGGCCATCTCTTTCAGTTCCACTAATCGCAGGCTCTGCATCGGTTCCTTGGGCCTTGTGCTTGCCAACTCAAATGCCACAGTGGCTGCCTCTTCTCATGAATACCCCGCAGCAAGTAGATCAAGGAATGTGCTAAACTTTCTTTCCTCTAGCTCTGGCTGCTCATCTTTGGGCTTAACTTCTTCTTTCTGCTCTTCCCCTTGGCTCTTTTCTTGCTTAGAATCTTCGTGTTCATCAGATGTGTGTAGCTCCTCCTTTTGTTGGGTTTGTGGAGGGCTAAGGGGAGGTGGTGATGGTGGTGGGCTGGACTCTGGGCTTGACGGTGGAGTTGGTGGCTTCTTCTTGAAGTCTCGGTCCGCCTTGGTCTTTCGCTCTCTTTCTTGGCCTTCCTGCTCTTCTAGCAGTTGTCGTCGTACGTCATCCACTTCTTCTTTTGTAAAAGGAACATTCGGAATATTTTCTGTTGTAGCATCTAAAATCTCAAAATTCTTGATGTAGTCTTCAAATCGATCTCTGTGCACCCTTCGCGACGATCCGGACATGGCTTCTAGTGAGGGCTTCCACAGCTCGCTCAAATCTCCTTTCAGTGCTCTCTCAGCTCTGAAGCTTTCCATCAATCTTTCGAGCCGTGCCGCTTTCTGTGACTTGGTCTCTTTGATCGGCACTTGTAAACTTTCTTTCTTTCCCTTCTTTGGCTCTGGCGGCTCTTCTAGCACGGTTTCTAGTCGGCGCTTCAATCTTGTGGCTACTCTTGGTGCCTTGGGCGGTTCTTCTTTATCTTCTTTCAGCCTTAGCCAATCATTCTGTGATGGAGGGTCAGGCCAGTTTCCCTTGGCATGTAGTGCTCCATAAACCACTTTCGTTATCAGCTCACCCGGCACAATGTAGGTGGGATTTTTGTTGCCCATCTTCACCAAGTTGTCATGGATGTAGGCAGCATAATTTATCATCTTTGGCTTGCTCTTCTGCATTGCCTAGGTGAAGGTGGTGGCAATGGCTCCAGCGGCATTCTATACTTTTGTGGCCGCTTTATACACATGTGGAAGTACTAGTTATAGAGCTAGCTCATGACAGCCACTTTTGGGTTTGCAATGTCTTCAAAGGTGTAGTTGTTCTTCTTTTCGGACTACACCTTGACTTCATCTCTTCTCTTGGTCACACTATCCCCTTTGTTGGATATGTCTAGTGCGGCTGCCACCATCCTCTCTGTGATGATAATCGTGGTGTCTGGCTTGCCCTGCAGATTAGTGACTCTGGCCACTCCATCTTCTTTGATAGTAGTTACAAACTCCCACACTCTTTTGATGTCGATCCCCGCTGGCAAAGCTTTGAAGTAGTTATGGAGATCTATCTTCTCCAAGTACTCTCCCATCTTGCTTCTGACAAACTCATTGAGCTCCTGTGGTATCATGGGTAGCTCTATTGCATTTCCTTCAGGATCTTTGATACGCCTTGGTAGATCTTCAAATCATTGGACTCTAGCAAATCCTTGTGAATCCACGTGTTGGTTGGCTTCAGAGTTCCTTCTGGGATGACAAACGGCTCTACTTCTTTCAAGTAGTCTTTTATTGTCATTCTCTTCTTCTTTGCCGGTGATTTTGCGACTGCCATGGATCCTGTTGCACTCAGTAGTCTGAAGTTAACGTTTATTCCCATATCAGTTGATAAACTGAGTTTTAACTATCCAAATGACTTGAAAATTGAAAATAAAACTTAAAAGGAACTAGGGAAACTCTGCATGTGCTCACAGTATCATTCTGGCCAAAATTTATCATTTAGACATCCTACGCGTAGGATATCTATTTCATCAGTTTTTGGTGAAACTTGGCATGCTGGTGGTCCTTGTCCTGTTGAACATGGCTATGTGATTGGAATTGGGTTTGGGCATCAAAAAGTGCATTTTTGGGCAGATTCAGGCTTTAGGCTCACAAATTTGGTAGGATGTCCACAACAGGTGGAAAATGATATTCAAATGGGTTGAAATTTAATATACAGGCTCCTTGCACCATGTTAATGGCTCCCATGATGTCATTTTTTGCACAGAAGGTCAAAATCATGCTGGACACATCCTACGCGTAGGATGTCTATTTCATCAAAATGGCTTGAAATTGGTTCTGTGGGTAGCTCTTGGCATGTAGAACATGGCCCTGCTTTTGGATTTTGATTTGGACAAGAATTGGTGTTGGTAAGACCCTGTGTAGTGTTTTCAAGATCAAAAAGTGCATCTTGGAGGTGTTGGGGGCCAAATGTGATGAGAATGGCTTGAAACTTGATATATGAGCTCATGAAAGTGTCATAAAGAGATCTGGAGCTGAAAAATACCATCTGGGGGCCAAATTGTTCATTTAGACATCCTACGCGTAGGATGTCTATTTCATCATTTTTTACATCTGACCACACAGATAGGTTGGCAATGTGCTCATGAGTGTATTGTGCAAGTTTCATGTGATTTGGACAAGTTTTGGTAGATCTATGGTCCATTATTGCCTCTATGCCCTGACTTTGCGTTTTTTGGTGCACATGAGGTCAATTTTTGTCCAAATGTGATGAAACTTGGTGGCTAGCTTGTACAGGCTATTCAGAAACTTTGTGTGATGAGAGATGTTGGGGTTGGTGCCCAGAATTGGCCTTGAGACATCCTACGCGTAGGATGTCTCCTGATGAAATTTTTATGGTGAGTGCTACTGGTGCCTGCCCTGAGCCCCCCTGAGTCCCTTTTAAGCATTATTTCAACAAAAAAGTCAAATTGATAGAAGAAAACTCCCTGTGTGGATTTCAAAGCCTCCGAGCCATTTTCTGACTTCTGGAGTGCTTTTCGACGATGAAATTTCTTGATGTTGGTCTCCATAGCTTCCCAATCCCTTGGGGATCCTTGCCATATGGTTTTTGTCAACTTTGGCTTCATTGGAGCTCCGTTTGGCAATTTGTCGCTCTAGAAGAGCCCGTGGTTGCGTTTACATGTCTTTGATGACTTGTGGCGGTCTACCACCATAGGACTTGGTTGTTGGTGGTCTAGGAAAGCCGCTCGTGAAGTTTAGTGGCAAACGGACATGCGGTTTGGCTGCGAGAGCTATTTGACGCTTTGTGTGTCTGATGCCGTTTCTGAAGTTTGGTGCCGCTTCGGGTCACCTTATGGCCATGTGGGCTATATAGACTTGTTGAGCATGTCGAGATGCTCCTACCCATGAGTTTTGGTAGCATTTGGGCGCCTTTTCGCCGATTTCTCATTTGGTGGCCTCTTGGCTCTAGGAATTAGGGTTTTTTTCGATGGTTTTCTACTGCCTTTGGTCATCCAAAAGTGGTCTCCTATGCTAGGGTAAGCTGCCGATGAAGTGTCATTGCTTTTGGGTTAGCCGTTAGGTGGCCACTTCTACTTGTAGGTCTCTACCGCTCGCTTTCTGTGCGAACCCTACGCTAGTTTTCGCGACAAAACAACAAACATGCGTGAAAAGCTCAAGGTGGTGAGCCTACCTCTCATGTCTGGAGCATGTCGGGTAGTTGTGCGCATCGTAGGTGGCAGAAGCTCTCTCTCAAAAGTCAATAGTAGAAATGAGCTTAAAATGAAGTGAAAATTTCTTATAATGGGGGTCCTCGAACCACTTTCCATGAAATTTGACATGTGCTCCCAACTTCTTACGAGATGCGGTTTAGGCTCAGAAATTTCCTGATTTGGACTCTATTTGCCCAGTTTACGACAAATTTGACGTTTCGATCAAAATCTGACCAAAACACGCTTTTCGCTCCCTTCTCATAATTGCACCCCCATTGTACCATAGGTTTTCCTATAGTCACTGATCATCCCTATATTTTTTGTTTTTCATTACGACCGTTTTTCACATGTTTTTTGTATTTTTGAAGTTTTTCTGCCGAAAATTAGTAAAATTAAAAGGAAAATAGAAAATTAAACCCAAAAAATCCCCAAAAATCATAATAAATCAAAAACATCACCACAAAACACAATATACACTCGCATACAATTTTTATGGCCGGATTTCTCCGTTTTACCAATATTTTGCTCGAAAAATGGTTATTTTTACTTATATACACACACACCTAGGGGCTTGATTTGGCATTTGGCCCGATATACTTGTCTATTCATGTTGTATAAGGGCATATGTACTTGGTTAGTCCAAAAAAATTTGCAATCAAACGACAACCCTTAAAAATAGTCGAAAAACATGTCCTTTTTTGCTCTTTTTGCCATTGGGTCCGCATTCGAGAATGCCTCCCCCCCTCCTAGCCGGAGTCCTCCCGAACGACAAGGTATCGCCTCGGTGTATGTGCCGTGTATGGGGTAAAAAATTGTGCTAATGCTTGGCCGTGTAATGTGGCCTTATATGATGCATACTCGGTCAATGCATGGAAAAATTAATGCTGTGCAAGAGAAGGGTATAAGCAAGATGCTTATTGGCATTCGCCGTCGAGGTTTCCTATTTTTTGTTGATTTGGTCGGCATATTTTCTTTGCAAGTAAAAGTTGTAACTCTACCGCTCTTTGTTTGATCGTCTTTCTTGCAAAAGTCGCTTGGTTTGCCGCTATTGTCGATATGGTCGTAGTCGTCTCCTTGGAGAGAATTTTCGTGGCGGAATTGGCCATAGACTTTGTCTCTTTTGCTTTCCATTTGTAGCTTTGCTTTGTCGGTTTTTGTAGGTTTATTGCCACTTCCGCGGCTGTCATGGTTTTACTGCTGATTGGCACCCACATAGATCGGTTTGCCAGTTTCATATGTAGTGTTTGTCTGCATGCCGATGTTGCTTGTACTCAAGGGAGTTCCTTTTGCTTCGGTTTTGGGATCCAAATGCGAGTCGCATTTAAGTTGTTGCTGAGCATTTTCTTTGGGATCCATATCTTTTTTATTCCCTTGGTTTTTGATTCAACTCTTTTCTCCTGTTGACTCCTGCTGTTGTGTTGTGGTTTGTTTGCCATGTCACCTCTATCCTTCCGCACCCATACTTGTTTTTCGCGTGTTGCTGACCTTGATCTTGGCACTGCGGTCTGTTTGGTTGGATGTTTGTAGTGAACATGGTTGGCAATTTCTTGTTTGTTCGCCATGTTGTTCTTTAGTGGCACCCATCCTTTTGGTTCTTTATCCAGTAATTGCATTGATGCCAGCTGATTCTTCCAGGGTTGCTGAGCAAAGGCTACCACTTGTTGTTCTTGTGCATGCTAAATTTTGACTGCATCCGCATTCCAATCTATCTGCACATTGTACTCTTTTTGCCAAGGTTGTCCCAACAACATGGGGTGTTGTGTGCTTTCATCCTCAACCACATAGAACTTGTGTGGGTAAATATATTGATGTACTTGAACATGCAATATAATCCAACCCACAGTTTTTAGCGAATGTGGTGTACTACTTTCCAGCACTTGTGGAGTAGGATGTAGTTGACCTGTGGGCTTGAGCTGTTTGGATAATCTATAAGAGATCAAATTTGCTTGAGCTCCAGAATCAAGCAATGCCGTCGATTCAACTTGATTGCTACCTACTTTGACTGCAATTAGTGGCTCCACTGTGTCTTCATCAAAATTCGTTAGTCGAATGGCATTCATTCGCAACGGTGATCCACATTGTTGTTGTTGTCGTAGAAGCCGTCTCTTTGCAATGCGTTCTTTTGCTTCTGCCTGAGCTTCTTCTCGTACCCTCTGTTTCTCCTTCATCCGTTGTTTTTCTTGATGGATTTGTTGAAGCATATCCTGTGTTAGTGGTAAATGATATTTCTTTAATCGACACCTACTAATCCAATTTGGCATTTCTTCACTTGCTAATGTAGCAAGCTTGACAACTCCACTTTGTGATAGGTCACTAATCACAAAGGGTCCCATCCCTTGCTTTTTAAGTTTCTTGACATGTTGCTCACAGTATAAACAAGTACATAATCACCTATTTTGAATTCTTTAGTGCTCACATGCTTGTCAAAAAATTCTTTTTGTCTTCTCTTTGTAGCATAGATCAAAGCTATAGCTCGTAAGCGAAGTTCATCTAGATTTTCAAGATCATCTATTCTTGAAGAGAGCTCATGCCCTATCCATTCTAAGCGTTTCGCTACTCGTAGAGTTGGAATTAAAAACTCTATGGGTAATATAGCATTTAGGCCAAACACCATGTTGTACGGTGTCGTTCCTATTGATGTTTTCTAAGCTACCCTGTATGCCCATAGTGTTGAGTGTAGCTGTTGATCCCAGTCTGTTCTTGACTCTGATACAATTTTAGTCAAAACCGTGCATAGTGTTTTATTTGTGGCCTCAGCTTGTCCATTTGCATGTGGATGATATGGAGCAGATTTTCTATGTATGACCATGAATTCCTCTAGCAGATAATCAATGACTTCATTAAGAAAATGTGTTCCTCGATCACTGACAATTTCTATTGGTAATCCGTATCGTACAAAGACATTCTCATACAAAAATTGTGCAGTGGTTCGTGCATCTGCTTTGTGTGTTGCCTTGGCTTCCGCCCATTTTGTGAGATAGTCCGTAGCCACAATGATATATTGGGTATGGGTGCCATATGCAGGGGGTGAAATAGGCCCCACAAAATCAATGCCCCATTTTGCAAATGCCCTTGCTCCCATCATTGGCCGTAGTGGCATCTCATCTCTCTTTATTGGCACCTTGGTGTGCTGACATGCGTCACAACGCTTTACAAACTCCTCAGCATCCATATGCAATGTAGGCCACCATATTCCTACGGTTAAGACAATTTTTATCGTCTTATCGCCTGAAAAATGGCCTCCACTTATTCATCCATGTGCGTGTTCTAGAATCAGCAGGTATTCACTTTCACTTGCACAGATTCTAAGTTGATTGTCCTTTCCTCGCTTATAGAGTTGGTTCCCAATTAAATTATAGTCGCAAGCCTCCAGCTCTATAGCCATTTTTCGTGCTTTTGTTATGTTTTCAGGAAATGTCCTTGTGGTTAAGAAATCAATGATATATTGACTCCACGCAGGTGCAATGTTTACCTGAAATAATGTCGCGTGATCCACTGGTCGTTTGGCACTACATATAGTACAATTGTTAACATAAGCATGTGTGTCAACATACATAGTTGGCCAATAAACCCCTAATTGTTTCAGTCTCTGGTGTGTTTTCATTGTTGAACAATGAAATGCACAATCCTGGACGTGTGCTTCTTCAAGATAACACTCATTTCCTCCGGATTTATACATAATCGTAGAATTTGGTCCGATCCTAGATGATACAGCCGTCTTGCAATCAACTGGAAGTTTTTTGTTTGTCGAATTGTTTGCTGTTTGGTTCTGTCTTCCTTGTTATCAAATCTACCTCCAAAGGAAAGAATTCTAACAATTTCCTGAGACCATTTGGGTATCATTTCAAGATTGAAAAGATACGCATCAGGTATGTCATCATCTACTCCTTCAGGAGCTTCCCCGTTTTGTAACCTTGAAAGATGATCCGCCCGTAGATGTGTTTTACCCTTTTTGACCACCATTGTGAAATCAAACTCTAGCAATATAATAAACCAACGTACAATTCTCCCAGTATTGCATGGTTTATTTACCAGATACAAAAGAGCTTGATGATCTGTGAAGAACACAAATTTGTTTGCAAGCAAATAATGCCGAAATTTCTTTACAGCATAAATCATTCCTAATCCCTCTCTTTCAATGGTTGTGTAGTTCTTTTCTGCACTGTTTAACTGTCGGCTTGCATAACAAACTGGGAAATCCATTGTTCCATCTCCAAGTTGAGCCAGAATACTCCCGATTGCATATGCATCAATGTGAACATGGAATATCTTTTCCCAATCTGGTGCTTTAAGTACCGTTGTTGATACAAGGTTTTCCTTAAGCTTTTGGAATGAAGCTTCACACTCCTCAATCCAGTTGAAACTGACTAACAAACGATATAGAGGTTGTGCAATGACTGCATACATATATATGAATCTTCGATAATATCCGCAGTGTCCCATGAAGGATTGCACTTGTTTTGCATTAGTAGGCCTGGGCAGGTCTACTATGACTTTGATTTTGTCTAGGTCAGCGGTTATGCCATTTCTTGAGACAATGTGTCCTAAGATGCGGCCTTGCTAACCATAAAAATGCACTTTTCCGGGTTAAGATAGATTCGATATGTTCTGCATTTCTCAAATACCTTTTGTAGATGGTCAATATGTTCCTCTCGTAGAAGAGAGTGTACACAAAGATCATCCATATATATTTCTAAGAATATTCTTAGGTATTCTTTGAACGCATGCGTCATTAACCTTTGAAAGGTAGCTGGTGCATTAGTTAAGCCGAAAGGCATAACTCTATATGCATAAATTCCACATTCTGTGGCAAATGCTGTTTTGTGTTGATCCTCTATTGCAATTGCCAGTTGGTTATACCTTGAAAACCCATCTAGAAAGGAATAAGCCCATTTCCCGGCCACCCTCTCAAGTACATGTTCTGTGATCGGCAAGGGATAGGATAATTATTCCTTATGGTGGCTGCATTTACCTTTTTGAGGTTCACACACACTCGCAGTTTTTCGTTCTTTTTGGGGACAACCACAATGGGTGACACCCAATCTGTATGCTCGATTTCATAGATGAATTCAACATCCATCAGCTTGTCAACCTCCTCTTTGATTCGTTTAGCAAATGTGTCATTATATGTATAAGGACGCTGTTTGCTAGGTTTGACATTTGATTTCAAAGGAATTGTATGTTGGCATATCGATGGATCAACTCCTTTGAGGTCTTTGTAGGACCATGCAAACACATCTTTATACTTCTTGAGAAGTTGTGTTAGCCGTTCTTCTTCAGGCTCTAAATCAGTTGCGATATAGATCGGCTGAGGCTTTTCACCTGGTTCAGCGAGGTCTATCTGTTTTGCATTTTCCGACCCATCATAAGATTCCTGGTTTATTCTTTCCCTGACTGGTGGTGTCATTATGATTTTTCTGTCCTGGATGGTGAATTTTCGATAGTGTGATGGTACATTCATGTTTCCTTTTTCTGACTCCTCCTTACCATCACTTTCTCCCTCAGTAGTCCATACCTCTCGTAAAGACCGTTTTCGTTCTTGGTATTTCTTTTTACGCTCTAATTTGGTCCACTCTGGGTCTTTTGTTGTTTCTTGTTTTGATTTTGTTTCTGTTTTAGTCTTCCGTGCTTGTTTTAGTTCCTCTTGCGTTCTTTTCCTTCGCACTTTCGAGAATCTTCCTGATATTTGGTCTTTTACACAATCCTCTGCTTTGACAAGCATTAAATAACGAGTTTTATCTTTTATCCTGGGCATCAGGTTCTCTCTCATTTTGTTTTCTGCTCGTTTTTTCCTATAGCGTTCCTGGCGTCTAGGGTGTTGATTGGCAAAATCACAAAACTTGATATTGTTTGTTTTCTCCCCACGCTCGCTTGAGTTGTCCGAACACTCGTTATCTGCATTGTTATTTACCTCCAGATGCTCAGAGGAGTTATAAAACTCTTCTTGTTCTATTGGTAGTGATGTGTTGAACACACTTAGGACCATCGGGCATTTTTCCCCTCACAACGAGGTTTTCCCCCCCGTGGATTGTATATAGCCCATCACTCTAGGGCTAACTTATCTTTCCATTGCACACTAAGTAATACTACTCTCTTTTGTGTGCCTTAAGCTTTTTTGTCTTCTCTAAGCTGTGAGTGTTTCCCTGCAAGCCTATTTCCAACAACTGGTATTAGAGTAGGTTGCATCCTCTTGGGCACGTCGCTAGCATCGCTAGCACATGCCTGATCACTTTCTCCAATTTGGGTGAGCTTTGGTGAGCGTCAGCAGGTCACCAAATACTTTGGGCAAGCTCGTACAAGTCGGTCTGCTCAAAATTTCCGTTTGGGCTCATTTCGGCCTTCGTTTCCACTATAGGCAGTACTGTGCAAGAAATTTCATCCTTTTGAGTAGAATTTTTGTCATTGCCATTTTTTGCAAAACAGGTGCCTTACAATATTCTTTGGGTTGTGCTATATAGCACGTGTTGGTCTTGCTCTGTTTCTCCTCTTTTTGAGCAATTTTCACATTAGGTGCAGACACTCACCATGGCTGACAACAACACATATGTGTTCAAGATGTTTCCTGCTAAAGATAAATTGGATGGGGACAATTACCAATGTGGTCTTACATGGTGAAACATGTTCTTGTGTCAAAGGGCATTTGGAATGTTGTGCATGTCATTGATGTACATCCTGATTCTGAGGATACAAGCGATGTTGAGGATGTTGCAGGTTTTGGTGGCAAGGTTGCTGCTGCCAGAGTTGTTTTGCCTACAACTGAGCAAGCTCGTTGGGATGTTAGAGATGGGCATGCTCACGCATTGATTGCATTATCTATGAAGCGCACTATTACTCATCATATTCACTTAGCTAAATCTACAAAACTGGCTTGGGATATTATGGCTGGTCTTTGTGCAAGTCGCGATGAGGCTAAAATTGCATTGCTGCATAAAGAGATGGAATCAAAGATTATGCACGAGGAAGATGAAATGGAAACTTTCCTTACTGGTATTGAGGATATTAATGAGCAACTTATTTTTGTAAGCGAAGTCATTTTTGACAGGTCCCTTGTGCAGACTGTTCTTGATGCTAGATTCTTACCAAACTTTTGCTAGTACTTGGAGACTTATGACCCAAGGAGATCTTGATGATGTCAAGTTTGATGCATTATGCACATTGCTATTGCAAGAGTTGCTTTCAAGAAAAAGTAGGGCTAAACAATGTGTAGTTGAACATGCCTTTAAGTGGTAACAACAGAGTAGACACTTCTCATGGTTCTTCTGCGACATTGTCAAGCTAATGATCACTCGATCAAGCAGTGTCCAAAATTGAAGGCAAAAGAGGTTAAGAAGTAAGAGTCTGGTTCCACTAAAAGTGCAACAATCATAGAATCTTTTGTGAAAGGAGATTGTGTATATCGATGTAGATGTAGAATGGGCTTTTAGTGCAGAGTGCACTTATGATCCTTCTGTCCATGATGCATGTATGTCAGTTGCTATAGATTCTCATGTGTGGTACTTTGATAATGGTGCTACAAAGCACGTTACCTCTCATTGGGACTTGTTTACCTCTCTTGAGGATGTCCCTCACGGGAATACAGTCACTTGCACCAACAATGCTTCTTATCCGATCAAGAGAGTTGGAAAGATTGTTTTGACTACTACGAATGGTAGTTCTTTTACACTTGTTGATGCGCTTTATTTGATGCACTTTATGTACCTAGGATCAAGAAGAACCTTTTGTATGTATCTGTGCTAGTAGCTAGACTTGGTCTTGTTGTGAAATTTGTGGATGACAGATATACAGTTCATGACCTCAGTTTGGGTGATGAAATTGTTGCATTTGGCATTTTGTGTCGTGGGCTATATAAGCTCTCACTTTGTATGACAAATGTGGGGAAAATTTTGCAAATGCAGTTGTGGATTCAAAGGTTGTTTCAAATGTAAAGATTTGGCATGAACGTTTTGGGCATTTGAATTTTACCAGTTTGCTGCATTTGCAAAAAACTGATATGGTTGCTTGTTTGCCGCCTCTTGCAGCACCTGTGAAGCATGTTTGTGAAGGCTGTATTTGGGTAAGATGCAGCATTTGAAGTTTCCAAAGGATGGTCCAGTAAGGGCCACATGCAGGCTGCAGCTTATGCATAGTGATGTTTGTGGGCACATGCAAACTCCGTCCTTGGGCAATTACCTTTACTTTGTGACTTTCATTGATGATTACTCTAGGCATGCATGGGCATATCCGCTTAAAGCTAAGTCCGAAGTGTTTATGTGCTCCAAGAAATTTTTGGCTGTGGCTAAAAATGTCTTTAAATGTACTATAGGCACCCTCTGTTCAGATCAAGCGGGGGAGTATATGTCTCATGAGTTTAATGCATTTCTAGCTAATCATGGATAAAACACCAATGCACATTGTCGTATACACCTCAACAAAATGGTATTGCTGAAAGGAAAAACAGGTCGCTTATGGAGATGGCATGATGTATGGTCAAGAGTCAAGCTTTGCCATATTTGTTTTTTCTTGAGGCCATCATGTGTACTACTTATGTACTTAACATGTGTCCTACAAAAGATTTGCAGTCTATGACTCCATATGAAGCATGGCATGACATAAATCCATCTATTGATCACATGCGTATTTTTGGTTGTTTGGCTTATGTTTTGGTGCCACAAATGTAGCGCAAAAGATTGGATGATAAGGTTGCAAATGCATTTTTGTTGGTTATAGTACTAAAAGCAAAGGCTACAGGTTATACCATCCACAAACAAAGTGTATCTTGGTTTCACGTGATGTTGTGTTTGTGAAGATTATGTTCATCCTTTGGTATCATGTACTAGAGACAGTAATGTAAGTTGACGGGACATTTATCAGTGGTGAAAACTTGGATGCAAATTCCAATGAGGCGAATGTACCGCCTATGGGGGTTTCTAAAAATGCTACAGATCAGCCTGTTTATGATGTAGATGTACATGACGTACTTCATGTGGAAAGGGTTGAGAATGAGGAGGCTAGAGGTATGCCAAAATGGTTGGTGCATACTTTGCGTGACAGTAAATTGGATGACCCTTTGTCTAGTCATACTTTTTTGCCATGCATCTTATGCATCAGATTGTTATGCTTTGGTTGTTTTTAGCTTATGTGATGTAGAAGAACCTTTGTCTTTTGAAGAATCACAAAATTCAAAAAATAAGATGGCTGCCATGCAATCAAAATATGATGCACTTATAGAAAATAACACATGGACTTTATGTGATTAGCCTCTTGGCAAAAAGGCCATTGGTACGAAGTGGGTTTACAAGTTGAAACTCAAGCTGGATGGTGAGATTGATCGCTATAAGGCTCGACTTGTTCAAAAGGCTATGCACAGCAAAAAGGCATAGATTATGAAGAGACTTTTGCTCCCACTTGTCATATGACTACTGTGCGTTTTCTATGTGCATTAGCAGCTCATTTTGGATGGGATGTACATGAATCAGACATTGTTAGTGCTTTCTTGAATGGTGACATATTTGAGGAAGTTTATGTAACGCAGCCTCGCGGTTTTGTCAAGAAAGGACAAGAGGATAAAGTGTGCAAATGTAAGAAAGTTTTGTATGGGTCGAAGTAGTCTCCTTGTGTTTGGTATGAGAAAACTGACACTCATTTGGTCAAATGACGCTTTCATAACAATAAAGCACTTTGTATGTAAAGCGTGAGGGTGATGTACTTCTCATTGTTTTTCTATATGTGGAGGATGATTTGTTGATCATTGGTCCAAATGAGTCATGTATTGCCAACTTTAAGGCTGATTTGAATGCTACTTTAAAGATGAAATATTTGGGAATTTTGCATCATTACTTGGGCATACATTTTAAGGAGTGTGATGGTGGTATTGCCTTGTGTCAAAAAAAATTCAGAGACATTGCTATGTAAGTTTGGACATGAGAATCGCAAGCCTATTGCCACTCCCTCAGAAACAGGTTTGAAGTTGAGTCTTCATGATGCTGGTGATCCTGTTGATGTCAAACTGTTGTTGAATGCCTTATTTATGTATGCAATACGAGGCCATAGATTTAGTTTGAAGTCTCATAGGTTAGCAGATTTATGCATAGCCCAAGGTCTAAGCATTGGCAGACTGTTAAGAGGATATTTTGCTACTTGAGTGGCACTTTATATCTTGGGTTGTTATATCCCAAGGGGGGATCATTGCTGCCAGATTTACATGCTTTTTGAAATAGGTCAACATCATCAAAGTTAATAAGTTAAACCTCTTCAAGACAAGATAGAATTCTCACCTGCATTCATGTAAATAAAACAATAGATTTGTTAGCATTGGATACATTGTACATGTGCCGAAGGACCTAGCAGTTGCAATCCATTGCCAACTTAAAAATTATTAAATTAACATTATCTTAAATTAAACACGATTTTCTTGAGTAAGGGAATAAAATTTCTTACTAAACAAGATTTTCTTGAGTAAATGAACAACCCCCTTTTTAATCTAAATTTGTTTTTGATCAAATTTTGGAAATCTGTCAAAAAGTCATCACTCTTTGGAATTTCACTATTGTAAAGTTTGCTATTCTTTTGATCAACTTGGAAATATAAAGCCTCAAATTTATATAAAATTTTAATTTTTGAATCTATATGTGAAATTATGCACCAAGTGGATATGGATTGACTGCTTCCAAGTTGTATCAAGTTTAACTCTAGGCACATGTGGGCCATAAAATCATTTACTTTTTACCACAGACCTTTGGCTAAGGTATAAAATCCAACTTTTGTAAAAACTCTTTTAAGTAGTGGATAATGAAAAACACGTCGCTATCTCCAAGCACTATGTAATATCCTTCTTCCTTGTGATGCTTGTATCTATCTCATGGATTGTTTGTTTGGAGTGTTGTGTGCTTCTTCATATCCATAGGTGAAAGCTCTACACAACAACGTAAATTTCTCGTGATGGTTGCATGTATTATTTTATCTCTAATCCTCTTGCAAATTAAATCATAGCTCATTGTTTATACTTAGAAACGACATGTTAGGAGAAGTATTAGGGCATCAAAGATAAGCTCCCAAGTGCAATCTAGACCAAAACCAACTAAGTCAAAATACACCTAATGATAATAATCACATTTTCTACAAGTGGTCTAATAGTGGATTTGGGACCCCAAGCGTGTGTGTATAAACCATATCTACTAGGTAAAGATTGGAGCTGGGATATTAGTAAAATGTCTTGATTTGCTTGCCAATGTGGTGGCTAGTTTTTGTAGTGTGACATATAATTGAGCATAGCAATTGAAGTAGAATGGGATTGAGTGTGTTTTCCAAGAGATTGACAACCTCTTGTAGCCTCCATGCACTAGTTGTGTTAGCTTTATCCCATGGATCGACAATTATATTCGTGATTCTTGCTATGTCTGCAATAAGATAGAGTGAGACTTGGCAACCACCCACATTTGGTGCCATTTCCGGGGATAGAGTGACTTAAACTAGGAAAATATCAATACTTGGATAGCATTGTCCATTACTTCCTCTAGGTTTACCTAGAGAAGAATATCATCTTTTAAAAACCGCATGGTTGAGGAGTGTCATCTTCAGCTATGTAGAGGTGACTTGGGAGTAGTTGTACTTGATGAGGATCTTGTACGATTATATTATATATATATTTTTAATGATTGATGAGTTAGACTATGCCAGAGTCTAAAAATTGATACTCAAATCATAAAAAACAAGAAAGAAATTCACTATTTATGGACAATTTTCAGTGAGGTTGTTTCTGTGATTTTTAAAATTTCATGTTTTGGACTTCCAAGATAAGCACAAAAAGCCACCAAACAATGGTTTAAATAAAAAACTGATCTTATGGGAGCTATAGGAGCATTTTGGTAAGCTGAAATTTGCATCCAAGGAAAAT
Organism: Adiantum capillus-veneris; assembly: GCF_014529385.1. NCBI lineage: Eukaryota > Viridiplantae > Streptophyta > Polypodiopsida > Polypodiales > Pteridaceae > Adiantum > Adiantum capillus-veneris. The sequence goes on from NC_140940.1 coordinate 147,062,040, forward strand.
TTCCAAAAGGTTTGCAAAAAAATAAATTACTTTCTCCTGTATGGTATCTGCATGCAAATGTGACTTTTCTAGGCCAAAAAGTGCTTAAAATACATTGTATAGAACCAATTTAGCATCAACTTGTTGGAGTTAGGATTGCAGGGATGCACACACAGCTTGGAAAAGATGAAGAAGCTCAAGGCACACACCAAAGAGTGTATTGCTTAATGTGAAAAATAGAAAGATAAGTTAGCCCTATAGTGATGGACGTATATACAATGCACGGGAGAAAAAAACTCCTAGTGATGGACGTATATATATATATATATATATATATATATGGTAACAAATCCCCCCCGGGAGTGATGCAATGAATGAGAGCTAGCACATAGTGTATAGGGAAGTTCCAAACCCTAAGGACATGACCAATCCACAAAGGGAAGTAAGCCCAAAGCTTTGCGAAAAGCTTCAAACTTTTCACGTAGCAATGCCTTTGTGAACAGATCTGCAAGGTTGTTCTGTGTTGGCACATAAGCCAAGCTAATCTCTCTTGCTAAGCGTCTTCCCCTGACATAGTGATAATGCACCTCAATGTGCTTTGTGTGAGCATGAAAAACTGGGTTCCTCGCAATTGCCAATGCGATCTGACTATCAGTGTAAATGATGTTGGCAGTGTCCAACACCCAAATCATCCAAAAGGCGTCTCGGCCATACACACTCAACTGTAGCTATGAAGACTTCCTTGTAGTTAGCTTCACAATTGGAAGTAGCCACAATAGGTTTCTTCTTGCTCAACCATGCTATGCATAAAGTATCGAGCATGAAACAGAAACCACTTGTAGCCACTCATGTGTCATAACAAATAGCCCAATCCAAGATAAAAAAAGCATGCAAATCTGGCGGCAATGATACCCCTTGGGATATAACAACCCAATATCTAAATTGCCACTCCAGAAGCAAAAGATCATTTTAACGTAGCCTGCCAATTCTTAGACCCTAGGCTATGCATAAATCTCCCAACCTTTGAGATTGAAAATTGAATATCCAACCTTGCATTGCATACATAAATAAGGCATCCAACAATAGACTACTAATAAAGAGTGACATGAACAAGATCTCTAGCATCATGATGACTTAGTTTTAAACGTGTTTCAATTGGAGTAGCAATAGGTTTGCATTCCTCAGGTCCAAACTTATATATCAATGTTTCTATGTGTAATCCCTCCATCACACTGCTTAAACTGTATCCCCAAGTCTTTCATTGTGAAAGTGGCATTCAATTTAGCCTTGAATTCAAAAATGTGTGTCTCATTTCCACAAGTGATCAACAAATCATCTACATACAAAATGACGATGAGAAATACATCACCCTCACGTTTGACATACAAAATTCTCTCGATTGGACTGTTACGAAAGCCTTGTTTAACCAAATGAGTGTCAACTTTTTCATACTAAGCACAAGGACATTGTTGCAAACCATACAAAGCTTTCCTACATTTACACACTTTATTTTCTTGTCCTTTCTTAACAAAATTGTGAGGTTGTGCTACATATACTTCCTCAAATATATCACCATTCTAGAAAGAAGTAGCAATGTTTGATTGATGTATAATCAATCAAACCAAAATGTGCTACATATACTTCCTCAAATATATCACCATTCTAGAAAGAAGTAGCAATGTTTGATTGATGTATAATCAATGTTTGATTGATGTATAATCAATCCAAAATGAGTTGTCAATGCACATAGAAAACCAATAGTAGCCATACAACAAGTGGGAGCAAAAGTCTCTTCATAATCTATGACTTTTTTCTATGCATAACCTTTTGCAACAAGTTAATCTTTGTACCATCAATCTCACCATTTGGCTTACGTTTTAACTTGTAAGCCACCTTTGTACGAATGGCCTTTTTGCCAAGAGGCAAATCACATAAAGTCTATGTGTCATTTTCTATAAGTGCATCATATTTTGATTGCATGGCAGCCATCCAATTTTTTGAATTTTGTGCTTCATATAAAGAAAGAGGGTTTCTCCTTATCATATAAACTAGAAACATCCAAAGCACAACATTCTCATGCGAAGGATGCAAGGCAAGAACCTAAACGAGTACAACTAGACATAGGTGCATCCAATTTACTATCACACAAAGTATGCACCAATCATTTGGGGATACATCTAGCCTCTTCATTCTCAACCTTTTTCACATCAAGTACATCATGTACATCTGCATTAGTAATTGGCTGATCTGTAAGATTTTCAACTACCCCCATAAGCTATATATGTGCCTCATTGGAATTTATATTTAAGTTTCCACCATAAAAGAGGGGCAACAAAGTGTCATAAATTTCTTGTGAGCTTATCTCCTCCACCCTCTCCTCCTCTTCTTCTCCTCCGCCACCTCCACCTATCCCCTCTCATCCTCCCTATCCTATGTCCTTCACTCTCCTACTCTCTCCTCCTCCACCACCTCTATCTATCCCCTCTCAATCTCCCTATCCTCTGTCTTTCACTCTCCTACTCTCTCTTCCTCTCCTTGCCTCCACATCTCTTTCTCTCCTCCCTCCCTCCCTCTCTCTCTCTCTCTCTCTCTCTCTCTCTCTCTCTCTCTCCCACCCAATACCCTTGATCTCACTCACTCCCTCGATCTCACCGTAATGTCCTTTGCTCATTCCGTACCTCTCCTATTCTTTCCCTCCCTTGGCCTCCATGTGTCTTTTTAACTTACCTCTTTTCTCTCTCTTCCCCTCCATCCCTCTCTCCCTTGCGTAATCCTCAATTTCTCTCTCTCCCCCCCCCTCTCTCTCTTCCCCTCTGTCTCTTTCTCCCCCCATCTTGCATCTCTCTCTCTCTCTCTCTCTCTCTCTCTCTCTCTCTCTCCCCCCCCCCCCCATTTTGCATCCCTCCCTCCCCCCCATTTTGCATATCCCTCCCTCCCTCCCCCCCCTCTCTCTCTCTCTCTCACTCTCTCTCTCTCTCTGTCTCTCTCTCTCTCTCTCTGTCTCTCTCTCTCTCTCTCTCTCTCTCTCTCTCTCTCTCTCTCTCTCTCTCTCTCTCTCTCTCACACACACACACACACACATACACTTATGGCTAGTTCTTGCATGATTGAAATTTTCTTAATATATGTTTTGTTGGGACTATTAGCCGGGGGTGCCCTTGGTGTATTACCGGCTCAGATTTTTTTTTTTTTTTTGGGACCTTATGGTATCTATACCTTGGTGTAAAAATTGGGTGGACCTTTTGCCCTACCGGCTTGAATTCATTAAAGGTGAGACCTTACCGGTACCTAACCTAGTTAATAGAGGTTATGTGACTATGGAGGGTTTCATGGCTCTGCATTACCTGTCATTCTCCACTTTAACCCACGGTGGCTCCCTCCTAGAAGGTATGTGCTACTATCTCATCCCCTTTTTCTCTCTCGCTCTCTTCCCCTTCTCTGTATAGACAACACGAGTAAACTCTACTTCTTATGAATGGGCTCGTTGTATTGTGCTGGTAGTTGGCTACCACTTGCTCCAACCCCCCCCCCCGGCGGCTTCTCCCTCTGTACCTGGCAGCGTTGCTGCTCCAGACACCTAATGAGGTCGGGCCCGCTTTACAACCATGAAGAGGGTGCTACCTGCTCCAAATCCTATAAAAGGTGAGCTTTTCGAGCTCACTTAGCATTGGTAGTGTATGTGTGTGTACTTGGTGTATTAGTATGCATACAACCTTTCCTACTAAGAGGTAGTGTTAGGTATTGGATCTATGGCAAAGAGCAAGGAGAAGTAGGCCATTGTGGAGCTGGCCGCTCCGACTCAATCTCATGTGATTTTTGGCATTAAAATGGACTCATGTCTGTCCATATGATGGGTTGTTATTCTCTGATTGGTTTTCTCATGCATATGCCAATAGAGGTACTTGTAGGGAAACGTATACTAAATCTTTTCAGTATTCAATGCTCTCCGAATGGTAAGGTTTGATTCACTTGAAGTTATGGTGCTATTCCTCATACTTAGATTGTAATGTCACTTATACTGGGCCTTTTATGTGAATGGCTTGGTTGGTTTCTACTCCTTTAGGAAAGATTTCAATTTATTGTTGAAACATTAATGTACAAAGTTGTATCCGCGGCCTTGGTTGTGTTTCCCTTTCATAAATGCAGGGTTTTTTATCGATACACATATTCGGTCCTATCTTTGGCTTGAGTGGTTTTAACATAGGAGGGGGACTGCAGCTTGTAATGCTGGGTGTTTGGCGCCTTATACAAGCTTAAACATAGGAGTCAAGGACTTCTTAAAACTTGGTGAAGGAACCTATATGGTAATGTGGACCTACTTGTTTGGTGTGTAACTTCGGCCTGGCATAGTTATGCACCAGTCATGGGCATGGTTTTTAATAAGGTATCCTCTTGCAATACTGGAGGTTGTTACCTTGGTCCTTTGTTTAAGTTAAAATATGATGAGTGATGTCATTAACACTTAGGGAAGGAAACTACTTGATGAGCTTGACCCTTTGGTGGGTTGAATACAGTTACTTGTTAGTTTGCATGTTTTGAATAAAATTCCTCTATTGATATGTTTCTGGGTTGGATGCCGCGGTCACTATGCTTGCTCTAATATAGTTGATGCCATCTCAGTATTGTGGTCTCTTGGAAAACTACTCAACTTGGTCGGTCTAGGTTGGAGCTTTATGGTTGGTTATGAGCTTACTATTCTTGCTCTACTAGGACTTTGATGTCTGAGGACTGTGTTCCCTTAGAAAGCTGCTCAATTTGGCCGTATATACTTTGAACTACCAGGCCTTGAGATTTCCCTTATTGCTCAATTAAGGTCTAGGCTAGCTTAGGTTTGTAATCCCATGTATTACTACTCTACTTGGACGTACATGGTTAAATATTTGGTTGGGGACTGGGTTTTATTAACTATGGTTGAATATGGTTGAGAGTATGGTCGTATAAAGGTATGAATTATGGTAGATAATGGCAATCTACTACCCATGGAACTATATGTGGTTGCTCACTACATCAAGGGTATGGGCCATGTGGACTAGTTTCCTAGTTGTGGATGATGTTTGGTACCACCGAATATTCCTACTATATGTTGCTTGGGTTCAGGATAGTATCTCTCGTACATACTACTGTATACGTGCTGCAACTCTGTCTAGGAAAGTGTTGAACTTACTAACATCTTTTTTTTGTAACAGGTGACTCCAAAGTATAGATTGACCGCACATATGAATATTGTCACTGACTCTGAAAAATAACAGCAATTAATGTCAAACTTTGTAAAGTAAAAAAACAGGGATATGTGGCACACCTCGGGGCTAAATTGCCTCATAGAACTTGTTTCCGTCCTTATCTTATGAGAGCTTGCAAAGTAAAAGGAGCTCCAAATGGGTTTATGCTTGTAAATGATACCATCTCTGAATAATTGAGTAGCTTCATATTTTTTATTATTATTATCTTTGAAAGCATTTTAGTTGGGTGATATCTATAACATGTGGGATACCCATGCATGACCTGCATATGGTGCCGATGCTAACTGAAAATTGTGTTGTTTCCATGGGTGCAGGTGAGGGTTACCTTCTTAACTATGGTTTTCAAAGTCCCTTGGCTTGAAGATGGCCGACTTATATTTCTTCAGGTTCTTAATTCTCTTAGTCTTCTGTATAAAGTCTGTTCTGTACTATGAATGGGAGTTATACCACCTTTTCATTAACATAGTTTCTAGCATCTTTTGTAATTTGAAAGAATTCTTTGGTGTTTATGTTATAATGGTTATTCGAACACACACACACACACACACACACACACACACACGTGCACACATAAGTACAAGTACCACAACTTGTTAATGCTCAAAAAAATTTCCCTGGAAACATTAAAAAGTGAAACTTCTCCACCCTACGTGGGATACTCTCCCTTTGTTGCTGATTGCCCTTGGGATTTAATCCTCATAGAAACCCCTTCCTAAAGCGGAGCGTGAGTCTTTCTATACCTTGGGAAGTATGCCGCGCATTATTCCCCCCCACTCTGTGCTACATTTACATTAACACTACTCCCCACTCCTCCGCGTCGCTGTGCTCTGCTTTTGTTAACTTCAACCCCCCCCCCCCCCCCAAAAAAAAATAAAAAATATTGGATTAACCATGGTGGTTGCCGTTGGATAGTATTCTCCTTGTGATGATGACATATCAAAGATGATTCACCTTGATTGTGGCTCCTCCAAACGTGTACCAACTTGGTATTAAAAACTAGATGAGGGTTGCTCTATGTCCCTCACTTAGCCTTGACTCTTGCTTTTCCTGTGTGTGTATGTGAAAGAGAGTGGTTGAGGGCCTGCTCACTTGCTTACTATGTGGCTATGGAGATGGTTGAACACAAGGAGGCATCATAGGTTGGTACTATGAAAAAAAATTGCATTCTCTGCAGTACTCTGCACCGCCTCAAGGTTGTTAAGGTGTTGATAATCCTTGGCATTGATAGTGAATGGTGACTAGAAATTACATTTGTAGGGTTTGGATTAATGATGTGTTTTTCTATACAAAGTACGTCTGCATCATTTTTGGTCCTCTGACATGATACTGCGTATTTTTTTCTCTCTACTGCACTGACTGATTAATGTAAAAAATAGGGGGAGGTTGTGTGGTCAATGGTTGTTTGACCATTGGGTTATATGGAGATGTTCCTTGCCCCAAAGGGCGTCTGTTTTTTTTTTACCCCTGCTTTATGTTTAATGGCTTATGCCACTCTGCTATTTGCGATCTGGTGAGACCCTCTTCTATGAACTAAAATGGTATGGCTACTTGCAAAATAAGGTTGCCACCTTTTCGGTGCACTTTGATTTAGGATTGTTGGCTTATGCCGCGCTGATTGACTTTGTGCTATTGATAGCATTAACTGCCAGGATGCTTATGTGATAAAGATGCTCGCCTTTTTCCTTTTTACTTACTAGAAGTCGACTTCTTTTCCTATGAGTGAGTAGGATAGCAAGAGTAAAATCTCCTCATTTTTGTGTAACACTTATAGAAGGATGCCAAGGTATGATGAGGATGCCTTTGACCCAAGTTAAGGGTCTTTTACCATGCAATTTTTTACTTGATTTAATTAGGCTAAGTCTAATGACTAATCCGTGCAAAGATATATTGTAATAGGTAGCCAATACTAAAAATAAGGTCACTTGAAAAAGGGTGTTTCTGAACGTCCTCGACTAAATAAAAAAATTGGACAGTGTAAGCCTGACTCTTCTGTGCCAATATGGGTATTATGACACTTGGATTAGAAGGGGTGGTGGCCTTCTGATCAAAATGATATGTACAATAATATTTATTAAGGTCTATTAAAAAATAGGGGCTATATAGAAACCATATTTTAAATTATCTCCTTAAAAACTGAATAAAACACGTTTAAAATAAATCTGGATTATACGAGCACTTTGGACATTTGTTTTAAAGTTAAAAAAGTTGTAAGTTAGAAATAGATAACAATTGATATAGTCAATTGACACCTGTTAAACGCACTCAAGGCTAACATATATGTTGTCTTGTTTGAGTGGATGCAGGTGAGGACTCTATCCTTTCTTGGATTTTTTTGGCTTGAAGCAAATGTCTGTCCTTGACATCACAGGCTCTTATTACTTCTTGAAACATACTTTTTAGATCAGCTATTGTATTTTAACACTAGAATGAAACCTCATTCTTATAGCAATGTACAAAAATAATTATAAGACTGAGTTGTTTTTGTACTAATCAATGTCACTTGTCTAAAGCCAGCTGTCTTTTGAGCTTAAAAGTTCATTTATGTTTTATTATATAAGTAAAATAGCTACACACATACACACATTTCTCAATGAATCTCCTCTCTCTCTCTCTCTCTCTCTCTCCCTCTCCGTTCATAGAATTTTTTCTCCCTATGTCTTTGTTTCTATATCTCTCCTACATTATAAACACGTTCTCTCTCTCTCTCTCTCTCTCTCTCTCTCTCTCTCTCTCTCTCTAACGCCAGATTGCCTAGCTCCATCCCTCTCCCACACCCTTCCTCATTGTTTCTCTCTCATCCCTTTCTCTAGAAAGATCTCTCTCTCTCTCTCTCTCTCTCTCTCTCTCTCTCTCTCTCTCTCTCTCTCTCTCGTATAGTAGAGTCAATTAGGTTGGGCAAAACATTGTACTTTTAATTTGCAAAAGCATTTGAGACAATAGAGTGGGACTTTATATCCAAAGCATTAGCTAAGATAGCCTTTGGCTCTAAGATGAGCACATATATCTTTATATTGGGTCATGAAGATGCTTTCAAAATTTGTATCAATAAAGACCTTTCTAGGTCTGTTCACATTGGTAGGTCAGCTAGGTAGGCATGCCCATTGATCCCCCCTCTCCTCTGTTGTGTTTGCTATAACTATCCATCCATAGTTCACATATCTACATAAATGTGTGTGTGTGTGTGTGTGTGTGTGTGTGTGAGAGAGAGAGAGAGAGAGAGAGAGAGAGAGAGAGAGAGAGAGAGAGAGAGAGATTTTATTATCGTTCTCGAAGGTCAAAAATGACCTATGGGACCAAAGTTACATGTGATGTAGTGTGTGTATGGCTGATGAGTGACTCTCGATGCTCCAAAATTTTGGTGATGAGAGTCGCAATGGAGAGCCCACACTGTGGCTGGGAGAGGAAAGTTTGTAGGTCTAAGTCATGGCTGAAAATGTGAGAGAAGCAAGCTCGACGTGACCAAAAGCTGAGCACTCTAGTAGTGTGTGGTACTCAGACTCCCGAACTAGAGAGAGAGAGAGAGAGAGAGAGAGAGAGAGAGAGAGAGAGAGAGAGAGAGAGAGAGAGAGAGAGAGAGAGAGAGAGCACATACACAAATGCATATATATACACGTACATGTGTATATATAAATATTGTATATTATAAATACATATATATTTGGTATGTTCACATTGCTACATCAACTAGAAAGGAAAGCCCTGTGACCCCCCCCCCCCCCCCCACCCCCTTCCTCTTGTGTCGTGTTTGCTATAACTATCCATACATAGTTCACATATCTACATAAATATGTGTGTGTGTGCGTGCGTGTGTGTGTGTGTGTGTGTGAGTGAGAGAGAGAGAGAGAGAGAGAGAGAGAGAGAGAGAGAGAGAGAGAGAGAGAGAGAGCACACATATGTATCTACACGCAAAAAGTACATATACAAATATACAATATCTATATATACATATATATGTGTTACACACACACACACACACACACACACAAAATAGTTGTCACGGGACAAAAAAGCTTAGCTGATGATTATTTCAGGAGCCTTGCATCTACATCTCTATTATGCCGCCCATTACATGATCCCACAAATAGCTATCACAGTAGAAGCAAGTGTTTGGACGCTCAGCCAAAGGTACGATACGAGTCGCCAAGGCTACCTCATACTCCCGAGTGCGGTGAGTACAGTTAAAATATCCTCGTAGCTGATGACCATAACTACGGTATAAGAAAATCTTCTGAGGAGGTAGAAACTGGGGTAGCAGATATAGCCGGTCTGAAAAACCAGGCTTCATTGAATGCTCGATATAATAATACTTTGGCCCTAGACCCACTGCTTCAGTAACCATCGCCAATCGGATATTGTTCTTGAAATGTTCATGACCCCAAAGTGTCACTCGTGTCACTCGGTCCTGATATGTCCACCACTTTGTTTGGGAAACAGAGGTTCCTAACTGCGGGAATAGATAAAGTTCATAACGGAGTAATGTTGCTCCACGTATAGATTCATTTGACATAAAGAGATGTGCAGTTGCTATGAAAAAAACCTGGTCATGACTGTAGGCCATAATACACCAAGGATGCAAAATAGTTGAAGAATGCTAACTCTGGAAATGATACTCTCTACTCGGGTTTTATATTTGACCAACCATCTTTAATAAAACCATTTTTTTAAAAGAAACTCCTAAACCAAATTGGAAATAGGAAAGTGTTCCTAAAATTGACTTTACTCTCACATTGTAGATAGGCTCTCTTTTTTTCACACTATTGGGAGTGTTGAAGCTTAATATAGTGCTGGGATAGCAGGTGTAAATACCTACTGTATACCCGAAGCCTGATACAGCTTACTAGCTACGAGTCTATAGACCAGGCTGTGACTATGGGAATTGTTGCTATCTAATCTTACCTTGTGGTGATGTAGACTGTCTGACCGGGCTTTACATTTAACTTAAACAAAATAGTTGAAGACCACTTACTCTTGAAATGATACTCAGGACTTGGGGTTTTATATATGACCAACCATTTAGAATAAAACCAGTTTATTGACTCCTAAGCCAAATTGGGAATAGGAAAGTTTACCCAAAATTTAGTATACTCTCACAGTGTAGAACAGGTTTTTTACACTAGTGGGGTGCTAAAACTTAAAGTCGGGCTGGGATAGCAGATGAAAATACCTACTGGGTATGAATATCTGAAGCCAAATATAGTTTACTCGCTTCTAGTCGAAAAAGCTGGGCTTTGACTATAGGAATTAATGCTATCTTAAGTTACCATGTGGTGAGGTGGACTGTCCAACTAGGCTTTACATTTTCTGGTCATAGTACTAATCTTTACTCTGTAAGCGTGGTATGGAGTCCTTCTTGCCTCTACTGCACGCCATCGCTTAGGTTTTGGGGTGCGGGTCTGCTATGTCTGTCTTCCCCGCCCTTTTCCCTTGAGCATAAGATGCAGATATGGCGGAATCTCGCCTGTAATCCTCCGGATCTTGGGCTGTGAGGGATCCCGTGGTATGTGCCTGTGTTGACATCCTCAGTTGTGGGCTTAACCTGTCCAACCCAAAGGTCACGTCTTCTGCAGAGGAGCATCAACTGTATAAATAAGGCTCCTAAGGTGAGTAATCATACTCACATAGCTGCGTGCTCTGTTATCACCTCTCCGCGTGTGTTAGTTCAAAACTTTGTGTATTTATCTACTGGTTGTTGTGGCTCAACATGCCGAAAAAATCAGAGAAAGCCATTGTGGAGGCGTCGTCGTCTCCTAATCATTAACAGAAATCTTTTTTTTTAAATTCTTGAATATGTAAAAAGGAAATCTTTTCGTTCTCTCAAAGACTGATAAAAAAAACCAGTTAATAGACTGTTTTCTTTATAATTAACTTGCTCCGGAGACTGTTCTTAAAGGTTTATAAGGAGAAAAGTATGTGGTAATGTATGGTGACTTTGGGATAGATTGGAATGGGGGTTTGCTTTGACTAATGATGTATATTGCTGTATAAAGTATAGGTAGTCAGGCTCAGGAACCTGGCTCTTCCTGGTTATGTGAAAAGCTCATAAAAAACGAGGAACTACCAAGTAATGTTTGATGGAATAATAAATCTGGTTTTCATAAAAGGGGCTGTAAATCTGGTTGTTTTGAGTAAAATTTATCCTTTATACTTTTTTGAAAAAAGGCAGATTGCCAGGTTTGAATGATTTCTTATCTTATGGCTGCATGGAAAAGAGGATGGTGGGGTATTTAAAGGACATGGTGTGTATATAAGGTTGACTCTGGTAATATTGTTACTCAATTGGATAATGTACTTATGAAAGGGGTACTACAGATCTGAAAATAACCAGTCCCTCACAAAAAATGAGATGTATATGATTTGTTGGATAGTTTTGTTACTTTGCTGAGGTATTTTGGGTAAAAGGACTGACCCGGGACTGAATCGGTTACTAGTTCTGGGGCCTATTTTATTAAATCTACTTAAGATTAATCTGAGGTCAGTTGAGTACATGTTTTGGAAATGTTGGCCAAGCTTCTGATATTACAGTAGGTTATGTGAGGCTTCACATACCCGATTGTAGGAGTAAATGGCCAACAAATCTATAACTGCAATCTAAGAGATGATGTCTCTAACCATATCAATGAAGTTGTACCACACATGGTGGCAAGGGCAACAACACTAATCTAAATATCGTTCACACAAATCTACGTAACCATGTCCTCTGGGTAGCAAGTTTAGCATTAATACAATAAAATGTACATAAAGAAGCTCTATCTTGTGGAACTCACCATGGCCCAAGAAGATTTTCAACCAGTTCTGCGTGATCTCAAGTGCAAAAATGGTAGCAAAGGCACTGTTTTCTCGGTCCCTACTCTTATGATGAATTAGATTGCCCATTTCCACCTTTATGGAATCTCACATGCATTTAAAATGTAAGCATTGGTGATCTCAAACGGCGAGAGGTGCTCACTATGCATTTTCTAAAGACAACCTAAGTTCTTGCCCTACCCTTGCGTGGCCAATCCTCTTAATTGTACACTGGGGTATTCACACAAAAGCATGCAAGAGTCAAATGCCACTAACAACGATGTCCCGTATAATACTCATACAACACAAATACCTTATATGGTTGTCTCCCTTTTTGTGCTGACGTCGCTCATAAAAACACACAAAAAAGCATCAACAACCACTCGTGGGTAACAAAGTGATCAAATCTCCCTCTCTCTCTCTCTCTCTCTCTCTCTCTCTCTCTCTCACACACACACACACACACACACACACACACACACACACACACACACACACACACACTATTAATGTTGCAATGCAAGGGAGGATTAAAAGAAAATACATAGACCATAAACCCTTCCTGCGGCCCAAAGTAACACACAACATGTTGTTTTGCCTCTTGTCCTCCTCATCCTCAATGGCTTCACTTCCACCTTGCGACCCTCGCCATCTCTTGATGGGCACGATATCTATCCATATCACCCTACCTATATCAATGAACTTCTCTCCCTACTTACACTCTTAGATGCCCAGGATTATCAACACTGCTCTTTGGGGACTATTTCCAAGGCCAAGCTCGATAGAAAGTTTTGATGATGCCGTGTAGCACTATCTTTACGCGATTCATGTTGCAATTTCTCGCTTCAACGGATACCTCTGAAGGAATTTTGAGAAACGTTAGAAATGCTTGAAAATGTTGTCGACCTTGTTTGACTGCTACTTGCACAGTCCTGAGTAGTGTTGGAGCCCAACCCTCCCTCTGGTTTGCTCCCGGTGCACCCTTGTCCACTCTTTCTATACCTACTGTGTGCCAGGTCCACTTGTTGCCGCCCGTCAGCAACCCTTGCAACAACTGCTCCTCTATAGCACCCCTATTCCTGAAGTCTCCGTCTATTGCACCGACTTTGCCTCCAACCTTCAACACAGCCGTCTTCTGTCCGCTATCTGCAAAATAGGCTTCTCTCTCTCTCTCTCTCTCTCTCTCTCTCTCTCTCTCTCTCTCTCTCTCTCTCTCTCTCTCTCTCTCTCTCTCTCTCTCTCTCTCTCTCTCTCTCTCTCTCTCTCTCTCTCTCTCTCTCTCTCTCTCTCTCTCTCTCCCCCCCCCCACAGCTCGGAGGTTGTAATCTTGACATGCTAACGCAATTGCAGCCCAGCCTTTGGTCGGTCTCTCTCTCTCTCTCCCCACAGCTCGAAGGCTGCAATCTTGAGATGCTGACGCAATTGCCGCCGAGCCCTGCCTTTGGTTTGCTCTCTGTAGCCCAACCCTACCTATGGTTTTCTCTCTCTCTCTCTCTCTCTCTCTCTCTCCACAGCTCGAAGGCTGCAATCTTGACATGCTGATGGAATTGCAGCCCAGCCCTGCCTTTGGTTTGCTCTTTGCAGCCCAACCCATCTACCGTTGGTTTGCTCTCGGTCCTTGTTTGATGTCTCTACCCGCTGTGGGCTAGGTTCGCCTCCTGCTCTACCTGTCAAAAAATCCTCACATGCATGAGTTGCTTTCCAATGCCTCCCCTATTCCTACAGTCCCCGTGTACTGCACTTGCTGCTCCTCTGTTGCCGTCACCCTTTCATACACGTAGCAGTCACACAAGGTTGACGTCAACCAACTCGACCATAGAAGAACACACGTTTGCATAGCCCCCTATAGTGCTGGAACCGAACCTTCGGCCCTCTGGTTTGCTCCTAATGCACCCTTGTCCACTCTCTCAGCCACCTGCTGAGTCCCAAGTTCACTTGCTGCCGTCGTTAGCAACCCTCGCTCCCAACTCCTTCGCGACACCACCCTTGCAGTTCCTGAAGTCCTCGCATAGTGTACCTACTTCACCTCCACCCTTCGCAACACCTGTCTTCTTTGCCCCATATGCAGAACAGGCTTCTCTCTCTCTCTCTCTCTCTCTCTCTCTTTCTCTCTCCTGCAGTTGCTTCCCAACGTCTCCCCTGTTCCTAAAGCCCAACTTGTTGCTCCTCCGTCGCCTCTGTCCTTTGACACACCTGTCTTCTAGTATGCCATATCTTATACGTCATGCCTGGGTGCACGTGATACCCACGAGATGCTGGTGGTGGGCAAAAATCTGATGGCGGTGACGGAGGTGGTAGAAATCCAATAGCACGCTCATCAAAGTGCTATTGATATCGAAGGTGGCCATTGGCAAATAGTGTGAACTTGCCTTAGCCCTCTTTCTCCCTTGGTTTTCATCCCTGCACACCAGCCACAGTACCGTGCCCCTCGGCCTCGTACACCTGCCACCTTTACTCTCTACATTTGGCGGCTTTCTTTCTCTGCATGTAGCGCAATCAACTCCCTGAGAACCCCCTTTCTTGGCGGCTCTGCTTTTTTCAGTCGAGATTCTCCTCTCTCTCGCCAGTTCTGGTTGGGATTCAACCTCTCCTCAGGTCCTCAAGTCCACCAATTTGCAGTTGCACCCTTTAATGTAGTAGCCACCCGAGCTCCTTTGTTCTTTTCCTTGGTAGCCTCCCTTCCAGGTCTTGTACCAGCTCTGTCCTGTCTTTTTTTGCTTTTCTGTGCTGCCCCATCCTCACCTCGAGAGCCCTCCTCCAAGCTCGTCAGATGGCTGCCTTAAGTTGCTCCCTTCTTGAGTCCCCCCCAGCATGGCGGCTCCCTCTTGCAATGCTATAGCAAGAGCCTCAACCTATTGTCCCTGCTCGGTGGCCTCCTTCCTTCGGCTCGGGCCTTGATGCTCCCTAGCCTTGACAACTCCCCTTTTTAGCGCTCTCAGAGCTTTGGCAAGTCTCCCCTTTCCAATCGACCTCCTGCAACATTGTGTGTGTGTGTCTGTGTATGTGTGTGTGTGTGTGTGTGTGTGTGTGTGTGTGTGAGAGAGAGAGAGAGAGAGAGAGAGAGAGAGAGAGAGAGAGAGAGAGAGAGAGAGAGAGAGAGAGAGAGAGAGACGATGCAACACTCGCTATAGCATGTGTGTGTGTGTGTGTGTGTGTGTGTGTGTGTGAGAGAGAGAGAGAGAGAGAGAGAGAGAGAGAGAGAGAGAGAGAGGGACAATGCAACACTCGCTATAGCATGTGTGTGTGTGTGTGGTGTGTGAGAGAGAGAGAGAGAGAGAGAGAGAGAGAGAGAGAGAGAGAGAGAGAGAGAGAGAGAGAGAGAGAGAGAGAGAGAGAGAGAGAGAGAGAGAGAGAGAACCCGACATGACTCATATGAGTGTCAAACGTTGGCCTCTCTGACAGGGCTTCTATTCACGGCACACAGAGAGTGAGAGAGAGGCCTGTTCTATATAAGACCTCTCGGGAGGGCAGCCTACTCCAGTGGAAGAAGCCCTGATATGGGCCCATGAAGGAGGGCTGAAGAGTGTTGAGGAGGCTGAGCGGGGATGCCAATTAGAGAAGAAGGAGGGGCTGCATAAGGCAATTGGGAAGATGAGCACTACAGCAAGAGGAGTGGACTCTGGACATTGATCGTTGAGCTTAGTAATGCGTTCTCTCTCTCTCTCTCTCTCTCTCTCTAAGGTACGGCCATTGGCCAATCGCTTCTCTCTCTCTCTCTCTCTCTCTCTCTCACACACACACACACACACACACACACACACACACACACACACACACACACACACACACACACACACACACACACACACACACACACACCACACGATGCGCGTGTACATGGGCAATTATAGCTGCAAGATTGGACTCTGAACATCGATCGTCTAGCTCACTGATGCATTCTGTCTTGCTCTAATTTTTGCACCTAAAGGTTCTCTTTCCCTCTAGACTTTTTTTTTTGAGTTGAAAGCCTTTCTTGGAGTTGAAAGCCCTTGGAGAAGTAAGGAGTGAGTGACACGTGGAGGGGTTCTTCGAGCTTGAAAAATTTAAGCTGCATTATAAAGAGTATAGATTAGTGTTTTTATGAAAAGCTACAAAATTTTTCATCTTTGGAGATATTTAATCTCACACTCACGGGTGTATAATGGATAATATAATTTTATATTAAAACACTAAAAAAATTCCATCTGATTTTATGCACTCATTAAAATTTACTCTCCATAAAACTCATCCTCCCCTTCACTTAGCAGGCCTTTGGGCTTCCTCACCTGGTGCTGTTGTTTTTCCTTAGTCTCAAAAGTTTCCATTATTTTGACTAGCTCATTTTCCTTTAATGTTTAAAAGAAAGTGAGATTTTCCTTTAAACTCTCCCCTCTCTCTCTCTCTCTCTCTCTCACACACACACACACACACACACACACACACACACACACACACACACACACACACACACACACACACACACACACACACACACACACACACACTCACTTACACTTGACTCTCTCTCACACATACACCTCCCCCTCTCATCTCATATTCCTTTGTCCTCTCTCTCTCTCTCTCTCTCTCTCTCTCTCTCTCTCTCTCTCTCTCTCTCTCCCTCCCTCTTAATAATGCTCACAATAGAACTTCTCTCTTTTTGTCTCCTTCTATGCCCCCCCCCCCCCCCCCCCTCTCTCTCTCTCTCTCTCTCTCTCTCACACACACACACACACACACACACACACACACACACACACACACACACACACACACACATTCTCACATATCCTTGAAGTAGTTCAAAATGCAACCAAAGCTATGGACCAAACGAAATTGTCGGCAATACTTTTTAGCTAATTATGACATTGAGATCATACTAAAATATATCAAACATAATGTCATGCGTGATTCTTTGAGTAGAATGCCAAAGATTATTGCTATTTGTTTAGTTTAGAATGCATTACATGATAGAATGTGGAAAGCTATGACAAGGGATACACTCTGTCATGCTCATGTTCATTCCATATCCACCCCTCTTTAATGCACAAAGATGAGAGAGACAGGGTATATGTGAGAGAGAGAGAGAGAGAGAGATAGATAGATAGTTCTATTATCATCCTCGGAGGTCAAATATGACCTATGGGACCAAATGAACATGTCACGTGGTGTGAGTGGAGGTCATAAGTGACTCTCGATGCTAAAAAATGGCTGAAATGAGCGTCGCAATAGAGAGTCCACATCGTGGTTGGGAGAGGAAGGTATGTAGGGAGAGCTCATGGATGAATATATGGGGAAAAGAGGACCTAATGTGGTCAAAAGCTGAGCACTCAAGTAGTGTGTGGTACTCACTCTCTCGCACTTGACGAGGGCATAAGGTGCAAAGTCGATGACACTCCTCTCCAGTGCCCCAACGTCCTGTCTCGCAGCGTAGAGAATGGGAGCTAAGACGAATGTAGGCAATGGTGTGGATCGCACTCAACGGGATGGGCTCAAGGATGTAGGGATGGGTTCGGTTACCTCGTTCGGAGAAGAAGAGAGATTTGTAGTTTGGGGCAACGTGTGTGGTGTAATGGCTGAAGCGAGAACCTCCGGATTTCTCCCAAGCCGTGATACATTGGTGTTGTAAGAAGGCCTCATTTACTTGGGAGTTGATCGACGCATCGTTGACCAAGTGACATGAATCCCATCTTCCAAACCATTTCTTGATGTCAAGCATCCACCCCGAACTTAGTATTTTGCTCTTGCATGTCTTTTGAACCTTTTGACTTGCTTCATATGCGATTCTAGGAAGTTGATGCAAAGGGCTACGTTGTGTCTTACGCATGTACTCCACAACCCTTTGCATGCCCAAGACCTCAATGGGAAGAGATCCAGACTCAAGAAGTAAGAGCATGTAGGGTGTTTGTGTCTTGACTTGGAGAAAGTTGGTGAGAAAACACTTTTTGACATTCTCAAACTCTTTCCAAGTAGACTTTCCGATGCTTCCACCCCACACCTCCACTCCATAAAGAAGCACCGGTGTCACCAATGTGTCAAAGAGGTACTTTTTGAGATCCCAACACTTGATCTGTCCAGCATTGCACATGTTCTCAAATGCATAATAAGACCTCTTTCCGGCTTCCAAGCGACGCATTGCACAATCCTTCCATTTATGATTGGATGGAACCTCAAGGCCAAGGTACTTGAAGTGATCTACCACTTCAAGTTGCTCATTGTTGTATACAATGCATGGATTTTCGTCATTGAGGGTCTTTACAAGCATAACCTTGGTTTTGGATCCATTCACGATCAGCCCGCTATGTAGGCAAAAGCGTTCCAACACACTCATAAGCTTTTGTGCATCTTCTAAGGTATGTGCCAAGAGCACTATATCATCGGCATAAACCAAAAGCATGATCACCGCATTTCCGATCTTAACCTCTTCTATGCCTTCTTGCTGCATAAAATCAAGAACCATGCATTCCAATTCATCAATGAGTAGCCCAAAGAGGGTTGGGGAAAGTGGGCATCCTTGTTTGACACCAATGGTGCTTGCAAATTTTTTTGAAATTTCCATCTCCCATACGTAATCGACATATCACTTTTTGGTAGATGCAAAAGACTACATGCATAAATTCTCTCGGCACTTGAAGGCTTTGCATACGTCTCCAAAGATTTCCTCGCGGTACCATCTCAAAAGCTTTCTTGAAATCCACAAAGCAACAATAAATTTTTTTTCCTTTCAATTGAGACGCTTCCATAAGAACTCGAAGAGTGACAAGGTGATCAATCGTGCTATGATGCTTTCAAAAACCTGCTTGGCCAAGCGCACGTTTGCCATTCTTTTCAGCCCATTCACTTATCTTCATCTCCATGATACATCCAAATAACTTTGCCATCAAAGAACCAACCATTATAGTGCGATAATTGTTCACATTGTTTACATCTCCTCCTTTTTGCAAAGGTTTGATCCAATTTGCACTCCAATCGTGAGGCATGCCATATTGAAGTGCAAGGTTAAACATATTGCATATCCAATATCGTGTTAGGGAGAGAGATAGAGATGTATGAATAGAGATGATGCTACCTAAGATAAACACACACACACACACACACACACACACACACACACACACACACACACACACACACACACACACACACACACACACACTAAAGTACTGAAAAATGCTTGCTGGAAGCCAATTTTCTTCTCACCCCCCCACAGTTCCCCCCTCCCCCCCCCCCCCCCCCCGGCCCCTATTGGCATGATAGGGCTCTCATTTTTTACTGTGCTACTTGCCTTGTTATGGGACAATGTCCTTGTACAATAATTATAAGTGCCTTTTTAAAAGGAGTGGAAATCCTCTGCCATCATCATACAGGGAAGGCGGCCCCTTCCACCCTCGGACCATGAACCCCCTCTCCTCAGGCGATGGTATCCGCTGGCGCCTGAGGAGCTCACACAGTAGTGGGTGGCTTGGCTCCTTCATTTCGGCTGCTCTGGATGCGTGCAAACCAAACCATAAAAACCAAGGTGAGGGCACACCTTGGCCCTCACTTAGCCTGGGACTAGTTTTTCTGTTCTGCTCTATGTCGTTACTGCTTGAACTTTCTAAAGCTATGGAGCTTGCCGCTCAAACATCTCCGGTACTGTGGTTTACCAAGCTCTCGTTTGCTTTTATTGAAAGTCTAAATAATATGTAAACACTGTACATGGTAAGATTTTCTAGGCCTAGGCATTATGGTTGGCCTTGGGACGCCTTGGGACCGCCTGTGCATAAACAGCGACGGTTTGTGTTTTTTATGTTGAAAGGAAAGCTTGCATAGAATCGGGGGGTCGCCATAGAATGGTGTAAATGGCTCTGTAAATAGCCGCTGCAAGACTTCACCTTTGCATAAATTGTTATGTGTATGTGTGTGAGTGTGTGTATGTGTGTATATGTGTGTGTGAGTGTGATGGTTTAGCTTGGCTTGATGGCCGTCCTTAACATCTGCTACATCTGGACATGTATATTGCTTGATGGGGAACTGTTTTTTTGTCCCCGACGGGTAAATGGTGTTGGGATCGGAGAGCACACACACAGAGATCCAGCACGAAGAAGGAGATAGACGCAGTGTGTGGCGGGGCGGTACTCACACTACAATGTGTAGTTATGAGTATAGTTATTATGAATGAGTAAATGAATGGCTGTACATGGGCGGCTGAACAACGGGCAGCCGGGCACACGGGCCTTTAACCCAACAATCTCCCACTTAAAGGCAGTGTGCCTTTAAAGTGGCCAAAGTACAGCAAAAGAAGTCAAGCCATACCCATCAGCGATCTGCAGTGTGCAAACCGCTGTGAGGCTAACGACTTCGTGAGTAGATCAGCAGGGTTATCGTCAGTGTGTACCTTGACAAGCTCTATGCGCTTGTCCTCTAGCACCTCTCGTATGAAGTGATACCTCACCTCAATGTGCTTTGTCTTCGCATGGAAGACAGGATTCCGTGCCAATGCTATGGCACTCTGGCTATCACAATGTAGAATCGGAGCATCACAAGCCATACCAAGATCTCCCACTAGTCGTGAGAGCCATACGGCCTCCTTGGCAGCCTCAGTGGCAACCATATATTCAGCCTCTGTAGTGCTCAAAGCAACGCATGGCTGTAAACGTGATGCCCACGAAACCGGTCCACCTGCAACTGTGAACACATAGCCGCTAGTAGACTTCCTCGAGTCCACTGACCCTGCATAGTCTGAATCTGTATATCCGCAAACAGACATATCCTTCTCACCATAACATAGGGACAACTCTGAAGTCCCTCTCAAGTATCTGAGAATACCTCTCACTGCATCCCAATGACGCTTGCCCGGGTTAGACATGTACCTGCTAACCACACCAACTGCATGAGCAAGATCTGGACGCGTAGCCACCATGGCATACATCAAGGAACCAACAGCTGACGCATAGGGAATCTGAGACATCTCTGTAGTCTCCAAATCTGTCTGAGGGCAGTCATCATGGCTGAGTTTTACATATGGAGGCAACGGGGTACTAATGGCCTTCCCCCCTTCCATATGAAACGCTCAAGCACCCTGTCAATGTACTCTTTCTGACTAAGAAAGAGCATCTTGCGAGAACGATCACGAGTGATCCGCATACCCAAAATATGACTGGCATCCCCAAGACCCTTCATGGAAAAGGTCTCATGTAGCCTATGTTTCAAGGCATCCACATCAGAAATACACTTCCCTGCAATCAGCATGTCATCCACATACAAAACCAAAACAATAAGACTACCATCTGCAGCCTTGCGAGTATAGAGGCATGGGTCCTCATAACTGCGTACATAACCCAATGAACTCATGAATGCATCAAACTTACGATACCATTCACGAGATGATTGCTTCAGCCCATACAAGGTCTTAAGAAGCCGGCATACCATCTTCTTTGAACCATGAATAACAAACCCACTTGGTTGCTCCATGTACAAATCCTCGTGCAAGTCCGGATGTAAGAAAGCTGTCTTTACATCCATTTGCTTCAACTCCATGTCTTCTGTAGCTACCAAGGCAAACAACATACGCAAAGTAGACATCTTCACCACTGGGGAGAAGATCTCGTCAAAATCAATGCCCTTCTGTTGCTTGAATCCTTTAGCCACAAGCCTTGCTTTGTACCTAGGCTTTGCATCCATTGAACACAGTTTTATCTTGTAAACCCACTTGCATGGTAGTGCCTTCTTACCCTTTGGCAAAGGAGTAAGCTCCCACGTTTCATTTTGGATCAACGAATCCATCTCTGACTGCATAGCCTGCTCCCACTTGAGCTTGTCAACACTAGACATGGCCTCATCATAACATGATGGCTCCCCGCAATCAGTCAAGAATACATAATCCATAGAAGGCACAAAACGCTGAGGCTGTCTTGCACGCCGCTCTGAACGCCTCAAAGACTGTGCAGGAGGTGCATCTGGCTGTCCCACATCTACATGATCTCCCAACAAGGGCTCATCTGGCTGTCCCACATCTACATGATCTCCCAACAAGGGCTGATCTCCCACTTGAGGGTCAATGGGCTGCCCACGAGCAGCCATGGGATCATCATACCGATGTCCATCCTCCTCAAATATCACACGCCGAACCTCAACCGTTCGCGGTGATGCTCTATACATAGAGTCCTCATGAAAAACAACATCATGGCTGCGCACAATCTTCCTGTCAATAGGATCCCACAATCGATAACCCATCTCACCAGAGCTACCATAACCCAAGAAGATACATCTCTTGCTCTTTGGATCCAATTTGCTGCGTTTTGCCTTAGGTACATGTACATAAGCTTCACAACCAAAAACACGAAGGTGACCATACGAAGGTGTCAAACCTGTCCATACCTCTTCAGGCACTTTGAAGCCCAAAGGAACACTAGGTGAACGATTTATCAAATGCACAGAAGTGGCAACAGCTTCAGCCCAAAATCCATTTGACAAACCAGCCATAGAAAGCATACTACGGACTTTTTCCTGTATAGTCCTGTTCATGCGCTCTGCCACACCATTTTGAGGAGGTGTATAGGGAGCACTAAGCTCGCGCCGTATACCCTTCTCAACACATAATGTTGTGAAAGCATGAGACATAAATTCACCCCCATTGTCCGTACGTAAGCACTTCAACTTACAACCTGATTGGTTCTCAACAAGAGCCAACCATTGCTTAAATATATCAAACACCATATCCTTCTTACGAATGGGGTATGCCCATACCTTCCTGCTAGCATCATCAATGAACGTAACAAAGTACATAGCACCTCCAAGAGAAGCATTGGGCATCGGCCCACATACATCACTATGCACCAATGCTAGCTTTTCCAAAGATCTGTGTGGAACACTTTTCTTATGAGAAGACCGAGCATGTCGACCATAAAGGCAATGCTCACAAAACTCAAAACCACCAAAATCTGAAACGGGAATGTAATCCGCACGTGCCAACAACTTCATACCTTTTAGTGACATATGCCCCAAACGCTGATGCCATAAAGAAGCAGGAGGTTGCTCAGTGATCCCCACAATGTGATCAGCCACACTAGCTACACAAAGGGAATACAACGTATTCCTCTTAGCACCTTTAACCAAAACAAGGCTGCCCTTAGTGATCTTCTAACCTCCATCACCAAAAGATACATTGAAACCAAGTGAATCCAACTGACCCACATTAATCAAGATTTTTGCAAGAGCCGGCACATGACGCACACGCTGCAAGACAAACGTAGTAGAGTTTGGCATAGCCAAATGAATATCCCCAATGCCATGAATCTGCATAGAACGCCCATCGGCAATCCTGACAGTACCTGTGCTCGAAGCATCATAGTCATGAAACCACGACCTATGAGGCGTAACGTGAAAAGAAGCACCACTGTCAATTACCCAATCCATAGGCATACTACGCTCATGAGTGAGAAGAAAAGCGTCATCAAAATAGGATGCAAGCAACACATCACCAAGCTCTTCACTAGTAGCACTAGTCGGAGCACATACATGGTCATCTTGAGAGCTACACTCTCCCTGTGTTGCATTTAACTCCTCAATTTTGACATTGGATTTAGGCTTGTCCTTAGCATCATGGTCTTTCTTCTTACCATCTCCATTTTCCCTTTTCCACTTGTAGCAATCCTTTTTGAAATGGCCTTTTCTACCACAATGAAAACATTCCACATCCTTTTTACTTGTGCCTGCACGGGACCTGCTTCTAGATTTACCCATGTTGGACTTATACTTGTCCATAGTCCTGCCTCTGACAACCATTGCACTAGAAGACTTATTACCTGCATTATTCTTTCGATTAATCTCTTCCGTGAGAAGACTAGACTCCACATTAGTACTTGTCAACTCATTCGCAGGAACCGAGTTACTTATGGCTGTCCTAAATGTGTCCCATGACTTAGGCAACGTGACAAGTAAAAACATAGCTTTTACATTTTCCTCAAACGTAATTTCCTGCGTAGCAAGTTGGCTGAAAATTGTATTGAACTCATTCAAATGCGCATTCATGGAAGCACCTTCCTCCATTCGCAAATCAATAAGCTTTTTAATCCAATACACCATAGAAGCAGTCGAATGCTTATCATACATATCGCAAATCCGCTGCCATAGCTCATAAGCTCCACCCTGTGCATCTTTCACATTGTAATAAACAGACTTTGAAAGGGAAAGCCTAATGGTAGACCTGCACATCTCATCCAACTCCTCCCAATCATCCGTCTCCATGTTCTCTGGCTTAACTCCCTGCAACTTTAGAGGTCGAATCTGTTTCTTCTGCACCAAGACATCCCAAATCTGATCTTTCCAATATGAGAAGTTAGCACCATCCAACTTCTCAATATTGAAAACTGTGTCCTCTTTAGTGCCCATTACAACAAGAATGCAACAATGAGAAACATGTAACCAACCAACAAACTGCCACAACAAAGTAGTGTTGCAAATCTGACAACACCTGCTGCTCAATCAAAGAGCAAACGCATAGAGTATAAATCAGCCCATAATATGGTCAAAAAACGTACGTAGAAATCCACAAACAAATGCATAAACCCGTGACACCTGTAACTCAACCGGCCTAGGCAAACTGTGCCACAAAATGCATCAACAATGAGCTGTCATAGAGGCGTAAACATACTCCATGTCTGAATAACCACAATAGAGACATAAGCTGACCAAGCTTACACAAATCCGTGAGCATAAATGGATCCAAGTGAGCATATAACCAATGCACAAGCTCAACGAAGTCCAATCTCTATTGTCAACCAAGTACCTATCCGTACTCAAACCGCAACACTGCAAGCAAGAGCAAACCCGCTCTATGTATAAGTGAACCAAATCTCCACAATATCATGCATAAAGAGTGTCTGTCAAACTGCCATATCCACATCCATCAACATACATAGATGATGTAAACCTGTAGCTCAAGAACACGCATAAACAGACTGCCCAGAAGAGTAGAAGCTCCCACTCAAACCACAACCATATGCATGGCTGTCCCACAGTCAAAATACATGTTTTGTAACCACAGAAGAAACCTGTATCCAAAGCTCCCTGTAACCTGTAACATGTACCTGTACCTGCACCTGTACCTGTACCTGTAGTCGAAGAAGACAATGTCGCCAAACTCCCACTCTATCTGTGTGTATGAGGCCACTCCAAGAAGAGGCTACACACTCTCAAATGAGCTGTGGGCTCACGTAAGTGGAAGACACTACAACAATGGCACCTGTAATGGCTATGGAAGCTCTGGCAGCAGAAAACTACCAAAGAGAGATGAAAAACGTAGCTCCTAGTCTCTAGCTCGGATGGGATTTCTAATGGCACAAATGGCTCCGAAAGGGGGGTTAAACCCCAGGACGCCTACTGAAAATACTCGCAGAGTGTTGAACCTTCCAATGCCAAGCTCAGAAAAACCTTCTGCTCTTTGGAAATGCGCGCGTGCGCGAAACCGAAAAACGGCAATGAAACAGCAGCAAGTTTCAACACACTCAACAATGATGATGAAGCTCTCAATGCTCTCACTACCAAGCTCTGATACCACTTGTTGGGATCAGAGAGCACGCACACAGAGAGCCAGCACGAAGAAGGAGATAGACGCAGTGTGTGGCGGGGCGGTACTCACACTACAATGTGTAGTTATGAGTATAGTTATTATGAATGAGTAAATGAATGGCTGTACATGGGCGGCTGAACAACGGGCAGCCGGGCACACGGGCCTTTAACCCAACAAATGGAGGCAACATTTGGTGATGGCCATTGGTCATTTGGCTCTGATTCTAGCCGCTACAGGACCTTGCAAAAACCGGCATAATGACTGGTTTTGTCGCTGTTTTAACTGGTTTTTTCCCATTGGGAAATAGAGTTATTCGTTTGATTGTTACACGGTATGGAAAAAATGAACAGATGCCTTGCACAAACTTGGTCGGATATTACCTTTCTTTGTTTAAAAGGATGCTAATAGCTGGTATAATGAAATCATGGGTCTATTACTTCTGAAGGTAAGTAAATAAACAGCTACTTTGGGCTCTTGGCATAATAACCGAGCTATGGTTCTTAATCTATTTTCTGATAAACAGTATAACATGAGGCATGACTGGCAGGATTGGAAACTATTTGTTTAAAAACATTCTTCTACTATTGCCACACCTGGGCATGCGTACAATATTGAGGCAAAAGTTTGGGGTGTTATTTATCTCATCTAGTACCTTTTTGTTGTTGAAACAGTAAGGCATCATACTTAAACAGGGCCGGACACTACCGTTCTTTATAGGATGCTAAGGACTTGTAAAAATCTTGGGATTTTGAAGATAAGTATATAGATGGTACTTTCGGCTTTGGCATAGCTACCGAGCTATGGCAAAGCCGAAAGTACCTTTTTGTTGTTGAAACAGTAAGGCATCATACTTAAACAGGGCCGGACACTACCGTTCTTTATAGGATGCTAAGGACTTGTAAAAATCTTGGGATTTTGAAGATAAGTATATAGATGGTACTTTCGGCTTTGGCATAGCTACCGTGATATAAGGTTTTGCTTTGTAAAGATGAAGTCTCGCTACTCTGCTGACTGGTTATACTGTCATTTTACTAGTTGTAAAAAGGGAAGTATTCATAACCCTCATCTGGTACCATTGGGTAATGAACAATAGGATAAAATGATTAGGCATCTTACACTGATAAAGTCGGACATGACTCTCTTTGTTTAAAGGGATGCCTACCTGAGCCAGATATAGGTTGTGGCCGCTTTGCCTCCCTCCCTGAACTCGAGCTTTGAAAGGATCCCAAATACCAGTAGTTGGTAGGGTATCAACACCAACCATACCAGTTTAGGTGACATGCCTCTTCAATGCCCAACACTAGGTGTTTAAGCAAAGCCAAGACAAGATCCCTGACGTGTTAGACGTGTAGATCATTCAACCCCGATGCACTAACCATGTAAATGAGCCTAATACAAAAGAAGACCTAGGCAACACCCTCAATCTAGCAAAGCCCAAAAACATTGAACTTGTCTAAGGCTAAGTGATGTAGTTGATCCTAGTATTGTAGCGACAATGCCATGAGAAACATAGCACATGAGTCCAATCAAAATAGCATCTTCCATATGCACAAGCAATCTTTTCCAAGCAGTTAGATTGTACAGGGTCTTTACCCTTACACATCCACCATAAACCATCAAAACCACTTCATGATCCAATCCAAAACCATAAACCATAATCCAATCACATCACACAGGTGAGCACTCTACCCAACTCATGGTGACACACATCCCTGTAAAACCACTTCAGTAATTTTGGCAGCATTTTGATAATACAACTATATCCCAAAAAAAGATCTAAGAGCCACACTAGCTTCCACAATCAAATCATAACCATAATCCATAAGGAATCTGAGCCCTTGACCATGAACCATATCTCCCGATGAACCAACTCCCACACTTGGAGTTTGACATGTCCACTACAATCAACTGAGCCCATACACATGGCCCTTGACACATGAACTTTTTATGCATAAAAGAAGTCCTACCAACGACTAATCATATTTTCAAACTCCCATTTTGGCAATGTCTAACCATGCCTAAGTGATACACTATGATCGCACCTCACCCCCTAGCACATAGAGATAGTTTAGACCTAGAAGAGTGGAAAGCAATATACACATGCACATGAGGCATCCATATCCATCCACGAGGTTCCATATATCATATGACATCATCCCATCAACTTAACCATGATGCAAAATAGTCTCGTCACTATGATCAACCAAATACCTTAACACCACATACACGCGAAAAACAAGTTTTTTTGCATTTTCGAGTACATGCATAACACGCAAATGAAAATATGTGATCTCAAACCAATGCATCAAGCTCAGATCTATAACATAGACTAACACCTTATCACATTACTTTTTCCATAAGAGACTCATGCAACAAGCCATAACACAAATAGAAAGCCACCTTATTCATACTAGCATGGCCGACGGGCTTAGCTGCCACCTCTCTCTCTCTCTCTCTCTACATTGTGCTCGGAGGCTATAGGGAACACTGCTCTCTCTCTCTCTCTCTCTCTCTCTCTCTCTCTCTCTCTCTCTCTCTCTCTCTTGTTGTGTGCTCGGAGGCTGTAGGGAACACTACCGCGAACAAAGGAGCTCGTGACACATGGGGGGGGGGATCCCTCTCCCTTCTATAATTATATAGATTTGCCCGTACAGTTTGAGATGACGAACCATATACCCCCATATAAGTTTATGGACATCAAATACTTGAAATCAACTCGCCAAAACATATGTGAACTGCTCATCCTAGTTACACGATGTCATACGGTACTCCTCCTTGGTAGCACTCGACATGTGTAGGTAGTCCCTTGCAAGGAATGATTAATAACTCGCACTCACAAAGCGATAATCTCAGAGACCTAAATACATTTATCAACAAGTTTAATCAAGGTTTTGATTTGGCTAAGTGGGTTCGCTCATCCGATGAATCTATATGGTGATTCTTCAAGGAGTCCAGAAACCAAAATTTTGACGAATTGCAGTGGGCAACAAGCTGTATTTTGACCATAACTCTTTTCTTGTGTATAATTTTTAGATGACACCCAAGAGAGACAATGTTCTAAACAATATGTTTAATCTTGGGTTTAAAGGGTTTCACCTAATTCATAGCGCTTTAAGAGATACGACCAAAATAATGTTCCTATCGTCTATATGACGTGAAACAAAAAGCTCTTTTTATGTACGTACATGACCATAAACGCAAAGTGTGTATAAATTAGCGTGCTAAACATGATGAAACAAGCATGGATCATCCTCGTACACATCCAACAAGTCCATACATGCCTTCGTACATGAAAAAGCAACCATCGAGAGGATAGTCACTTATAAAACGAAGTAGAGAGAGAGAAAGAGAAAGAGATAATGGCTATGCATTTTAGAGCTTCTTACCGTGCTTTGGGAGTGATTATCAGGGCTGTGAAATGGCTTCTTGCTTTGCTCCAAGAGAGAGATGATGAGAGCTACATAGAGGTTTTTGCCACGAAGTTGTTGGAGGACGCGCACATCGTGAAAAGAGAAGAGAAGATAATTAGTAAGTAGAGAAAGAGTGTTCTTCTTCTTCTTCTTCTCACAAACGAGAGAGAACATCTTATGGAGATGGTGATGGAGAGCTTGCACCACTCCATATAATACGTATGTATCGCCGTGCAATAGGAGACGCAACTATCGGCATTAAAAACCAAGCACTCTAGACCAATTGATAGGTCTCTATCAGGCTGAAGTGTTGCCCAAGCTGAGGCAAGGAGCCCCCTCTTTTGCCAGGAATAGCCCCACATCTTTTGGAACTTTGCTAAAAACAAGGATTTTGCTTTTGGTGGTCAACACCCCCTATTTTCCTTCAGTTTTTGCAATAAAAATTGATTGATTGGACAATATCAAGGCAATTAATGTGATCGTGACTAAGCTGTATTGTATCATGATTCCCCGACATAATTATGAATTTTTCTTATCGACCCGACATATTTACAATACCGCTTTTTAGAAAAATAATTATCGTAATAATGTTGTTTCTTCATCAAATAGTCATTTTTGTACCTAATGGGTGACTAAAAATAATATTTTTATATTTAGATCATTCTAAAAAGATGTTGCTTTTCAAAAATTCCAAAAAGCACAAAAAGCTAAAAGCGACGTTTAAAAAAAAAAGGTAAAATTCTCTAAATTGAACCATGGGTACTCCTTGTCCACTAAATAAGAAAGAGGACTTGCTTTTTATTAAAATCACTATAAGTCACGAGAAGCTAAAAATAGCATGAAAACCGTTCGAAAAGCAGATTTTTACAAAATTGAACCATAGATGTATAGAGAAAGCCTTATTTTCTCATTTCCATTAATAATAATGATCCTCAAAACTTTACAAAAGTTGTCTATTATACCCTGGCTCCAAGTCTCCTGTACAAGGGATTTGTTTCAAAAATAGCATAAAATACAACTTGAGAGCTCATAGGCCCAAATTCTCTATAAGTACAAAGTGAACAATAGGCTAACGGTTTCGGGAAAGATAATCACAGTCATTTTCTATTACAAAGGGTAAAAAATATTATCTAATTCTCCTTTTTCAAAGCCAACATCCAAATCTTCCAACACTCCCCCCGTCCTATTTCATGTCGTCGTCGACGTGAATCAATGCCAAGGTGGTTGTTGAATTGTTGATTGTAATGGAAATGGCCTATGAACTTTGAGAGTAGCGGAATTAGGAAATTAGATGAAGTACTTTTGTGAGATTACTTTGTGAGCATAGGGGGTGAACTTAATTGATGGTAGCAACATAAACATGGTACTTAGCTAACTTGGCATAAACATGGTATGGTACTTAGTTAACATGGAATGAACAATACTTTTGCAAAGAGAGAGTTTAGAGAACATGACAATAGTTGAGGACCAGATTCATACGGAGCCGGTCCTCCCCCCAATAGACATTTGTATTATAGTTGCTCCCATTAAGAGAGACTTGGTACAATACAATCTTTGTGTTCCTTGTGACCTAGGTGATGCAATGAAGATGGAAAGCTTCATGCATCACAAGCATAACATAAACTTTGTAAAAAGAATTAACTATTCCAAGCCTCAATCCCAAGGCCTCAAACACCTTCCAAGGTCGAGAGAGCTAGCGGGGAATGAGGATAGGGGAGAGGAAGAAGAAACATTCCATAGGAGAAAGAAATAGTTCCTCACTTATCATCACCCTTCTTGTTAGCATGCATAATAGCATAATAATGAAGACGGAGAAGATTGCAAGCTTAAGCATTGAAGCATGGCTCTTGGTTGGATTTTCATTCCATAGCCAAGAGTGTTGGTGTAGGCTCTTACTTCTCACAAGCTTGGAGAAGGAGGTGGAGTTTCTCAACTTTCACCAAGTGAGAATGAATCCACAAAATGAGTGTGTGTGTGGTGTATATCCCCCTAGCACCCCCCTTTCTTGCTTGGGGCGAGTTGTAACTTTTCCACATGCTGCAAGCTCATTGGACCTCTCTCCCTCTAGCCAATCACATGCTGCATGCATTCAAGTACAACGGTAGTCTTTTGACCACTGTCCTCCTTACCCCTTAGAGAGAGAGAGAGCTTGATAATATCTAGATATTTGTTGGATGGAACTAGAAGCTCATTGGACCCCTCTTTAGCCCAACCAATAGCATTCAAACACACCATGTGGTTAAGCATAGGGAGAGTCTGACATGTGTCCCATGTGCCCTTTGGGTGAGTGGAAAGTTAAGTCGACTCCCCCAACTTTAGGACTTTCATGCATAGGAAGCTTCTCAAGCACCTTCCTCATTAAGTTTGTAGGGTCTCTTTTTGACTCAAGCACCTTAGCCCCCATGAATAGGAAGCTTCTCAAGCACCTTCCTCATTAAGTTTGTAGGGTCTCTTTTTGACTGAAGCACCTTACCCCCCATGTATGGGAAGCTTCTCAAGCACCTTCCTCATTAAGTTTGTAGGGTCTCTTTTTCACTCAAGCACCTTACCCCCCATTAAGTATGACAAACACCTCAAGTACCTTAGTCATCACGCATGACAAGCACTTTAGTCATAAAGCACGCACCTTAGTCATCAAGCACGACAAGAATCTCAAGCTTAGGTCCGATTCCCACCTCAAGGTCAACCCTAGCTTGCCTAAGGTCAAAGGACTTTTAACACTAACCATTGGAGGTCTTTAATGAAGCTAACCCTAAGGTCTTTTAAGCTCCATTAGATGCACATTACTCTTTGATAGACTACCTCCTTTTAATCCCTTATGGAGATGTAACCATCTCTCCTCTTGGTCCCTTGCTGAGGTAAGTCTAGAAGCACTTATTGCACCTTGCTCTTTGATAGACCATCTCCTTTTGGACCCCTATGGAGATGCAACCATCTCTCCTTTTGGTCCCGTATTGAGATAGACCTAGAAGCACATGTTTCTATTCTAACTCTTGTTCCCCGTTTATTCTCCCACATTAAATGATCATTTTAATATGAGAAAATCATTTGGTAAAGTTAGATATTATATTTTATGACATTACCTCTCTCTTGAAATCATAGTCGTCCTCGACTATGAGGTAGAGAAGATAAATCCTAGTCATTAGTCCATGTTACTTAGCGGGTAGAGGATCCCTTTTTACCCTTGGACATCATTCCAAGATGGATGATTAATCCATTTGGTGCTTGGGAGACATAGCTGCCACAAACATGTCTGCTCTTTAGTCCATATCATACTTCCAAAGTAGAGTGACAAATTCTACTTGGTGTTTGGGAGACGTCGGCACCACAAACATGATTCTAAGCATGCATACTACTTAAATTTGTGCACAATACAAAGAGAACTAGTCTTATAAGACAAAAACATTTTTCATTTAAAATGCAATTTCATATGCTTACTGTAGTGCAACATTGTAAGCATTGACAAGTTTATAGTATCCTTAAGCTAGGTTCCTCATCCATTTAGCATCTTTAAAAGGATAATTCTTTAACTTAATAAGATATCGTCAATTAATCTTAATGTTTCTTAATACCTTGTCTTCATGTCATAGCATGGACTCACATTGAAGTACTTGATTTTGGAGGGTGTGTAACTATTGCTTCTTTTGATGGCGCTCCTTTGTAAGGCTTACATAGGCTCTCATGGAAAACATGGTGCATGAGCCAATGGTTGGGGCAATTTTAATTGATAAGGCATCTCATTGATTAGCTTAAGAATTTAGTATCTTTTTGCTAGATTAGCATAATACTCTTGGTGGCCCATAGGATTCTTGCCCGTAGTATGCCTTGGACGAGCCTTGAGAAACTTTAACAAGACCCAATCATGTTTCTTATAAAGGCTAAGGATCTTCTATGATTATTAGCAGTAGCCCTTTTTGCCTTTTCTTTAAGATGGATAAAACCTCTTTAAGCTTTGGTAAAGATTCTTGTGATTCTCGGCTATATTCATCAGCAACAATGAAAATCTTCCCATGTAATTTAAGTAGTAAGGGATTTTTTGATCTTCCTTCTCTAACCTCAAAAGGTACTTGCCCCATAGAAGTATGCACAATATCATTGTACACATACTCTATGAGAGGTAGGTACTTCTATCATTGAGAACATTGATCTACTTCCATGACATAGGCTTTTAGTATATCAAGAATCGTTAGATTAGTTATTTCACTTTGGTTATCCGTTTGTGGATGATAAGACGAAAGAGAAATTTAATCTACTTCCTAGATTTTCAAAGAGACCCTTCTAGAATTTACTAGTCATTCTAGGATCTTTGTCCGACACTATGGGTGTTGGTAATCCACGATGCTTGAAAATTTGAGATCTAGACAGGGTTGGCATTTGATGTGCCTTAATAGTCTTTTTGACAGGCATAGAGTGTGTTTTCTTGTTAATCCTATCGACTGAAACAATCCAAGTTGCTTCCCTTGATCAAATCTCAACTTTTGGTATACCACGCATTTTGAAACATACTCTTGTAGGTTTACTTTTCATGGGAGACCAATAGAAATACATTTCTACTCTTTGAAGAGTAGATTATGGATTCCCTTTTTGCCTCCCATAAGGATAAGTATGGGATTCATACATGACTTTCTTATTGTATGGGTGAGTAACACATAGCCTACTGCCGTTTGGAAGATAACCATCCTTCAAGGTGAATGGTTTTTTTCCCCTTCCTTAATGCAAAGGCTGTAATTACATACTTAAAGTTTCGGTCAGTAGCACACTCATCTATCATAAAAGATAGATGATTGTGAGTTGCTATAGACACCACATTTACCCTTGGTCGTTGTGAAAGTGCATCGACCACTTGATTGTGCTTGCCAACAATATGAGCAATATTAAATTTAAATTGCAAAAGAAAAATTTCCCACCTCATTTGTTTGTCGAAGAGCTTGGTTTGCATCATGAAGTTCTTGAGGCTTTGTGATCCATTCATAGGACGAATGGAATCCCCAAGAGATAGTGTTTCCACGTGTTTAGGGCATATAGAATAGCTAGTAGCTCTTTTTCGAGTTCCTCAACTTTCACCAAGTGAGAATGGATCCACAAAATGAGTGTGTGTGTGGTGTATATCCCCCTAGCACCCCCCTTGCTTGCTTGGGGTGAGTTGTAACTTTTCCACATGCTGCAAGCTTATTGGACCCATCTCCCTCGAGCCAATCACATGCTGCATGCATTCAAGTACATGGGTAGTCTTTTGACAAGTGTCCTCCTTACCCCTTAGAGAGAGAGAGA
This sequence comes from Adiantum capillus-veneris, assembly GCF_014529385.1. Lineage (NCBI taxonomy): Eukaryota > Viridiplantae > Streptophyta > Polypodiopsida > Polypodiales > Pteridaceae > Adiantum > Adiantum capillus-veneris. The sequence continues at coordinate 147,096,254 of NC_140940.1, forward strand.
GAGAGAGAGAGAGAGAGAGAGAGAGAGAGCTTGATAATATCTAGATATTTGTTGGATGGAACTAGAAGCTCATTGGACCCCTCTTTAGCCCAACCAATATCATTCAAATACACCATGTGGTTAAGCATAGGGAGAGTCTGACATGTGTCCCATGTGCCCTTTGAAAAAGGGTGCCCTTTGGGTCAGTGGAAAGTTAAGTCAAAGAATCCCCTAACTTTAGGACTTTCATGCATGGGAAGCTTCTCAAGCACCTTCCTCATTAAGTTTGTAGGGTCTCTTTTGGACTCAAGCACCTTAGTCCCCATGTATGGGAAGCTTCTCAAGCACATTCCTCATTAAGTTTGTAGGGTCTCTTTTTGACTCAAGCACCTTACCCCCCATGTATGGGAAGCTTATGAAGCACCTTACTTATTAAGTTTGTAGGGTCTCTTTTTCACTCAAGCACATTACCCCCCATTAAGTATGACAAGCACCTAAGTCATCAAGCGCGCACCTTAGTCATCAAGCACGCACCTTAGTCATCAAGCACGACAAGAACCTCAAGCTTAGGTCCGGTTTTCACCTCAAGCTCAACTCTAGCTTGCCTAAGGTCAAAGGACTTTTAACACTAACCATTGTAGGTCTTTAATGAAGCTAACCCTAAGGTATTTTAAGCTCCATTAGATGCACATTGCTCTTTGATAGACTACCTCATTTTAATCCCTTGTGGAGATGTAACCATCTCTCCTCTTGGTCCCCTGCTGAGGTAAGTCTAGAAGCACTTATTGCACATTGCTCTTTGATAGACCATCTCCTTTTGGACCCCTATTGAGATGCAACCATCTCTCCTTTTGGTCCCGTGTTGAGATAGGTCTAGAAGCACATGTCTCTATTTTAACTCTTGTTCACGTTTATTCTCCCACATTAAATGATCAGTTTAAGATGAGAAAATCATTTGGTAAGTTAGATATTATATTTTATGACATTACCTCTCTCTTGAAATCATAGTCGTCCTCGATTATGAGGTAGAGAAGATAAATCCTAGTCATTAGTCCATGTTACTTAGCGGGTAGAGGATCCCTTTTTACCCTTCAACATCATTCCAAGATGGATGACTAATCCATTTGGTGCTTGGGAGACATAGCTGCCACAAGCATGTCTGCTCTTTAGTCCACATCATACTTCCAAAGTAGAGTGACAAATTCTACTTGGTGTTTGGGAGATGTCGGCACCACAAACATGATTCTAAGCATGCATACTACTTAAATTTGTGCACAATAAAAAGAGAACTAATCTTATAAGACAAAAACATTTTTCATTTAAAATGCAATTTCATATGCTTACTATAGTGCAACATGTAAGCATTGACAAGTTTATAGTATCCTTAAGCTAGGTTCCTTATCCATTTAGCATCTTTAAAAGGATAATTCTTTAACTTAATAAGATATCGTCAGATAATCTTACCATTTCTTAATACCTTGTCTTCATGTCATAGCATGGACTCACATTGAAGTACTTGATCTCCGATTTTTGGAGGGTCTGCAACTATTGCTTCTTTTGATGGCCTTCCTTTGTAAGGCTTACATAGGCTCTCATGGAAAACATGGTGTATGAGCCAATGGTTGGGGCAAATTTAATTGATAAGGCATCTCATTGATTGGCTTAAGAATTTAAAAAGGAATATAGTATTTTTTTGCTAGATTAGCATAATACTCTTGGTGGCCCATAGGAGTCTTGCCCGTAGTATGCCTTGGACGAGCCTTGAGAAACTTTAACAAGACCCAATCATGTTTCTTAAAGGCTAAGGCTCTTCTATGCTTATTAGCAGTAGCCCTTTTTGCCTTTTCTTTAAGATGGATATAACCTCTTTAATCTTTGGAAAAGATTCTTGTGATTCTCGGCTATATTCATCAGCAACAATGAAAATCTTCCCATGTACTTTAAGTAGTAAGGGACTTTTGGATGTTCCTTCTCTAACCTCAAAAGGTACTTGCGCCATAGAAGTATGTACAATATCATTGTACGCATACTCTTTAAGAGGTGGGTACTTGTATCATTGAGAACATTGATCTACTTCCATGACATAGGCTTTTAGTATATCAAGAATCATTAGATTAGTTATTTCACTTTGGTCATCCGTTTGTGGATGATAGGCTGCTCAAGGAGAGCCTTCTAGAAATTACTGGTCATTCTAGGATCTTTGTCCGACACTATGGGTGTTGGAAATCCACGATGCTTGAAAATTTGAGATCTAGACAGGGTTCGCATTTGATGTTCCTTAATAGTCTTTTTGAAAGGCATAGAGTGTGTTTTCGTGTCAAACCTATCGACTGGAACAATCCAAGTTGCTTCCCTCGATCAAATCTCTGCTTTTGGTATACCACGCATTTTGAAAAATACTATTGTATGTCTATTTTTCATGGTAGACCAACAGAAATGCATTTCTACTCCTTGAAGAGTATATTGTGGATTCCCTTTTTGCACCGCATAAGGAGAAGTATGGAATTCATACATTACTTTCTTATTGTATGGGTGAGTAACACATAGCCTATTGTCGTTTGGAAGATAACCATCCTTGAAGGTGATTGGTTTTTTTTCTCTTCCCTAATGCAAAGGCTGTAACTACATACTTAAAGTTTCGGTCAATATCATACTCATCTATCATAAAAGATAGATCATTGTGAGTTGCTATAGACACCACATTTACCCTTGATCGTTGTGAAAGTGCATCGACCACTTGATTGTGCTTGCCATGAAATTCTTGAGGCTTTGTGATCCATTCATAGGATGGCTGGAGTCCCCAAGAGATAGTGTTTCCATGTGTTTAGGGCATATAGAATAGCTAGTAGCTCTTTTTCGTATTTGCCCAATACTCACTTATTGAAGTCGAGTCTTTGACTCTCATATGCTATGGCATGCCCTTCTTGAAGCAAAATACCTCGAAGGCAAGCACCACAAGCATCACATTGGACCTCAAATGTCGTTGAGAGATCTAATAGTGTGAGCACACATCGAGAGATAAGCTTCTCCTTAAGCTTCTCAAAAGCTTCTTGCACTTTTGCAGTCCATGAATACTTAACGTTCTTTTTTTGTTAAGTCATGTAATAGACCTGCTATTAGCGAGAATTCTTTTTTTATGAAGCATCTATAGTATGAACGCATGCCTATAACCGCTTCGTACCTCCTGTAGATTCCTTGGATTAGGCCATCCTCTTATTATCTCTAACTTTGTTGGATCCATACGGATGCCATCCTTAGAGATAATGTGACCTAACTATTGAATCTCTTGTAGGAAAAATTCACTTTTCTTTTGATTAATTAAAAGCTTATTTTCTCTCACAACTTGAAAGATTACCTGGAGGTGTCACTTGTACTCCTCAAGAGAATTTAAGTGGCCTGAAGATTTTTGTCCATCATGAGTTTGAATGTGTCTAGAGTATTTTTCAGGCCAAAATTATTAAATAGAACTTCTACGCGCGGCATGGAAAATCTATTTTTGATAGTAATCTTATTTAGTGCTCTATAATCGACACACATGTGATATGTGTCATCTTTCTTTTTCAATAAAAGCAATGGTGAACAAAATGGAGAGGAGCTAGACCTCACCATCCCTTTTTCCACCTATTCATGCACTTGCCTCATGATCTCCTCTTGTTGAGCTTGTGAAACTCGATAAGGAGGCTTGTTAGGCAGTGAGCTTCTTGATAGGAGATCAATTGCATGGTCATCATCCCTAATTTTAGAGTTAGCTCACTAGAGATGTCATCAATGAAAACATCTTGGAATCCATTTAGGAAATTAGACAACTCTAATTCCTCTTGATTCCCTTTATTGCAGGGATATGGTGTTCCCCAACTCATTAGCATCTATGTACACGCTCTTTTCCCTGTAGGTGAAGTAGATTCTCCTTTAAGGGAACTTCATGTTGGAAGCCATGCGGTTAAACCATGGTGCCCTAACGATAAAATTCTCATGTTTGAGAGGTGAGATGAAGAAATCATTTTTGTCCACATAGCTTTGGACATGAAGCCTTAATTCTCCAATTAAGGAAGTAACTTACCCCCCATGTATGGGAAGCTTCTCAAGCACCTTCCTCATTAAGTTTGTAGAGTCTCTTTTTTACTCAAGAACCCTACCCCCCATTAAGTATGACAAGCACCTCAAGTACCTTAGTCATAAAGCATGACAAGCACCTCAAGCACCTTAGTCATCAAGCACGCACCTTAGTCATCAAGCACGACAAGCACCTCAAGCTTAGGTTGGGTTCCCACCTTAAGCTCAGCCCTAGCTTGCCTAAGGTCAAAGGACTTTTAACACTAACCATTATAGGTCTTTAATGAAGCTAACCCTACGGTATTTTAAACTCCATTAGATGCAAATTTCTCTTTGATAGACTACCTCCTTTTGGACCCTTATTGAGATGTAACCATCTCTCCTCTTGGTCCCCTGCTGAGGTAAGTGGAGAAGCACTTATTGCACATTTCTCTTTGATAGACCATATCCTTTTGGACCCCTATTGAGATGCAACCATCTCTCCTTTTGGTTTCGTAGCCATCAGTCTTTGGAAAGTGAAAAGTGTATTCATTAATTCAAATGGAATCACATGATACGCAAAAGTTCCCCACTTGTTTGCAAAAGTTGTCTTATGTTGATCCTCTGATTGAATAGCCAGTTGATTATAACCTAAAAATATGTCTAAGAAGCTATATGCTTACTTGACAGCCACTTGTTCCAAGACATGATTTGTAATGGGAAGAGGATAGTTATTAGCGAATGGTGGCTATGTTCACTTTTTTGAGATTCACCCTCTCAACTTACCATTCTTTTTGGGCACTACAACAATTGGAGATACCCAATTAGTGCGCTCTATCTCATAGATGAACTCAGTCTCCCTTCAGCTTATCAATCTGTTTTTTGATCTTCTTTGCAAAGGTTTTATTGTAAGTATATAGACATTGTCTACTTGGCTTAGCATGTGGCTTAAGAGGAATTATGTGTTGACAAATTGCATGATCAACCCCCCTAAGGTCCTTATAAGACTAGGTAAATACATCCTTATACGTTTTGAGCGTTTTGATCAATAACTCTTTGTCATCATGAGATAGATCAATAGCAATGTATGCCGGCTTAGGCTCATCACCTGGCTCTCCTAGGTCTATCTTTTTAGCGTCCTTAGGTCCATCGTAATATTTCCTTGGCTCCACCTTTTCCCTAATGGGTTGCTCAATAATAATCTTGTGGTCTTGAATAGTGTGCTTTTTGTAGTGGGAGGGTACACTTATTCTATCCTTCTCTAATTTGTTTTTGTTTTCACTTTCCATCTCCATCATCCACACCTCTTTTATGGTATGTTTCAAAGTGTTATACTTCTTTCTCTACTCAACTTTTGTCCATCGAGACTCTCCAAAGTCGTCAATTGTCTTAGACATGTCCTTGGCTAGTCTAGCAGCCTTTTATTTATTTGGCTTTGCACTTTTTTGAAAAAGTGTAGAGAGTTTTTGTGACACCTTGCCCTTTATGCAATTGTAGGCTCCTAGAAGCATCAAATAAGACAGATTTCCTTCTACATGCAGCATCGGTTTCCTCTTATCTCTCCTTGAGTTTATTTGTATGTGTATTGCTATTGTTGTCGAGGTATTTGATTTGGAAAATCAAAGAATTTCTCAAGCACTATTTCACACTCACTTTCTTGGCCCTCTGATCACTCATCATCCGCACAAAAGTCCAATTTTTCTCGAGCATCCATAGTGTCATAAAAACACTCATAATCTTGCTCTTTAATTTTCGTCTAGACTGCCTTCCATTTCATTACCTAGGGTAAGATCTCGAATAGAAATCTCATCTTTTATACACAGACACTGCACACTAGTCTCTCTAACTCTAGTACTACATCTTCATCCATTTTTCCTTCATGTTTGTCTGGTTCTTCAATCCCAATTATCATGTGAAATGGAATCAAGTCCATACTATTTTTGTCACAAAAATTTGTTGGGGTGATCTCATTGACACAAATATCTAAGGTGACCATATTTAAGTCCACTTCAGGGGTTCCATTCTTTCTTCTGGGAAAGGTTAAGGTATATAATCAAGATTTTCATATGACCTATCTCCTTTTCACTCCTCTTTTTGTAAGGATTTCACATTCAAAAACTCCACACATCCATAGGTGGGCTTTAGAATTTAGCCATGCTAGTATATCAAATTCTGCAGCTGTAGTAGAATTGAATTCCTCTATTGGAGTCTTACTTACATCTACAGTCCCTCAAGTTAATTTGCGTAGTGGTATCTATGTGGCGTAAGCAGATATAATCATAGCCCCAATCTTGAACCATTTTTAACTAGCGCATAATGATGTTCCTAGAATAACATCATAGTTATTCTCAATACAAAAATCTACTATGAAAAATGTATGCTCATATTCAATTCCACAAGAAGTCATCACTACATGCTCTAGAAATCCAATACGGTTCTCAATATGTCCATCATCTAGCTGTAATTTCATTCGTGTCTGTCTAAGAGCAGGTCTGTCCCATTTTTCCCTTTTGAGTTTTCTCCACTCCTCCACTTCTCAACCTATTGTCTCATCAGGATTTTTGATTCCCATTTTTCTCAAGACATCTATTGACATCTCTCCAAATATGAGGTCTGACTTTTAGCATCTCAACTTCAATCAATGTACATCTCATCGGTGTTGACATAATTTTTGCAATCCTTGAGAATCTATGACTGGCTTTTGAGCTCTTTGTGATGGTAGGATCATAACAGTAGATCTTTACTCATATGGTCCTAAGTAGGAAGGCAATTCCTTAAGGGTTTCTCCTCTGCTACTTCTGATCTTTCCATTCCTTAGTCACCATACATGGATTGCATTTCAAACTCCATCATGCCCTGGTCAAGATGAACTTTTGCAATAGGTACCAATTCCCACTGATGACTGCCAATCTAGCCTTCCTAACTGCATCCCAAAGTTATTACGGCCAATTATCTTTGACTTTTGGCATAATAGGATGTCATATGGTAGACAAGCTCATCTATTGTGATCACTGCCACTTGTTACACCACTCCATCTCCACAAGTAGGCACATCTCCAATCCCTTGAGGATGTTGGATCCCCAGTCTACTATCTTTCTCACCTCTTGTTTGAGTTCTATTTGCAAACTCTGTTGTTAGCTAAAGTCTCAATCTCCTTCACCAGTACTTGTTTAACTGAGTCATTTAAGCTCTAACAGGTGGTTGGGGTACTATCCTACCTTTGACAGGCATAGATGGTGGATGTTCCATTAGTGCTTGTTCAACTGAGTCATTTAATCTCTAGCAGGTGATTGAGGTATTATCCCGGCTTGGACATGGATAGATTGTGGAGGTTCCATTAGCACTTGAAGAGTCTCAATCAGCTTTTTACACATATCCAATCTCAATTTTTCTATCTCCACATTAGGATAAGTCATCCATGGATGCTCCATTGCTTGTTGGTTGTCTAGTCTCTCTTCATGAGCCTTCATAATTGCTTCTAATGGCTCAAACATTTTATCGACTAAGACCGAACCTCCTAAATTTGCATCTCTTGTCTCTACTCCACTTAGCTTTTGTTTAATTTTGTGTATTTGTTCTAGTATGAGACTAGACGGAGGTATTGTTGGTTGTTGTAATTGCTCTCGAGTTTATGACAACTCTGTTGTAATAGCCTATAGCTTTTTATGGTACTGGACTCTAACTCTATCCCTCGTAGCTTTCCTTACAAATGTAATAGCCTGTATCTTTTTATGGTACTAGACTCTAGCTCTATCCCTCGTAGCTTTCCTTACAGATTTCACACTCATGGATTTGCTAGAGTCACCACTACCCCGTTCATGAGGAATCCCAATCCTCGAGCAAGTACTTCTGAGCGAACAAGAAACCAAGCAAACGCGTGCAATGAAAACGACCATATCAAGAACTCATTAGTTACTTTGTAGATGATAAGGTAGCAAAGTAAACAATTTCAATCTCAAATACTCTCAAACAAAAGAATTATACTCTTACTTCAACATGTTCATACACATTGATATATAGTTACCAACACATATGTTCAACATGTTCATACACGTTGACATATAGTTACCAACACATATGCAAAATGATGCTAGCAAAGAGAGTATCAATTAAATCCAAGAGCCTCTTAAAAAAACTAAATCCAAAAAGTTGTGCTTACATAGGTAAACACTTCAGGCCACACTATACCACAACAATGGTTGACGACAAAATACCCTACAATGAAAAACTATTACAACCCAAGAGACTTAAGTTACTGCTATCCGTGCTCCACCTAAGGCCTGAAAAAGCTCCACCTTTGTCAAGGCCACTTGGTGCATGAACTCATGGGCCTGGGAGTCCAAACCTAAAACTTGAAGAAACACATAGTAGATATGCTTGCATGGTACATGTGTCAGTCTTTTGGACTCTCTCTTTTGAAAGTCTTCACAGGTACAACATGAAGAATCAGAGAAAGTCACAGAGTATGTAAATCCCTTTGCCCTTGATCCATATGTGCTAACATAGAAAAAATGTGTCTCATTGCACACAATGATAACCTCTTTAACTAATTTTGTTATCATGCATCTGCCCAAATCAACCCTAGTATGAAATTCTTTTGTTAGCTTTGATCACCACAAGAATCTTTCCATATCTATAGTTTGCCCAAAAGGCACTAGGAAGTCTATTTTCTGCTCTAATGCTCTTGTTCAAACCTGCACCTTTAGTTCCTTGTCGAAGAAGCACAAATCCAATAGCTTCAAGTTGTTTGGCCTTAAATTGCAATAGGTTTAACCCTCCAAACACCTGGTGCAGGTCTGGGTGGTCCCACTATCATCTCATGAATCTTTCATGTGTGCATTTTTCTTGTATTGCAAAACCAAACATAACCCTCAACAAACCCTCCAAGATTTGACCCAAATGCGGAGTATTTTTTGCGACTCCAAAAACATGGTGTGACTACCCCATGGTTAGTATCATGTGAGCTTAAATCATCCACATCTGTAATCTGCTTGATTTTGTAGAACCCCAAAACATGTCATCTTATGCCCTGGTTCAATTCTTCTAAATTCCCATATTGTCTTTGCAACCTTTACATCTGGCCAATATTTTGTATCCCCATGTGCAGATGCATACCCTATCCCACCAATGGTTCACATAAACTCAGGCCTATGGCTATACTCCTCCAATACCACACCCAGATCCACAAAGATTGGCCTCTTCTTCTTCATACTTTTCTCCCTTATGTTTGGCCTCTTCATCTTTGGACTTTGAAAACCCATTTCTGCCATCGAGGAATGAGTCAAATCGACCAATTTTTTTGTAGTCGAGGCCGTATATGATCGATTTAAGAATCGTTGGGCAAGATCTTGCATACTGGGGCCATTGCTCATCTTTGCACCTTTAAGGTAGGCATTGTACTTAACATTCTGAAGCACATCTATTGACATAGTTGCCCCAACAGCCTCATGCAAACTAATTTTATCTTTGTAACCAAAGGCTTTCCGCATGCTAGCATGTTTAGTTTCGGATAAGTTGGTGTTTGAGATAGGCAACATGCATGCAATGTGCACACGAGAAAGGGGAATAGCAAGGATTGGGTCCCAATTACTACTATCTTCCTCATGTCAACAATGTGGTTAGGATTGGTCGGCATAGTGCCATAGATAGGTTTCTCTGTGGAGTCATAGTGTGTATCATATCAAGTACACTAAAGGACCGTGCAACATATCACCAACTTCCAAATTTACAATTACTGGCATTGTCACTAATCCAATTCTTTGTGTGCTTTCAATCGCAATGCGGACCTTGAAGGAAGATTTGTTCACCATTGACACTTCAACGGCCTCTATCTTCATCTGCTCACCCATTAGAGTTGATGGATGCAAATTGAATGCTTACGTATTTCAAAATGTTGTTTCACATAAAAACAGAGAGTGCATAGATGTTATCTTCAAACATACGACAAAGCTTGTGACCATGATGTGGTCCATAAATGGTTATGTGTCTAACCATTGTTGGCTAAACTCTCACTTAAGATGGATTATTGAGCTGAAGACTTTCTAAAAAATGAATGATAGAGTGTCAAAACATAAATGTATTTTCTTGCTGATAAAAAGAAGACGGTCAAGAATCTTAGCTTTGATGTTGAACCTAACAATATACTTGTGAGATGCTGACTATTATATCAATTATGACACTTCATGGTGTTGTGAATAAATATCATGATTACTGCTCATGGTTATTTGAGACAATTTAAAATACGTTTATATAAATACGTGAAAATACATTAGATCGTATATTTTAAAAAAGTTAACACATTAAAAAATACATATCAATTTTTAAATGTGAAAATTTAAATTTTGAGTAATCTAATTTTAAAAAAATAATTATCTATAATCTACTTAGGTTTAGTGTAATCCCACCTACAAATTTTGAGACTTACCTCTAAATTTTAAATTTGAAGGTGAGAAAACATACGAAACTTAGAGAATTTTACATTAATCTAGTGTAAAAACCTTCAAATTTAGTCAATTTACCTCTCCTATTTCTCATATGTATGTTTGCCCAGTTTTTGGAAAAAAGCACTGATGTACATCTTCAAACTCGTTCATCCCATCAAACTTAGTGTGTAAGTGACTAGAACGAAAAAAACCCGGCACAAATAGTGAAAAAATCCGTGCGTAAAGAAAGTCACGAAAGCAATTTATTCCTACTGCTAGTACCTATCGGCGCCCTTCATATTTTATTCAATCATTAGCGAGATTCCTCCCAGGCTCCCACAGCAAGATTTCTCTCCCCCTTTCTCTTACCCTCACAAAAGGCAAGTGTCGGATTTGAACTGTCACCCTTACTATTTTCAATCGACAAACAATGAGGTGAGTGAAGCCATCTAGACAGACGCCCGTGGTGTCAGCAACATGTCCCCTCGTTCCCTCAGAATTCCCTTCCTTTCCCTGCTCCTCCTCCTCCTCCTCCTCCTCCTCCTCTGGTGTGGCACGCTTGATGTCCCTCCACCTTGCAGCTACTCTGTCCGAGTGCACCAACTGTCATGCACGCACCTGCCATCGTAGTTGCAAAACGTTTTCCTTTTCATTTCTTGCCGGTATCACGTCAAATTTGTCTCTTTTTTCGATTATACACCAGCTGATACCCCCTACTGCTTCGCACTAATGCTTAGTAATGCCTTCTGAGAAAACAGTTCGCACCTTGCCTTCTAGGAGCTCATGGACGAATGCACGCCGGCGTGCGCCACTTGCTAGGGTTCAAGAACACATCTATGCTGCGGTTTGAGGGCTGCAGGATGGAGATAATCATGCAGTCTTTCGATTCATTTGCAACCTTCAACAACTTGAACCTGTACCCATTTTCAGTTTTTAACGTAGGTTGCCAATTTGCCAGTTTTCTTGAAAAGTTGCGCAGAAAATCTGCTTCTTCAGGTTTGCATAATTCCAGCTTTGTTTCCTTGCATGCCGGCATGTGCTGATAATTGCGAAAGACCAATGCATTTCTTGAGTTAAACCCAATACTTTGTCTCCATCAAGAGGTTCAGGTTGGCAGTCACGCCCATTTGTTGAGTGCATTTGTCGATTCAAAGAGTAAACCTTAATCTACTGATGTAGGTTCACAGTCACATCCCTTTTCACCCTTGCCTCCTCGCATGCCGACGTGTGGTGATTGCTCAAGCCCGTCATTCAAAGGTAATAATGCATATCTTTTACAACAATTAAGATCAAATGGAAACTTCAGTATTTGACGGGAGAACTTAACAAATTTTTGTTCTTAACATAGCCATCCCAATGCTTCTTGAATAAGCACACACTGGCATGCGGTGGTTCAGATTTACAGCTCAATGGAGGCACCTTCAGTGTGGTTCTTTAAAAGCTTGCTCAATCGCTTCGTGAGCTCATGTCTATTGCTTTAAGCAAGGCTTAGATAATAAGCTCACGCCGGCATGCGGAGGTAGAGGGAGAAAAGAAGGCACCAATTGGAGAGCAATGGCAAGCCACAAGTTAGCACATTATACATCTTTTGGAAGAAAGGCAGGACGGCGAGGGTGCCCTCTAACCAGGTAGATTGTGTAAATGGTTTTGCTTAAGAATCTAAATTCCTCCTATGAGGAGGGAGCTCTATCGTGTTTTATTATACAATGAAATCCTTGCATATAAACTTGTATCTATCTTATTTTGGAGTAAGCTTGATATTAATGCAATATTTCAAAATTAAATGGAATATTATGATATTATTTTCAAGCAAAACCCTCATGTGAGGTGCCCTCAAGGGATATGATATGTTTTGAAAATATGCTATATGTACAAAAGAAACTCTATCCAATTTATTTCAAAAACTTCTATGTTGGTATGCTTTGAAAAATCCTTGTGCTCTTGAGGTGTCCCAAAAATAAGGGAACACAATTTGATGTTTGAATGCCAAATATAAATTTTTATGTTGTTTTTTGAGCAACCCAAGCTCCCATTGCCGATCCCAAAGGGGGGAGGAATTTGATAATCTCCCATATGGCCAAGTGGATAGTATTGATTAGGTCTCTTTAGTTTCGGCTACCCAAATAATAGTAGAGATGGAGAGCCCAAGAGGAGGAGATTCTTTCTATGGAGATGGGAGAAGGATTTGTACATGAGATTGATGAAACACTAGCTCTTGAGGAGAATGGTGTTGAAATAATTCCATGGGAGATAAGAAGTGAGGTTACGGCAATGGTTGAGATGGAGGATAAAGAAAGAATCTATTGTTGGAGTTAACCCAACTTGGGCGGACAAAGTGTGAACCTATGCTTGTAATTGCCTTTATTAGGCTCATGAAAACCTAATACAATCTCTCTTTACATTTGTATAGTATATTAGTTTTCTCTTCCTCTCCTCTCTTATCTTGTCTGCTCTCTCTCTCTTGCTACTTGCCATGTCTATACGTGATGCTTTTCGCTTTCATGCCAGGCTCTACAACTGGCATCAAAGCTTTGGTGTGGCGATGGTGATTGGCACGAGCACGACGGCTTTCCTACGACCAACACAAAAGCGACAGAGCTCGCTAGCTATGCTAGAGCTCGGAGCTTGGAGCTTGAACTTGAGCTCGATGGTGGCAGATCTAGTGCGAATTAAAGGCACATCAGAGTGGATCAACAAGATCTCATATCTCAGCTTCCCAGGCGTGCGCAACCCCTTTTGCAAAGAGAGATCTCTTGAGAGAATTGAGGGCATCTGCAGGGTTTTGCTTGCAAGTAGGGACTCGAAGAGATTTGCAGGTTGTCAAACACCAAGCAAGCAATAGGTGAGCTCACAAATTGAAGGCTTAGGAGAATGGAGCAGGGAAATGTGGTGTAAACACACACACTCAAAAAGTGCACACAATCGAGCTGGAATCGGCCATCAAGTGTAGAAAATTGAATAGCACTCAAAAGTGGGAGAAAGGCTTGTGAGCAAGGAAACTGAATTGAGCAGGCCACATGTAGTTGCACTCGGGCAGTGAACAAAGCACCAGAGTCAAGCGAGAGAACTTGTAGAAGCAAAAGCACTGGTAAATTTGGGTGCAATACTAAAGTTGACAGCTCATGGGTAAGTTGCACAATGAATTTGATTGCAACTAAGCATTTGAAGGCAATTAGAGGGAAATTGATTAGGGATCTCCTATGTAGTTGAAGCCTTTGTTAAACACTTGAAGCATCGAGTGAGGCAGCATTGCATGCAGTGCTAGGAGGATTGTGTGTCATCACACACACACACACACACACACACACACACACACACACACACACACACACACACATTGCAACACAAATTGGATATGTTGCAAGGCTATGCAATAGTCAAGGACACTGCAACAAGGGACAAAGTTGGAGCATTTGCAAGTGGACAGTACTAGCGTCCTCGAGTGCAAAAACAAGCAGAGCAAGGTCACAAGCATGTCGAGGAAAATTGGGGGCTCAATTGTGCAGTAGAAATAGTGTTGGCAGCCTAGTGCCACACATATGGCATACATGTTTTTTATTTTGACTTTAATGGAATTTTAAAGAGCTAATTTAGAATATGTCCTTAAGTCTCCATTCCCACAAGCCCATTTGAGTCCTATATCATGGGGATTCCTATAAGCCCCACATGCATCTCATCACATGTATGATTGTCTTTAGGAATATTTTGTCCGTGATGAATATTGTAAGGGACTCGACACTACCCTGGCTAAAATAATAAGAGGCCGAAGGTAAAACCTTCCCTCCATATTTGTGATTGGTCTACTCCTATGTATGATGGATGTATCCAAGAGAACCGTGTGTGTTGAATCCTTTGAGAATCACCACGATGTATCCGAAGGAACCGTGCTATTGTCTTGTTTTTAAAGCTTAAGATATTTTTTAAAGTATGATTTTGCGAATGCTCAAGATAGTATGAAGGCTTCATGGGACCCATTTTGGAATCATATCAATGATGAATTTGAATCAAAGTACTTGAAAAAGCAAATGAAGTTTCAAGGTCTCATTAATCACATGTTCTATGTATCAGAGGGCAACCATTAGACTGTTGCATGGATAGAGGCACTAAAAAAAAAGGTTTTCCACCTCAAAGGAGAAGAATGGTTGAGTTTTACACCTAGGTTCTTGAGATAGCTTTGCTTAACAGCTTGCAAATAATAAATGCGTAAGTTGTTTTATTTTGATTTTATGCATTAAAGAAAACATATTAAAAAAATTCCTTGTATAAATAAAATGATTTCCTTGTCTTTCAATGTAGCATGAATACTCATGCCTTAGTAGCCCCTCATCTTCGTGATGAGATTGTGAATACCACAAACTTGTGTGTCACAGACTGTGAAATGTACGTAAAGGGTTCGCCTGATAAAGATCAAAAGCTTATTGTGCTGATGTACATAGAAAGTATGCAAAGGTTACAGAGCTTTGGTACCCGCTTACACAAAGTTACCTTGGTATATTGATTTATGATGTAAGTTATGATTCAAATGTTTTTCTTTAAATTTTGAATGTCTTTGTAATAAAGATCATTTTAGTAAATTTGGTTTTGACTTTAGGTTCAAATGCCAAAAGAGAAGGAAAGGAGATTAGCGCATGTGAAGCATGGCTTGTCCGAGGAAAACTTTAAGAAAGAAGAAGAGAGAATTCAACAGGAGATTACACACAAATATCAAGAACAAATAGGAAAGGTGTCCAATATATTTGCATTAAATATAAGTTTATTAAAAATGAAAGATTAATTGATTTATGCTCCATGTATGAAGAAAGCTCTCTCCAATTTTTTCAAACCTAATATGTATTTTTTGGTTCTAATGTGGTTCAGATGTGAAATCCATAGTTATGGTATTTCTTGAGAGATTGTAGTATGTATGCATTGCTTGGATCCTCAAGTGATGTGTGCCCCAAAGTTATGGTTGAAGGCATTGCACTAAGTAGGATTTAGCCTTTTTGAGAAATTTGAATGTATAAATTTGGATTTCTTTCTTGAAGATTTGTGGATGAATTTGATTAATGTTTGAAATCCACCTTGAGGTGCCCTAAAAGGTCATGATATTTTTTGAGATATTGCTCCATGTACAAAGAGAACTATGTCCAAATTTTTAAAGCCTACTATGTATCTTTTTGTTCTATTGTAGTATGTATGTTTTGTTTGGGTACTCAAGTGATGTGCTAAAGGGTTATGATATTTTTTGAGATATTGCTCCATGTACAAAGAGAACTATGTCCAAATTTTTTAAGCCTACTATGTATCTTTTTGTTCTATTGTAGTATGTATGTTTTGTTTGGGTACTCAAGTGATGTGTTAAAGGGTTATGGTATTTTTTTAATGTGGCACATAAGCACAAATAGCATGACCAATGTAGATATTCGCTCGGATTTTTCTTTGCTCGGTAGATTTTGCTCAGGTTACGGTAAGACTCCCCGCTCATTTGTCACATTTTGCTTCACTTGTGCTCTTGTCACAACCTTCATTGGCACTTTCACATCTGAATCAGAGCCACTTAAAGAGGATACGACCTCCACAATCTTGGTACAAATTTTTTAATCCACAATCACTACCAGTCACATTAGGAACCTTGTTTACAACTTTAGCTTGGTCAGTCAGACAATTCTTAGCCAAATGTTCTCCATCACACTTGAAACAAGGTACTAGGGTCCTGTTTTGTCTCAGTTGTTGATGGGCATATGGTATTTGGGGGATATGCGTTTGGTTTAGCCTCTCCTTGATCAGCTATGAAAATTAATGTTCTATGACTCAACGTCAACCCTTCACTTATAGATATGCTACTTATTCTTGACTAGGAATTACTAGAGGATGAAGCGAGATTCTCATGGTCATATGACTCCATGAACACTAGTGGGTTAGAATCACATGCAGTGTGGTATCCATAGCCTTCCCCTTTGTAATATGATTGTATAGGCACTAAGGCATTCACTTTTGAATGTTGGTCTGGATACACATACCTCACAACTGCCTGGTCTTCACCTGACAGTGGGGGTTGGTGTCCCAAAACTAGTCTTGGCCTTTTTACTCCTGGTTGTGTATTTGTTGGTCCTGATACATATCTCGACAGTGGTGGTGCTAACATCCTTTGTTGACATTGAGGATTCACTGATATGTTAGGCTGATATTGAAGGTTGGGCTGATAGGGCCTCTCCCCAACTTGATCTTTGTTGTAGTAGCATTTCTCAGTGGCATGATTCATCCACTTATTCTCAATGGCACACTATTTTTAACGAGGATATGGCTATGGAAACATGGAACACTCCTGCTTTGGATGATCTCCTCCACCTATGAAGCGATGCCTGGAGGGTGGTACTCTCTGGTTTTGGACTCTCAATGTACTCATTATCCTCACAAGCTCATTTCCAAGCTGCTCAATATTGATTGGTTATTGCTGCAATGGCGTTGACCTTGCTGTATTTGCACCACTGGTAAATCAGCAGAGGTAGTATCAACATCCTATGATACTTCTCCATAGATCTTGCAATTGTCTACCAAATAGACAAATTCTCTCGTGACTTCATCTAAAGTCACACACTTTCTCAAATGTAGGTCCTTCTTGAGGTGTTCAATCTTGATTCTTTCAATGAGAAGCACCACTTGGCGGTCCTCCTGAGATTTTCTCTTGGTGGATATCTCTCGAGATATTGTGTCTTGCAATGGCGCTTCTATGTTTCCATAGTCTTCTTTTTTCAAAGGTTGGAACCACGTAAGGGCAGTGCCTTCTAATGTTAATCCAAAAGCTTCAACCTGAATGTGGAAATGTGTGACATGTTCGGCTCTCAACACCTATTTAAATGATGGAGAATGTGCATGGGGATCCCCTGATCCATTATACTTTGGTGCCATGCATTTTTTGACTTAAGAAGAAGGATGCATGGGCCTTGGTTCAGCAACACATCTTATCACTCTCGGAGCTCCTAAGGAAGCTTCCTCATACGCTATAGGTGATGGTGCTCTAGGTATAACTCTTAGTACTTCTCTTGTAGTCACATATGGCACTACTCACTTAGTAGGGTGTGGCATGGATGACCCTGTAACGATTGTAAAGCCACCTCTCATAGGCTCTGGTTTTGACAAGTAACTCCCTCTTGTCCCAGGATCTGGAACTCTTGGTGCTCTTGACCCACTCATGTGTGTGTTTTCTACATGTGGTGGAATATTTGTGACTTAATCCATAAAGCTTACCTCTTTGGACCGGATTTCTAATGGCCACTTGATTCAAGTAATTACAAAAAATGGTTCCCCCCAATAGGAAAGATTTTACATCTCTGCCACATACACGTATCTATACTCTTGCCCATTTTTGTCCACCAAAATAGGTTATTTTCATGTTTTAAACTGATAGATGTACATGTATGTCCTCTTGATGTCTGTAAGCTCCACTGGGTTCACATCTTCCCTCAGGTAGATATCCACGCGTAGAGCTCCTTGAGACTAACATAGATATTAGAGGTGCTCTCATAATTTTGATATGATGATCATGCCATGTGGTGCAAAGAGATAAAGACATAGTAGAAAGAGATAACACATGACATATAGAGAAAGCCTTACCTGCCTATCTGTATTAAAATGATCCTCAAAAATTTATAAAAGTTTCCTTTTATACCCTGGATCCGGGTCTCATGTACAAGACACACTTAATGAATCCACTTTCACTTCTAAAAATTCCTATGGGCTCCTTATGATTAGGCCTACCTATTCTATCAACCTTGCCTCTATTGAGAAAATTATTGGACCATGATTCCACATTTGTGATTTTTTGAGTTGAAATATTTCTAGGTGACTATTCAATGTGTATGGACACTAATAGAGTTATTTGTGTTTCAATTTCCTTCGTTGGCTATGGTACATGAATCGCAATCCATGTTCTACCAAATTTGGACTTCAAACTTTGACAACATAGAAAAAAAAGGCCCTTTGAAGACTATTCCCAAATTTGGGTATCAAAGCTTCAAACTCCTTTTGTATTTTTCACTTTTCAAGTTGCTTTCTAAGTTTCCTTGAATCGATGAGCATTTCACAATTTTTTTAGATTCAAATGGTTGGTGCAATCCCCTAAGTCTTAGTGTGCACACTTCTTTCCAACCTTTTAGTATGTCTTACATGAATCGTGATTCATATTCCTCAGCATTTGGGTTTGAAACTTGGCCAGCTATTAGTTTTATCTATAATTGGAGACTTACATAGTTATATTCCAATTTGACTTTATGTTGATGGGTCAAATTAAGGGTTCTATGTCTGCAAGACAATTTTTTATTTTCAATTGGATTTTTGGCTTCTTACCCTGATGTTTAGTCTTTATTTTCCTCAAACCCCTAAATTGTACTTGATTATGCTACTATAAATGTAGAATGGGAAGCTCCCTGATTCAAAACGCTAACAAAGTACATGAATCGGGATTCGATACTTTGTAGAGTTTTGACACCCAATATTGTGATCAATTTGGAGATGATGTTTGTAGACTGTTTCCCTACTTTGTGTCTAGTTTGGATCCCAATTTGCATTTCCCTTATGTGTTTTGTAATTCTCAGGTACTGTTTTTCAATTTTCTTGTTGTGGTTGGACTTTTGAAATCTTTTTGGGCTCAAAAGGCTGGTTTTGGTCTTTTCAAACCCCTATGGTTCAATGTGCAATCAGATTTTTTCTTTTTGTTATGAGGTACATGAATCGCAATTCATGTCCCTCCACGGTTTGGACTCATATTTTCCAATTTTTCTTTTCAGTTTATTTGGAAGCTATACTAGGTGTCTCTACGAAACTTGGTCACTTTTTGCTTTGTCTACCAACAATTCTATCGATTTCAAAGAGTTATGGTAATTTAGGAACAAATAAGGTTTTACAATAGTTTTTCCCTAATTTGGTTAGCCGAAAGTGATGGTTTTTGATCAACTTAACCTACTCTTATGAATTGGAAATAACAATATGCAACAAAATGGATAAAATATGAAAATTTAGCTAATGAAGTTGGTGTGTATAGCACTTTAAAATTATTGAGAAAATTGAAGATTGAAATGCTTAAAAGTCACTTAATCACAACATGCTTGCTACCAAATGCAAGGTTTAGCTAGTCCGTGACTCCTAAAGTTTTTTGACAAAACCTCGTTCTGCCACTATGTTGCTAATGTGAAATGAGGTGGTTTCAAGCTGGTTCAAAATATGGCCAAAAGGTCAATCGACTATTATAGGATCTAATCCCCAACAACAACACCAATGTTAGGAAATCATCACGATGGACGAACCTACTCTTATGAATCGGAAATAACCATATGCAACAAAATGGATTAAATATGAAAATTTAGCTAATGAAGTTGGTGTGTATAGCACTCTTCTTCTCATTTGAAATAGACCAAGATATCATCAAAATACACCAAGACAATGTCGTCCAAGAATTCTCAAAATATATATTGCATCTTTGTAGGGCCTTTTTTTATTTTGGTTCACGCCCAAGAATGGTCTCGATCTCATGATAACTTCTCTAAGTGGTACAGGTTCAGTTAGCTCTTCAAGAAAGACATCAAATTATTCTTGTAACTGCATTGGTTCAGGGTCGTCGAAAGGTTCTCTTCTACCTTGTTGAGTTTGACTAGAGTCCTTTTTACAAAAAAACCTTTATTTGTTTATTCTTTACTTGAATTGATACTTTTTGGCCTTTGTTGTCAATGAATGATAGGCTTCCTTGTACACAAATATGTGTGTGTGTGTGTGTGTGTGTGTGTGTGTGTGTGTTACACATACACACATATGTATGTATGTATATGTATATGAATAATACCAAAATACCTATAAACTAGCAAAGTACCCCCCATATGTTGATTAAAATTTCCAAAATGCACTTAAATTTTTCTAACATTCCCAAAATTACCCCTTGTTATTCTCACAAACAAACACTTTCATTTTTGCATCTATTCATAGGAAGATTTACCCTCAACCAAAGATGATAGAACTAGGATTTTGGATGGTCTTGAGGGCTCTCAAGTTGAAATAGCTTATTATTAGCAGACATGAATGCCTATATTTGTGACCTCATCGATGAAAAATTTATATATACACCGCTCATCAAGTTGAAATAGCTTATTATTAGCAGACACGAATGCCTATATTTGTGACCTCATCGATGAAAAATTTATATATACACCGCTCAAAGATAGATCTCTATTAATACTACATTATAAAAAAAAGTTGGAGCAATCATATAAAATTGATACAAGGGTATTTTGGGGATTTTTGAAATTGGAGGTGAATTTTGGCAAATTTCAGGGGGATCAACCTTGGCCTCAAGAGTTGTGATAAGGTGTTAGTCTATGCTATGGGGCTGAGTTTGATGCATTAATATGAGGTCAAACACTATCTTTTGCATGCCGGGCATGCACACATCTACTTACATGTATATGCACTCGTATACACGTGTGTATATTCTACGTACATAACTATTTGTAGTGTAGACACTCATACTTGGTTGGTCATTGCCAAGCATGATTCAAGCCTACTCATGATGTGCTAGGCTACACGCCCATTTGTTTTCAACAACCTCCTAGCATTCATGGTTGGTCTACTAGCCTATCCATTAGACTCCATCCACAACCTATTAACTCTCATGGGAGCCTCTACATACTCTTACCGTAGTGCATGACTCATACTAATCATACCCAAAAGAACTCTAAGTTCTGTCCCAACATGATTTCTTCACATAAGAACCATCCAAGTTTATGAGATACATGAACGTTTACCTCTTTTCAAAGTTTATCCACATGCATAGACTAGCGAAGGAGAGATCACGTGTGTGTATACTCATAGATACATACTCATATGAATACCCACTCCTCTAATATTGGTCAAGCATAAGCACTCTCCAAAGCCTATTGGGATCAACTCTCTAGCAAGGAGCTCTTTAGGCTACTCATTCACACTTGGTGCATCACATGCAAGCATGGTCCAAACCTATGGTATGGCTGCACACTAATATGGTTAGCCACAACCTCCTAGCATTCGCATCACTTACAAGCCCGAAAATCCACACATTACAGAAAACATCATGCCACATGTGGACGAAAAGTCTTAGAAAACCCCCAGTTTAAGAAAACTATATAATTATTAAGACCCTGTGGTTACGCTTACAAAAGGTCTTGTGAGAATAATTGATAAATTATATCTTACATGCAAGGTATTGTATGTTCTTTAAAAAGTCACATTGCTGAATATTTCATGTAGTTAAATTCTTGTTTGCATCTTCTTAGCATTAGTTTATGTCAATATTCCTTAATGGGATTCTTTGTATTCTTAAGCTTCAGATAACCCTAACACCATAAGAGATAACAAAAATCAAGTACTCATTAGATCATCTTTGATGTTAGCATGTGTATACAAATAAACTTTTGATTCATGTGAAAAGACTAGTCAAAATCTTGTAATATCAAAGACAAACTTTCAATCAATATCATATAAGAACACATAGTATGCTAACAATATTGGCATCAATGTATTGATCGATCTCTCTCTCTCTCTCATGGTATGGCACATTTTCCATGGACATTCCCATGGACTACCCCATCCAATAGACTTTACTCAAAAGGTACTAGCACACGAGGTGTGCTTTATGCACTCTTAACCTAGTGAACAGGACTGTTCAATGGTCCCATGTTATGTCAAAAAGATGTCTTGATACTGATAAGGAAGACCTTGACTTGGAGTGAATCCACGCATTCTTACTTTAAATTGCATCATGCCTCAGAACATAATCCTAGCACAAAAAAAAAAACAGCAACTATTCTCAACTTGCCCCACCCGCCTAAAGAGACCACATCCAACTAGATGCTATTAGTTGCAAATAACCCTTTTTTAACTTCGTATCTATGGTTTTCATTGTAGCTTGAAGCTCTCCCCTACTTGTTTTCTAATTTTCAATTGTTGGATCCCTATTTTGCTTTATATTTTTTACAAAATCCACTATCCATTACTACACATTGTCTAATTGAGCATTATAGCAATGAATTAGCACAATTGGATAGCAAAAACAATTGCATCCACAAGCCCGCTCGTCAATTCATTATTCTCAACACTTTTGATGCAATGTCAGTGGGCACCAAAAAGTGCTCTGAGGTCACTCATACACAATACTTTCACATGAAAAAATTTGTCCATCTTTGCAAGAAAAATTAAATCTTACCTTTTCCAAGTTTACTCTCATGCATAGAGAAGAAAAAGAGAGGTGTCACCACCATGTTTGTGGTTATAGATACTAACTCATGCATCGAAAAGTGTGGCATTAACAGGTACCAAACACTACGAATATACGACTCATTGAAGTTTTCATGCATGACTTTGGGTGTAGTATTGCCCTTTTTTGTAGCACACTTTATTGGCCGCCCTTGTTTACCTTAATACCATTACATAATTACTTGTTGCTGCAAACTTCATACTTGTTCTCTACAAATAAAGTGGGTATTATAACATTTAATGAGCACGAGCATATTAGGAGCGAAAGCTATTTTACCCACATTCATCTTCTTCACTTCAACATGCTCTAATAATTTTTATGGATTCTTAAAGAATGTCAACAAAAAAAATTTAACTGTCTTCTATATGAAAACCATTGAGAGTGCAAGAGAGATAAAATGTCAACTTTTCTATAGCTTATTCACATACATGGACAAACAAAGAAGAGGCATCACCTACTGTGCACATGTCCATGTGCACATGTCCATGTGCACGTCCACATGCTGTAACGTGTACATGTTCATGAACTGCTCATATGGGTACTACCTACTCTGATACGAGTGAAATGCCAATACCTCTCTATGTGAGTGTGCATATGTTTGCATAAATTCTCGCTCATAAGAATACCGTCTTCTCTGATACGCCCCTTTATCAATTGGTACTTAATCCAAAATGCTAAAATTCCTTCTATATCAAGATATATAGGAGCTCACATGGCATGCACCTTCATCGATGTGTGCTTGGCCCAAAACGCCAAACATTCTCTTGTCTTGATATCAAGCAACTCATGTTGCGTTATTTTTAGTGAGAATAGGAAGAGAGCCGCTCAATCCACTCATTGCCCATACGGATCAGGTGGGCAATGTGTCATCTTGTTGTTTGTAAAGTCCTTGATCCACTTCATTGAACCTATTCGAGGAGCTCCGTGCGTGCATGCACACACAATCGACTATAGGATATAGTATTCTACAACAAGATTGCTAAGCACAAGTTTGACTAGGATGAAAAAATATTGAGTGCTAACTGTACCATTACCAGCTTCAGTAACCCTTCTGTAGCCTCGGGCCTTTCAATCAACCTGAGGGTGGGGGACTCAGGCTTACTCTTCCCAAATGAATTGAAAGTTTACTGCTGGAATTTAAATGCACGTTGCAAAAAATTAGTTCATTTTACAAAGCTTGATTTATTTTGATTTGACAAGAAGCTTACATACTATTCTTGCCTCTCAAAAAATGGCTCTTGCATCATCAAAAAACATGCTCTCATTGGATTCCCTTGACGGGAATTATCATATGCAATTTGACAAAATTGCCACATCCTTCTTACTGCCGCCAAAACTTTGTCAATGGCACATGCTGTGCCCCGTGAATATAAATGAATAAGAATGATCAATGACAACCTAAAGCGTCCGCGCCAAAAAGAACATAACCTCTTCGACCAAGAAACTCGTGTTTCTCACAAGAGAGCTTCAATGTTAATCTCCATAATGGAACAGGGATCTGGAATCAGAAAATTTTGTAATACCTGAATGGCAAGAAACCATAACGAAGGATAATTAGCAGAAATGGGACTCGAAACACTAACTGCAAAGCTCAAGAGAAATGTGTGCATGAATGGGCACAAGCACTCTCAACTGGAAAGCAACAGAAAGGAGGAAACATTGAATACAGTGTAGAAACTGATCTCAGATTCTTACAGAGAGAAACATGAACAACCATCCAAGCTTATCACCCATGATATGCAGACTAGATAACCATCAAATTTTGATGGAGACTAACATTGAATACAGTGTAGGAACTGATCTCAGATTCTTACACAGAGAAAAGTGAATAATCCATCCAAGCTTATCACCCATGATAGGCAGACTAGATAACCATCAAATTTTAATCAAGACTGATTCGATCAAATTAAAACAAAAGAGAAGATAAACCCTTGCCTGTGGATGCACGATACCAAAAGTTCCAATTCGTGAGCCCTTGCAGATAATGCTCGCCTGTCTGCCTGGAAAAAACTCAGGCTCCTGCAACCAGAAGCTTTATGTTAGCTCTTACTTTCTACCTTGCTGAATCATATAACAAGGATGGAGCTTGCCTCAGAAGGTTGAATGAAGTATCCTGAATCATCCCCTGTAGGCACAGTCTTTATGCCCACAACTTGCATGACTCTATCAACTAAACCATGTATCACCTGCAGAACGATGTGATTGTTACCTGATACAACTCAGATATGTTGTGCTGCCAATCAGAAGTGATGAATTGCAGACAGCTATGTATTCAAATGATACCTCAAAACCTGAATTGGCATTACAATATAATGCTGCTAAACGCCGCTCATTTTTTGCGCCAACATCTTTGCTTGGATCCAAAATGACAACATCCGAAACTTCAAAAAGCTGCATGAACACCAGAAATACTGTATCTTCAGAAGTTGAAACCAAGAGTCTAGTCGTCAATGTTCATGCAGAGGAAGTCGAGGTAAAACCTTCACTGGTCGCGGATGATCCTTGTTGTGTCCAAGAGTTTTAAGAAGTCCAGGCAAAAGACTAGTTCTGACAACCTGAGGGAAAATGGGTGAACAAAACTGCAAAATGACCTCATGAATTGTCATAAAACTGGCTTGGTTTCATACACACCTCAAACTCACTGGTGCGAGGATTGCCCACAGTTACGGCTACGTCGCTCTTGCGCTTCACCAAGTCAAAATTTTCCTCGTGAGAGCCCAATATCCATGTTAAAACCTCTGTGAATCCAGCCATAGCAACCTGTGATATTGAAGCAGTTCCCAGGGTCTTAGAAATAACAACGTAAAAAAAAACCATCGGCAAGATAAAGAGCTGACATGTTAAAATCCAGCACAGATCAGGCCCTAAAGAGTAAGGCAGAGTATCATAGCTCTATAAACTACTCAAAGACAGATAAGCCACACCTCAACTCTCACTGAATCGCTGAAGTCATTAAGTGGCAACAGTTTTCCTTGAGTGACACATTTTGGAGTCGTTTGCTTGATGTTATTATATCCATATCCAATTCCTACGTCCTGCGATTATATGAAGCACATAGGTAAAGCCATATGAACACTAATTGTTAAGAGAACAAAAGAGAAGAGGATTTTTTTGGGAGAAACTCTATACCTACATGCAAAGCAGCTAAAAAAGAACTAGAGGTAGATCAAGTTGGTCGTGCCTCAAGAGAAATTCTTACCTCCATAACATCACATGGGTGTAAGATATCACTCCTTGTCGGTGGTACTTTAACATGAATAACTGGGTCTGGGCCCTCCTGGCTAGAACTTTCTGTAGCAAGTAGCTGCATTCTATTCAAAATTTGTACCACCTGCAAAGTGCTGCTGCAGCAAATGAGGTTTCCACAAGTGGTTCTTTACTTGACAGTTGGATCAATCAATCAAAACAAGAGCTTACCTGCTTAGCCTTCAAGGCCACACCCAAAGAACCAGATATGTAAGAGAGGGGCACTTCCATACTCCTAGAGGACAAATCTGGGTACACTGTTGAGACCCCATTGGCTGCCACAACCTCAACAGGCTCGACCTCAAACTTGTTCTTACAGTACTCAGAGAACATGGTCACCTGCACAGTCACACTAAGGAATCCAAATCAAAAAGTATGAGAGAAAAGGCTCCAAGACGCTATCCAGCTTATATAGCTAGCTTCACGACTCAATTTAAGATAAGACAACAAAAAACAACATTCCTCAAACTTTGTATGTGTGTGTTAAAGCAGTTATCCCCATATCAACTGCAATGTGGAAAAGGCCAACGATAGATCTCGGAGGGCTGGACAAACACCTGCATTATGTCCACGCATTCTAAACCTGAAGGTATACTGAGGTCCAAAGGGAAAAGCTTATTGTTGTGAATTGTAAAACACCCAAAACTCCCATCTGTTAACATGGATCTAAGTCGACATAGTATTACATAAGATCCACAGATTTGATGCTGATATGGTCAAGCTGTACAAACACATGGTTCCATGACAAGCTTAATATCTTGGAATTTATTTTTCACAGCTCCACAAAAAGGGGCTATGTTATTTTAAGCCAAACATTGTCATAGTATTCACAGAAAATTTTGATTCGCTACCATAGCATTTGGAACAAAAGTGTACAATCAACAATCATCAAATTTTCAAAATCTATGATATACAGAAAAAAGGACCCCTTGCGACAACCAATTGGTTTCTCAAGACACCAACTTACTTCAAAATTAATATTTCCAGACAAAAGAAAATTATAATCCTCATCGCACCAGAAAGTCCATAACAAAGCAAAGGAAGCAATTGCTGAAACAAGACACAACACATTCTCAGACCACCAAATCACAATAGCTCTCATGGATCCATAAAATGCTCATGGCTTCTATTCACGAGTGTACGATGTGGAAAATGGATGTCAACAATGCCTTCCTCAATGAGAAACCTAGAGTGATACAAAGGAATAACCCTAATGCTGAGTAACATTCAGCAATTGCTGAGTTAAGAGTGATACAAAGAAGTAAACCTAGGGTGTTAAATGTTGATTCTCAAGGCTATAATCAAATTTTTCACTCTTTTGAAGGACACATGTGATGATCAACGCAAGACCCAAAGTTTAATACTACACTGAACACTGCTAATAGATGAAAGGGCAAAGTTCAAAATCGTATGCACCGCACCTAAACAAAACAAGAGCCATAATTTGCAAATATAGGAATAAAGAAGATTCTCAATGAAACAAATGATGCACAATTACACAAAATTGCATAGTGTATTTTCCAAACCTTGCCATAAACAAACAGAATAGAGTCTCAATGCGCCATGCAGTTATCATAGTAGAAGTAAATTAATCATAAGAGCATAATGAAACAAACAACCCCGAACTTCATGCATGAGGCAGTTGAACATCTCTACCCAACTGACCAAGAGAAATTACCATTGTATTAAGCACAATCTTTGCTTTAGTCAGATCAGTTGCTGTGCACTCTATAAACACGTTCTTGGTGTCCAGTGTGATTGCTGAATGTGCACCATTAATGATTGGGGGCCAAGAAAGTACTCTCCTGGAAAATAAAACCATTACACATCAATTGTGCCTTGGCTCTTACAAAATATCCAATACATGCATTATGCCCACAAAGACTTTCTTGCTGTTGGTTGTCCAATTTTAAAGTTAAAAGTTCTCTATCATTTGCAAGTTAATTACAAGTTGTCTATTTTTGTTTTTTGCGAGAAGATCAGAAAATCAGTGAACACAGAATTCTTGAGTCAAACAAACTTTTGAGATGAGAGAGAGAGAGAGAGAGAGAGAGAGAGAGAGAGAGAGAGAGAGAGAGAGAGAGAGAGAGAGAAATGAAATGAAATGAAATGTTATATTAACGTCTTCAAAAGGCCAAAGTGACCTATGAGACCAGAAAGTTACAATGTGGTGGATCTGATACAAAGTCAGAGTCAAAGTAACAAGATGACAACAAAGACAAAAATGAAATGACAAATGCCACAATAAAATACTATGGAATCCTAAACTACTAGGTGTGAACAGCAGCTAGCTGGGATATCTAGATCACAAGAGATCTAGCATCGGTCGCTGGCGGATCTCATCAATCTCCTCCATGGTCAGTAGTCTGACCGGGCGTCGTGCATGTCGAGCCAAAGTGATCCGAATCCTCTGATGCAGCCTCCGTCGATGCTGTGTAGTCCTCCGCAGTCGTGAGTGTCTGGATCTTCCAAGCTCAGTCGCTCGGTCGATCAGTGTGCCTCTGGTGTGAGACGACAAGCTCTGCTGTGGTAGTAACTCCTCCGGGTGTCCAGTGACAGCTCTAAAGAAATCTGTGATCTGTCTCTGGGACTGGCTAGCCTCTCCTCTCATCAGGCTCTCTCTGTGTCTGCGTAGCTCGAGCAAAAACAAGCCCAAGCATCTCTGATCCTCGTACTGCATGACTCTGGAGAATGGTCCAAAGCCCTCTCTGAACAAGCAATGGAAGCGGCCTCATATCTCATAGTAGACGGGGCAGTGGCATGTGTAGTGCAACTCTGTCTCAGGCTCGATGTCACACAGGGGGCATGTCCTGGCCTCTGCTGGTACTCTGCTGTATCTCCCAGTCTCGATCCGCAGCTGGTGTGAAGATGTACGCATCTGGCCGATAGCACATCGTATCCCATGAGACAAGTGGGTGTCCATGTATCTCGGCCTCGTCACAAAGCCATCAACCGTAAGCTGGAGGAGATGCTCTCTGTAGAATGCCATCTTCGTGCCCAGCTCCTGTGCTGGCTGTAACCATGTCCTCCTGGTGTCTAGCTGAGTCAAGTCCTGGCGGATGAGCCTGGTGATCTCGGACTGTGTAAGAGTCAGAGAGGGTGCATCCAGTGAGTACTGGAAAGGAGGCAATCTGTCTATGCTGAACCCATGCACCTGAAACCATGATGTCATCTCCCCATACCAGCAAGCTGTATCTCCCTGCATGGCTAACTGTCGAGAGGACTCAAGTGCAAGGCGAGCATATCTGTCTCTGGGAAGTTCCCACATGCGGTGTATGAAGGAGACCGATCTGGTGAGCGCCTCCACCACTAGTGGGGGGGCAGCTAGCTCTGCTCGAACAATAGCACGTGGTACTGAGGCCTTGGCTCTAATGAGCCGCGAGATCATAGAGACCAGAGGCTTCTCCATGTCCCCCCATCCATCACTGCGGCCTGTCCTCCCGTGATGATCTAATGAAGGTCCCCAGATCTCAGCTCCATAAAGTAATGCAGAAGCCACCAGAGTGTCAAAGAGCCAGAGCTTCGTCCTAGGCTCCTGAAACTGAACCTGTGAACACATCCTTTCCAATCTACCCAATGCTGCATGGGCTCTGGTCAGTCTAGTCTCTGCTGCCCTCCTCAATGAAAATGTTGGCCCACTAAAAACCACTCTGAGGTAAGTGTGCGCATCTGTATACTCCACAGTCGCCTGGCCGTATGTGAATGCTGGTGCTGACCTCCTGATCCACTGTGGGGTGGTATTAAATACCATGACCTTGGTTTTACCAAGGTTGACGGACAAACCACTTTCTTGAGCAAACCTATTCAAAGCATCCAAGTGACGTTGCATCCCCTCCGGAGAGTCGGAGATCAACACAATATCATCAACATATAACAATAATGGAATCCATGTCCCTGCCATCTGTGCACCTCTATCACCATCTCTCTCAATGTAGTCAAAAACCTCATCCACATACATACCAAATAGAGTAGGAGAGAGCGGACAGCCCTGCTTCACCCCAATAGTGGAGTGAATCAGGGTGGATAGACCCTCTGAGGTGCGTACCTGCCCCACTACTGACCTGTATAATGCCATGACCCCCCATATGAGCTCTGTGGGTACTCCCATCTGCTGTAATCTGCGCATCAATCTAGCTCTAGGCACTATGTCAAAAGCTTTGCGGAAATCCACAAAGCTACAATAGATCCGTTTCCCACGCGATCTACCCTCCTCAATGATGGCTCTGAGTGTCAAGATATGGTCAAGAGTAGAAAAACCCCTCCTGAACCCTGCCTGCCCGGCTGCGCGTATCCCCTCCCTCTCTGCCCATCTACTCAGCTGTTGCTCAAGAATGGATGCGTACAACCGTGCCAATGTGTGTCCAATCATGATAGTGCGATAATTCCCAGGTTCCATAGGGTCTCCCGACTTGAAGATAGGTACAATAGTAGATAGGCTCCAAGTATCAGGCAAGCCCTCACACATGGCACGATTAAACATCACTGCTAGAAGCTCTGCTAGTAGATCTCTGGCATGTGTGAAATGCTCAGCCACTAAACCATCATGATCATAAGCTCTCCCAGTCCTCATCCTGTCAATGGCCTTCCTCACCATCTCTGCGGTGAAAAAAGCACATGTGTGTGGGCATGGATCGGGGGGGTCGAGAAGGGGGGGCTGCTCAGGAACTATGTACAGAGATGATGCATACTGGCCCCAGTCCTCTGTAGAAGTGATGGCGGGGGGGGGGAGAGTGCTCCTGAAAGAGCCGCCATGCCTCACGTGAATCCTGACTCAAGAACAGCTGATATAGATCCTGCTCTAGCCGAGCCAAAAATGCCCTCTTCTTCCGCCGCACTAGGCGCCAGAAGTCAGTCTGTGACTGTCTGTGAGTGATGTCCCCCAAAAGAACCTCCCTTTGAAGTCTAGCTCTAGTGTCCCGGCATTCCTCATCATACCAACTGTTCTGGGGCATGCTCCCCGAACGGCGTCTCTGCTCAGGCTGGGTATGTGGGTATGCCTCTGCTGCTGCATCATGTAGTGTCTGTGTCAATATAGTAGTAAGCTCCTCCAGAGGTCGCCCTGGCTCCTTTGTGCATAGGCGTCTGTAGATCCCATCTATGTATACAGAGTCTGTCTCCCGCGTGAAGGTGTAGCGAGTAGGGGCTGTTGTCCGTCGCCTGTGTGCTACACTAAACTGAAAGGAGATGGTCATTGACACAAGAGCATGATCCACTGCCACACCAACAGGTCTGGGTCCAATCGTGAGATCCTGGATCTTGGATACTAGAGAGAGAGAGAGAGAGAGAGAGAGAGAGAGAGAGAGAGAGAGAGAGAGAGAGAGAGAGAGAGAGAACAAGAAGAAGAAATAGAAACTATCCCAAGAAAGAAAGAGAGAGAAGAAAGAAATCTGAGTCTGAAGTCGGCCTATGAGACAAATCAAGTATACCTATGTAGATGTCTTCTGTCTATCGAAAAAGAAAAAATAGTTCAGACTGGTACAAAATAAAAGAGAGAAGGACGTCTGGTGGGTGAAATCTATGAGGATGGGTGGAGCACTAGTTGCATGTCTATATGATGAGTGTAGTACAACCATGCAAATGCATCAATCTAGCTAGCTCCATCCTGTGCTAATGGGGTGGTGTAAAATGTAGTACATGAGAGGGTTGGGAGTAAGGGTTGCTTGATGAGCACCTCTAGGTGAGCCATCATCTGGGCTTGTCTCTCGACAGCTCGATGTGCTCGAGTCCGGATCTCATCGATCTGTCTGCAACACCGGTGTCGTGGGGCTTGGCCTCTGGTAGCCCGTGGGCGTCATCAGGCCCGGCTCGCCTCAGCTTGCTAAAGGGTCACTCCTCTCGGTGGGTCTAGGAGTGGAAAGGGTGTATCTCTCTAAAAGAAATTTGTAAGCTGTGACCATCTTCCCCCACTCACCCCCCCCCCCCCCCCCCCCGGGGTCTCCGTAGGTGCCTGTAGAAGTGTGTCCCTGTGCCTTTGAATCTCTAGCAAGTATCGCCCCAGCAGTCTCTGATCTTGAGAATGCATGATATCTCAGAAGGTAGACAGCCCATTGAATAGGGGCTCGTATCGGCCTCTAATGTCCGTATAAGCTCTGCATCTGCAAACAAAATGCTCCTCGCTCTCCACTTCCTCTCTGCATACTCTACACACTCTCTCCTCCATGGAAATGTCATGAGCTCGCCCCACTTCGATCTCTAGTCTGTGTGATGACACTCTGAGCTGACCAATTGCCACCCGTGAACTGTGTGGCATGTAGGTGTCCATATAGCATGGTCGTTGTATGAACCCATCCTCCAGTATGGTAAGAAAATAGTCTCTGTAGTGTGACATCTTCCGCCGGAGTGGGGATGTGATCCAAGTCTGTCTGATATAGAGCTGCCAGAGATCTGTATGTTTCTCTCACTACGTGAGAGATGAAGTTGGGGGGAGTCGGGGTCGTATTGGAAAGGTGGCAAACTCTCCAGGTCAAGGCCGTGTGCTCCGAACGATGCTCTAATTTGTGTGTACCATGCTCTGTCGTATCCAGTCTCTGATATCTGTATAGCTGACTCAAATGCTCGTCGTTTGAGTCTGTCAATCGGGACCTTTCGCATTCTCTGGATGAAACAGATCGTCTGGAAGAGTGCCTCCACTAACATGTGGTTGGGGGGGTGGGGGGGGGTGGTGGCAAGCTATGCCCTGACGATCTCCGGCGGCACTGTGTGCTTGCCTCAAAATAGGCGCAAAATCATATAGATCTATGGTCTCTCAATCTGTCAATTGGCTATCTGTCAATCCAGGTGCCCACAATGTTGCTGCATACATTAGGGCTGGAGTGACTAATGTGTTGAATAACCACCCCTTCATGTCGGGCTCCTATAGGCGTGCCTAATGACATCTTCACTCTAGCATGACCAGTGCTCCATATCCTCTGGTGAGTCTGTCAGTGGCAGCCTGTGCCATGGAGAAGGGCCCCCGTCTGCTGGTGAATTTGACTCCCAAGTAGATAAAGGAGGTGACCACCTCTACTGGTCCTGCTGCTGCTGTAAATGTGGCTGCTCGTCGAACTGCTCTGGAGGTGTGGAAGATCATGATCTTGGTTTTCCCAAGATTCACTGTGAGTCCCCTGTCTATGCAAAACTCATCCAAAGCTCTCAGATGGCTCTGTAGGCCCTTTGGTGACTCTGAAATCAGTAAAATGTTCTCAGCATATAGCATAATGTGGATTGTGGTACCTGCTAGGTCCGCTCCTGCCCCGCCTGCTCATAGGATGTAGTCAGAGATCTTGTCGATTGTAGAGTCCGAAGAGGGTGGAGGAGAGGGGACATCCTTGCAGCAAACTCTCCTAGTCACACTCTCATAGAGAGCGTAGATGGCCCATATCATCTCCAAAGGTATCCCCAAACTCTCAAGTCGTCGAAAGAGTCTCTCCCGTGGGATAGTGTCAAATGAATCCACAAAGCAGTAGTACAACCTCTCCTTCCGCACCTTTGCCCCATCAATGAGGCAACGTAGAATGAAGATGTGGTGGATAGTAGAGAAGGTCCACCTAAACCTTGCCTAAGCCAGGAGCCCGTAGGCCCTCAGCCTCCCCGTAAGAACAAAGCTTGGCCTTAAGAACTACCCCATATAGCTTGGTCATTGTATGGCCAATCATGATAGTCCTGTAATTCCTTGGGTCCAAAGTGTCTCGAGTCTTGTGGATCAGCACAATGGTGTGCCTAGTCCACTCCTCTAGGAAGCCCTCCCCTATAGCCCGATTGAATGCATGTGCAATCAACAGGGCTATCGTGGCAGCTACATAAATGAGGTGCTAGCTCCGTAAACCTCTATGGTTTGATGATCGACAGTGTTGTAGTCGATGGATGGCCTTCTTGACCATCTTCGCTGTGAAGGAGGAGCTCGTGGGTCGAGGCAGGGGAGGTTGTGGAATCGGAGGTTGGTTCGGCACCTCATAGAGTTTCTTTGCGTAGTCGTGCTATACCTGTGGATCCTCAATGGGGATAGTCGGTCAGAGCTATTGGAGGGTGTGCCATGGTGTGGCACTATCTACGCTCATGAACAGGTGATATAGCTCTAGCTCTTGTGCCTCCTCAAAAGCTCGCTGCTTTTGGCGTGAGTGCCTTCATCTGGCGTCTGCCCTCTCGATCAGTGGTCTCTCCAAGAGTCTGTTGTGCACGCAGCCGGCGGTAGAGATCTCTGCACTTATCATTGTACCAATGGTTCTGTAGCATGGTCCTTGGGGGGAAGTGTGGCCTGTATGGGTGGTGTGTGGGAAAGAGCTCATGGCTGATGTCTGAAGAACAAATGTGATGTGAGAGGCAAGCATAAGTAGTTAGATGGATGGAGCAGGAGTCCCTTCTCGACCTCTGTCGAGTATAAGGGGGCTAGCTCATGTATAAAATGGATCGTGGTGTGTGGGGTGCGCGTTATGGGTGTGTGGGGTGTGGCGTCGCCAGTAAAGGAGAGTGCAAGTGTAACAAACTTGGGCACCCCAAGTGTAGGTTCTATCACGACACAACAGAGATTCACTTAAAACACTTCACAATTAATGAGTCGACACGGCCCGGCGTAGTTCCATGCCAAGAGAGATCTGCCCCAAAGACTAGTGTCCTTTTCAATATTTCTTTATTAATCTTTGAGCAAAGTACAACTCCCGCACGTCCTCGCTCTCAATCTCTGCATCCAGATGCTCTGAGAAGTGAGGCCCTTGGGCTTCTTTCATTCTTACAAGGGATGCCAGAAGCAGAGCCCCAAGAGCAGAAACTAAAAGCTTCTAACTCAAAAGCAGAGGGCCCAAAAAGCAGCCAGCGCTATCTGTAGAAATTCGTACAGTAGTGACATGTCAATGCTGTGAGTGCAAATCACGAAAATCCATACGCTTTGCCACGTCAACAGCCAGCGCGATTTACAGCATCCGTACAGCTGGCAGCGTGTTGTTTTGACTTGCTTTATGTCCCCAGGGCCCATCTCAGCCATTGTTCATAAGTTGGAACATCTTATAAGGTGAAAACTCTTTACTTTAATGTCCTGGGTCATGCCACGTCATCAAGTTGTGATATACCTCCCTCTTGAAAGAATTGTAATCGCCCTCGATTACACGTGCAAAACAGACACAGGCCATGAACCATTTCAGCACACACTCACTCTAAGTACCGACGCACTAGACACGACACATCTAGCACTTGTACAAAGACAACAGTCACATCACTGCACATGACATCACATGACAAATCAATCACAGAAAACTTCATTCCAAATCTCAGACCGTGACTACCAACATATTTAGTAACCGCATCTAGATCCATCTCGGACCTCACAAATGCCGGACTAACTAATCCTTATTGCGATCATGTCTATAGAGATTTATATGACAGAAATGCTATAGTCATTTCATCTTTCAGATCTTGCACTCAAACAAGTCACATGAGAGAGTACAAATCATTCGTATTCAATTTCCGGAATTTCATTTCAATGTTTCATAAAGTCATACAACAAAATACTGTCAGCACAACAGTATCCCTAAAACCCAAAGAGATCTCAATGACTCTATTCAATCCAGGTAATCTGTGACAGAGGAGCAGAGTGACTCCCCTCCTGTGCAATCCCTCTGCACCAAATTCAACCTTTCTGATCTGCGGGATCTCTCAAAGTAGGCGCAGCTAAACAGAATGCTTCAAGGTAAAGTTTCAAAATCTGAGGAGGATCTGCTAGGTCCTCCTCCATTCACTTCGCATCTAATGCCGGATAGTTCTTGAATTTAACTAAAAACCTCCGAATCACTTTACCTTTCACTTTTCTCTCCTTGTGTGCCAAAATCTATTTAGGAACGAGTATCTCCTCGCTCTCTTCCACTTCGGGTTGCTCATCTGGCTCCCCATCAACTGGCACCTCACCTTTAAAAGGTTTCAAGAGACTCACATGGAATGCATTGTGAATCTTCCAAGAATTTAGCAGCTTAAGTCGGAAGGAGACGTCATTATCTTTTCTCTAAACTAGAAAGGGCCATAATACCGCATGCTAAGCTTTGGAAAAAGCCGCTCCTTTCCCTTCTGTTTCTTTAGGCGTGCCTTTTCAAAACGTAAGAACACCCAATCGTCTTCCTTAAGTTTCAAGTCTCGTCGATGTGGATCTACTGCCTTCTTGCGTCGTACTTGAGAGTTCTCTAGAGCCTCACGGACCTTGACAAAAGCAGTGTACAAGTCCCTTGTGTACTGATCGACTTCAAAAATCTTGTCTTTAGCGTTGAGAAAGGGTTGAACCTTCTGAGCACCTTCAATTATCTCAAATGGCGCCTTCCCCGTCGAGTGAACCGTGTTATTGTAGGCAAACTCCACCAAAGGCAAAAAAAAATCCCATTGAGTTTGATCAGAGATATAAGACTTCATTAAATCCAAAACAACTGAATTTGCAATCTCAGATTGCCCATCTGTCTACGGATGAAATGATGATCAGAACTGCAACCGCGTACCAATGTTCTTCCAAATAGCCCTCCAAAACAAACTCGTAAATCGGGGATCTCTGTCGAAGACTATTGTCTCAGGCATGCCATGTAACCAAAATATTTGTGCAATGAACAATCGCTACATGGTACAGCTTGACTGTTTTCTTCATTGAAATGAAGTGAGCTTGCTTGCTAGATCTGTCAATGACAGTCCAAATGCCATCGTGCCCACTCTGCATCTTCGGGAGATCAAAGATGAAATCCATTGCAATACTTTCCCAAAGAGGGTGGGAATGGGCAAAGGCTGTAGTAATCCTTGAGCCTTATGCCTGTCAAACTTAACCTTCTGGCATACTAAACAACTGCGAACAAAGTTGTCCACGCCCTTCTCGAGTCTCGGCCAAAAAAAATAAGGTGGTGTCAATGCCGTGGTGACCCATAAATGGTGGACAGTGGCACTCTGTCAAAACCTTTTCTCTCAAAGGCTGTGTAACACCCAACATTGTTTTCTTCATCAAGTAACCATCTTGTATGGAATATCTTGGCACTATCTCCTCATTCTGTATCTGAGTGGCACTATCTTCCCATTTTGTATCCGAGTAAAAACACCTGTAAAGTCCGGATCGGTGGCGTATTGATCAACCATATCCTCGAAGTTTCTATGATGTATCGCGGAAATAACCAAAACGAGGGGCTTCCAAGACAATACATCTGCCACTAAATTTTTTTATCCCACAATCTGGAAGTGAAACAATGACAAGGTATTAGCCTACCGCATCTACTTTTCTTCTGTGACAAGAATGTAAGAAATGCGGAATACGATAAGGATCTAGTAGCAAGGAGAGTAGAGAGAGATACGATGCAAAGTAGATTAGTGGCAAATCAAAAACTTTAGATTAGCACACTATTACAAAGTGATGGCGTCATCCACCCATGCGCTCTCAAGGTAGAGCTTAGATGGCGATTTAGACAATTAGAGCATATGTAACAAACTGCTTAACGTGTCAAAGCCTAAAGAATGGAGCCAACTTACAGATGCCGACCGAGGGGCCTAAACCCTAAGAAGAACAAGTAACAGAAGAAGTGTCACAAAGTGATGATGTGGTTGCCCACGAGCAGAAAACCCTAACCCTAATTTCTGCCAGAAACCCTAACTGCTGAAACCCTAACTCTGAAAATCCTAACCCTAAAACCTGCAAACCCTAATTCTGGAAACCCTAACCCTAAACCTACAAAAACCCTAATCCTAACCCTAAGGGCAGCGTGGCAAATTTCTGAACATTGCGCTGGCTGATGACGTGGCAGGCTGTACGGATTTCCATGATTTACGCAGGCAGCTTTTTGGCTTTGCTTTTGGACCAAAAGCTTTTGAGTTTTAAAGGCTTT
The DNA here is from genome assembly GCF_014529385.1 of Adiantum capillus-veneris. Lineage (NCBI taxonomy): Eukaryota > Viridiplantae > Streptophyta > Polypodiopsida > Polypodiales > Pteridaceae > Adiantum > Adiantum capillus-veneris. Next base: position 147,133,996 of record NC_140940.1, read on the forward strand.
TTAATGTAACTACTTTTCAGGTCAAGGGCCTTTAAATATGAGGCTAGGGCTCATTCTCTGGCATGCTTCCTGGAGAAGGTGCAGAGTTTGGAGTACCGGCTCGTACTGTGTTGATGCAATATAAAGAAATATCGAAAGGGGCGCCAAGGTTTGGGGCCAATATTCTCTGGGGTGCAATTACGCCACTCCGTGTCGCGTGTCGTCTCTCTCTCTCTCTCTCTCAATTCAATTATTATTGAAGTGTTATAAGTCTGTTCAGTCTGTTCTTTTCTATTGGCACGTGGTGCCCGTCTTGTGACAGCATAATAGGAATACAAGTGACTAACAGTCCTTCAACAAGGATGTGCGTGTATGCGTCAAGTGTGCACACCATTCTACCAAATTACTCATGAGAAGGCCTCCTTATATAGATGTAAGGGAGCCTCTAAATGCCCATGTGTAGCCGCCCTTAGATAGCCAAGTCCAAGTAGAACTCGGCCACGTGTCCATGTGTGTGGCCGCCTTTGTGTAACCAAGTCCAAGTAGGACTCTCCCATGCGCCCATGTGTAGCCGCTTTTGGGTAGACAAGTCCTAGAACTCGGCCACTAGTCAAGAAAATCCGGCCATCGGCCAAAGACCTCGCGCAACTGGCCATCGGCCACTAGACGACCGTTTTTCGATTGTCTTCAGGTCGCCGTACGGCCAAGATATTCCGGCAAAAGGAATATTCCGACGAATTTGCTCCGTACCATCCCCGATCACAGATAGAGACCTCATCAGCGTGCAAGCTGGAATCTACCAAATATATGTGAACCATTGGCTTCTCCTCATATGGGGGCCTTACAAGCTGTGAAGCATATATTGTGGTGGCAAAACTGAGAGAGAGGTGGGCATTGCAAGTATACCAACGAAGTAGCGTAGACTCTAATGATCAATAAAGACCGTGAAATCGGCTCCGAGTAGATAATGTCGCCACTGTGTAAGAGTATGGATCACTGCCAATAGCTCTTTCTCATAAATCTGTGCCACCAATTCTGGCCTTGAAAACATTCTACTTTCATAAGCTATCACGTGGCTTTCTTACATTAAGACCGCTCCTAGACTACGACCGCAAGCATCACATAAAACTTTAAATGGCTTTTGCAAGTCTAGCAAAGCCAATACTGGTTCAGTAGTCAGTTTTTCCTTAAGTGTTTGAAAAGCAGTCACCTTTGTTGGTCCCGACGAGAAAGGGACTCCTTTTGAGTCAATAAGTGCAAAGGCAAACCTATCTCTGCAAACTTGCATATGAACCGCCGGTAGTAAGAACACAAGCCCAAAAAGCTTCTAGCTTCATGAACATTCTTCAAGTCGAGCCAATCGCGGATAGTCTCAATTTTGGACGGGTCCATTTGTACTCTTGCTGCTGAGACAATGTGTCCCAGGAAATGTACCTCCGGCAAGAAAACTCGCTCTTTTTGCTATTAATAACCAATCTGTGATCACGCAAAGCCTGAAAGACCTGTAGCAGATGATGTGGATGCTCTGCTTCGTCCTTAGAGAAAACTATAATATCATCAAAGAAAGTGCCCACAAAAGATCGATGCTCTCGGAAATCCTATCCATCATTTGGTTGAAAGTTGCTGGAGCATTGGTAAGTCCAAAACGCATCACCAAGAATTCGTATAAACCAAAACTTGTCCGAAAGGCCGTCTTGAAGACATCTCCCAGAGTGATTCTGATATGATGATATCCGCTTTTCAAATCAATTCTGCTGAAACAAGAGGATCCCTGAAGTCTGTCAAGAATATCATCAATCCTTGGAATCGGCAATCTGTTCTTGATGGTGATTTTATTGAGAGCTCTATAGTCAATGCACATGCACATTCTCCATTCTTTGGTACTAGTAAAACCGGAGAACCATACGATGAAGTACTCTGCTGGATGAGACCCTTTTCAAGAATGTCTTTCACTTGGTTCATGATTTCTTCATTCTGGGCTCAGCTAACACGGTAAGGTGGCCGGTTCGGAGGTGTGGTTCCAGGGATTAAATCAATAGTGTGGTCCTTGGGACGAGATGGAGGTAACTCGTCTAGCAGGCCTTTTGAGAAACAATCAGCATGTGTATGCAAAAATTCTTGTCGTTCTTCGTCTAATTCAGACATGTTCGTTCGTTGTTCATCATTCCATTCTTTCAAATAGATCGAATAAACAAAAAGACTGGATTTCATTAATTTTGGAATGGCCGAAGCCGATACAATAGGGACAAACTTGCCCTTCAAATTTTACATCAAGTACAATTTTCTTGTCCCTTCTCATTGGTCAAGGTCGCTTTCTTGGCCTGATAGTCGACCACGGCGTTGTTCTTATGGTACCAAGGGATTCCTAGGAGGCCGTCACACCCTTCCAAAGGTAAGAAGTTTGCCAATGACAGGTGTAATGGGTACATCCCCTCCGGGCACCGCTAGTGGCCCCATCTTATTGGGCTTATCTCGAGTTGAGCCGCCAATTTAGGTGAAATGAAGTTGGCCTTGGCTCCTCTATCAAGGAAGATGAGGGCTTCCTTATCATTTACTTTGTCCCATGCGCACAAAAGTTCCGTACTTTCATTCATCTAGCTTGGGTTGGTTCCCATGCAATCCAGTACCAGTCCTGCTTTCATCTTGCCTTTTCTGCCACATTCTTCCATTGCTCTAGAACTCTCAGGCATGTCTTCACTCTGTCCTCGTTGTGCCTTTTTGGGGCACTTTGCAGAGATGTGCCCTTGTTTCCCGCAACCAAAACACTTCCCCTCTTTGAGATAGTTGGCCCTCTCTTCCTCAATCAATCGGGGTCGTGCATCTTTCTTTTTCTAGAAGTTCTTCTTTCTATTATCTTTGGTCGAGGTCCCTCTTGTCTTCAGAGTCAAAACTTCATCAGTGAGGTAGGTCAAATTACCCGAATGTATCGAGAATCCCCGCTTAGCATGTCCCATTAATTGTTGTATAGACTTAGACTTTTGTCCAAGGCAGTGATCTCGGATCTCTGTAGGGAGTCCGCAGCAAAACCACTTAATCTGGTCTTTGAAAGTGACCTTCTGAAAGGAGGAGGTCGGTCAAAGGAATTCCAAAACCTTTCACAATATGCATCCAAAGTGTCACCTTGGTCATTCGAAGATGGTTCCAAGCGGTTCTCACATCTCGTTCGTACTCCTGGGTCAACCAAGAAGAAATAAAGAACCGTTTGAACTTCAACCACTTGGTCGGAACTTCTTTCCTCACAAAGAAGAGTGGACCACCATGTTCGTACATTTCCCTTCAAAAACGATGCTACCCTCTTGATCTTGGAGTGCTCTGAGTAATGCCCTCCGGAGAAGGCTATATCAAACTGCTGAATGAAAGCCAAAGTCTTCGAAGCATCTCGGGATCTAGAAAAGGATTCAAATTTCATTGATTGTCCACCCTCTTTAAATTCCTTTGTCATTTTGTTCTTGTCTTCGAGGAAATCGTACTTGTTGGCTCTGTAAAAGTGTTTCTTCTTTGCATAAAACATGTGATCGTCGGAGTCCGAACTGCCAGAGGATGACTCCTCCGTAGAACTATCAGAAACTGGTCGGAATATGATCTTCTTTGCCTTTTTCTTGTTCTTTCCAAAACTTTATTTCTTGCTTCGCTTCTTGCCCTTTCTATCCTCCTCGCTCGAGTTGGAGATGAAGAGCTAGAAGAGTTCTCAGAAGAAGAGGAAGAAGAATTGGGTAGTCCTTCGAAACGCACATGCTTCTTTTGTTTTTGTGGAGTTGCAAAAGAAGATTGACGGCCCAAGTAACCGGGGTAGTCAATCCCCTTATTGCGCTTCTTCAATTGCTTCTTTGATGGTTTCTTCGATGGCTTCTTTGTGTCGAGAAGCTGATTGATTTGGGTCTAGACCACATCATGGGGTTCTTCTTCAGTGACTATCCGAGGAGTAGGAGGTTTCTTGATTGCCGGTTTGATTGGTGTCTCGATAGCTTTCTGCCATTGGGTATGCACTTCAGTCATCGACTACTAGGTCAAAAATTTTGCATACTGGGGATCCTTAGCAAACTGAAGCATCTGCTCTGCACACTCGTCAACCCGCTGTTGGCCTTGCATCTCCATGAGTTCATATTGTGTGGGTCGAGATGGCCCATACTCGTTCTCTGCTAAGTCGCTTGAAATTTCCATATTGCCTCCCGCCTCATGGGGTGGCAATATGGAGTCGTCTGATTCTCCTCGGAATCCATAAGTACCTCGAGAAGAAAGATCAGATTTCTTGGTAGAAGAGAAATCGGTCGTGCTCTGATATCACTATACAAATTTGGGCACCCCAAGTCTACGTTCTGTCGCGACACAATAGAGATTTACTTAAAACACTTCACAATTAATGAGTCGACACTGCCCGGCGTACTTCCGTACCAAGAGAGATTGGCCGCAGAGACTGGCGCCCCTTTCGATATTTCTATTATATTAATCTTTTGAGCAAATTACAACTCCTACAGGTCCTCGCTCTCAGACTCTGCGTCCAGATCCTCTAAGAAGTGAGGCCCTTGGGCTTCTTTTATTCTTACAAGGGATGCCAAAAGCAGAGCCCCAAAAGCAGTAACTAAAAGCTTCTAGCTCAAAAGGAGAGGGCCCAAAAAGCAGCCAGCACTATTTGCGGAAATCCGTACAACAGTGCCACGTCAACGTCGTCAACGCAAATCACAAAAATCCGTACGCTTTGCCATGTCAACAGTCAATGCGATTTACAACATCCATACAGCTAGGCAACGCGCTGTTTTGACTTGCTTTATGTCCCCAGGCCCCACCTCGGCCAATGTCCTTAAGTTGGAACAACTGATAAGGTGAAAACTCTTTACTTTAATGTCCTAAGCCATGCTACGTCATCAAGGTGTGACAGCAAGATAGGTGTGGTCGGCTCCAATCCATATGGGTGTCACGTGACACATACCAACCCTATGTGTCCGTGGACAAGCTACACCATAGCAGGGTTCCCATCAATTCAGTCAGTTTAGATTAGAAGTGATCTGGCACTTTTGTGAGTCTATTCGTAGACCGCGCATGCCCAGTCACTGAGTGTAGATGCATATCCTTTGGTTGCACACTGCATAAGCATAAGCATTTCCATCAGATTCCATCAGAGTTAGTTTGGGGATTTTTCAAGTGACTTTATCCCATTTTTCCCTATTTTTGACATTTTTCACTTATTTATTAATTGACTTTTGTTGGGTACTCAGTAGGGCAAATTGGGTAAGTTAATATACAAGCAAACCCAAGTTAGCACAATTGGGCAGATGAGCAAGGAGCACAGCAGGCTTCCCCAAGCAACAGGTGTTCCCTCCCTCTCTCAGCAAGACCCTCCCCAAGCCATCTTGGTGAGCCCCCCCCCCCCCCCCCCCTTCCTTCAGCCATCAGCGTTTTCATCATCGCCATCAGGATCCCTTCCCTTGGTGTTTCCTAGATTCAGCCCATCGCCATCCCAGCACACTTGTCGGGCGTTTCCCCCCTGCAAGCAGCCCAAAGCCCAGCGTTTCTGGATCGCTAACCATCAGCAGATTTCAGCGTTTTGCCTCAGCTTTTCAGCCCATTAAAACGCAGCTTTGACTGCAGTGCCTCATCGTTTTACAACAGATTTTCAGCAAGAAAAAACGCAGCAAAGGAACGCAGCCTTTGCTAGCGTTTTTTCAGCAGGTATTCAGCCCTAACCCACAGCCTTGGCATCGCAGTTCATCAGCATTTCCAGCCTACGATCTTAGCGGTAAAAACGCAGCCAAGCTTTGCATGTTCAGCGTTTTTATTCCACCTAAACACCTCGACAAAGCAGGGATTTTCAGCCATACGAATCAGCCCCAAGATCACCTAGAACCTCAGCATTTCCCCTCTTTGTGGACAGCAGATAGAAGAAGACCAAATTCAGCCCTAAAGTCATCATCGTCGTCACCGACATAGCCCCATTTGCATCAGTCCAATGCATCATCATTGTACACCTTTGTGCAATCAAAGTTAGACCACTCTCGCCGACGAGAGTGGGGCCTTCGGAGGAGGGTTTTACAACCTCTCGGGTGTCGTATCTCTCTTCTCTCTTTCTCTCAATCTCATACACTTGCACGCACAATATCCACTCACTTTGTTCGTGATCATAGCACTCTCCATAAAGACAGAAGGCTCTCTCCTTCCCTAAGAACTAAAAGGAACCTTGAGCAATAAAGATCACTAATCTTGAGAAAATACAACATTCATTCCGTTGCACCTAACATTGGTATCAGAGCTTTGGAAGTGTTCTGCATTACTCAAGGAAAGAACCACAAGAACCACAAGAGTTTTTTTTGCTTCTTGAGGTCGCACAAACCCAAGTTTACTTGGGCGTGTCAATTCCTAATCGTGTTTTGTTGAAGAGTGACAGGAATCCCAAGAGAGAAGGGCTTGTCCAGCCTCCCCTTGTGTCTCTTTTCACTCATTGAGAGCGGACCATGCACTTAGCGGCCGGCCAATCGACGTGAGGTGGTAAAAAGCAACCTTGGTGTGAGCGTAAGGCCGCCAAGGGGTGCGCCTACGAAAAGAGTAGAACTCGGGTGAAGAGAAGATCCTTCTCCAACGCGATTTGCAAGCGAAAGAAAACCTCAAGAACCCAAGAACCCAAGAACCAAGACCCTCAAGAACCAAGTTCTCGTGAACTTAAGAACCAAAGATCCTAGTGCATGGTCCTCACCCGAAGCGGAATGGATACTTCGCATACAGGTGATGAGCATGAGAGAGGCGACGAAGGATTCTCCCCACCAGGAGATTTTTCCAACCCTCCCCCTTCGCCATCTACACCACGAGTTGTTCTAACTTCTATGGAGATGATGGTCAAGTCAATGATGGACATGATGCTGGCACAACAAGAAACGACTCGCCTTACGATGGAACGAGATGAAAGAAACGCACTACAACAAGAAGCAGCGACTCGCCTTACCATAGAAGCGAATCGAGTTGCGTTGGCACAACAAGAAGGCAATCGCCTTGCTTTCGAACGCGAGCGCGATGAACGAAATGAACGAAAAGCAGAAAAGGACGCCGAGCGTGAAGTTCAAAGGAAGCTACGCACTCAAGAATTTATTTCCCACGTGCTAGCCTCGAAGACCGAACCACCAATAGATCGTGGGAGTTCATCAAGTGGCGCAAGCCACGATGCGGATTCCAACCATCCAGTCACAGAGAAGTTGACTTTCAGTAAGTATGACGGTAAGATGGATGCTACAGTTATTCATTCTTGGTTGCATCAATTTAATGCTTATTTTGCGACAACTAAGAAAACAGGAAATAGCAAAGTTTTGATGGCAGCTATGTACCTTGCCGGTGATGCCATCAATTTGTACCACGCATGGCAAGAGGCACAGCTAGCCGCGCACCTAGAGGCAGCCGACGGATTCACGTCCCTTTCTTTCGATTGGGCTGATTTCCAAGACAAGCTCAAGGCGCGGTTTATGCCACCTCAGTACCTCGCACGATTGAAAGAGGATTGGCGCAATCTCAAGCAAAATGGTATGCCAGTTATGTCTTTTTCTACTCGTGTTTTGCAGCTAGGTACTCAATTACGAAAATCGGATGATGAGCGCAAAGAGGCTTTTCTCTTTGGGTTGGACGAATACATCAAGTTTGATGTTGAAGTCTTTGACCCCGCGGATCTCAACAAGGCGGTAGCAATCGCTCTCGCCCAAGAGATGAAGCACAACAAGGGAACGCCTAAGAAGAACAAGACTTCCACAAGTACCTCGCAGACTTCTCAGAACCCTCCGAACGGTAAGTATGGTAAGAATGATAACTCTTCTAACCAATCTTCCAACAGTCTCTCATCAAAGAATTCTTCCAATGAATTTAAGGGTAAGGCTAACACAATTGCTAAACCTAAGCTTACTCCAGATAAAAAGGTAGCACAAGGAATTGTAGGAGGATACATCACTTCGGAAGAACAAAGCACTTATTCTAAGGAAGGTCGTTGTTTTCATTGTCACATTAAGGGTCACATAAAAAGAACATGTCCTAAGCTTGAATCGAATGAATCTAAAGAACCCAGAGCACCCACTTCCTCTGTCAATGCAATGAATGATAGCACGAGTGTGCCCCAAGTTTCTCACGACCCTCCCATTGATGAATCTCTCATTAAATGTTATGGTCATACGTCGGGGCACCGTTTTGTCATATTGTTTGACCCAGGTAGTATGCATGATGTGATCAGTTCCTCTCTTGTTGGGCGAGCCCGCCTCGAAGTTAGTCCAAGATCTCCTATCGAGGTCTCTGGCTTTCGTCCCGGTATGGACGCTCTCATCACGGAGGAGTGCCTTGATGTGTTGATTGCAATTCAACAGACTGCCTTCACTAGAAGATTTGTTGTTTCTCCTCTCTCAGGATGTGATATGATTTTGGGCATGCAATGGTTTCGTGAGACTCACGCTCTCATTGATTTTGAGGCTAACACTTTAACTCTCAATGCCAAAAGTGATTCTCCTACTGTCTTTCATGGAGAGGACATTGCTCCTTCTCCATCTCTCATTGCTAATATGCAGGACAAGGTTGAAAGGATTCGGGATAAGGAGATTCTCTCGATCTCTTTTTCTCCATAGCATGACACACAGAACTTGCATGATTATGAGAAGCATGATGATTTGAATGACAATGACAAGCATGATGAGTTACATGAAGACGATGTGATTGTTCACAAGGATGAGGTATTAGTGAATGCTTTTTCTAGCGAAGCTAACCTCGTTGCAGATTCGATCAATCACGAAGAATCGATCTTGGCTCTGGAGCCTAGGTCCAAAGAACCCTCACAGGAAGTATTATGTGTTCGCATGATTGATATGCACGCATTGTTCGAATGTTTCATTCGTGATCGTTTCCTGTATTTTAGTCAGCATCGTTATGTGATCCCTTTTCCTAGGCATGACATAGTGTATGTTGAGCACGTTTCTCTCATGGATGAGCACGAATGTATGCGGATTGTTCATAAAAAGCTGAAAGGTATGTATGTAAGGAAGTCACATTCCATGTCTCTTCCTTGGCATGACACAATTTCCGAATGAGCACATGCAAGTATGAGCACCAAGCATGGGCATTTCCGTTGTGTTTTGCCACAGTTGATTGCTCTACATCATAAGAGAAAGATTCGAGCGCATTGTTTGCATGTGTTTAATGAACGGGTTGTCACTCCGTCTCTATGTTCATCTACATTGCATACACAGTCTTTAGCGAAGACAAGATTTTTTCCATTCACTTTACATGGAATGAGTATGTTCATGGTTTTGTGTTGGAGATGGTTTCAGGAATTTTCAGCCATGGAGATTCTTGAAGACGAAAGAAGCAGGTCTCTAGACGAAGTTGAAGTATTGAAGGAGCCACAGAAGACTTTGACGCTTTCGGCGCGGCCTAAAGAAGCAAGCGTTGCAGACCTTTATGAAGTTCAAGTAATGCACGACCCACACATCAGAGTGGGCCAGCGAAGAGTCCCTTCCCGGATTCCGGATACTGTTGGCGATCTCCCTTGACGCCATACAGTTCGGTACTAGTACCTCATTTTGAAAAAAAGGGGATGTCACGTGACACATCCCAACCCTATGTGTCCGTGCACAAGCTACACCATAGCAGGGTTCCCGTCAGTTCAGTCAGTTTAGATTAGAAGTGATCTGGCACTTTTGTGAGTCTATTCGTAGACCGTGCATGCCCAGTCACTGAGTGTAGATGCATATCCTCTGGTTGCACATTGCATAAGCATAAGCATTTCCATCAGATTCCATCAAAGTCAGGTTGGGGATTTTAAAAGTGACTTTATCCCATTTTTCCCTATTTTTCACATTTTTCACTTATTTATTAAGTGACTTTTGTTGGGTACTCAGTAGGGCAAATTGGGTAAGTTAATCTATAAGCAAACCCAAGTTATAGCGCAATTGGGCAGATGAGCAAGCAGCACAGCAGGCTTCCCCAAGCAACAGGTGTTCCCTCCCTCTCTAAGCAAGACCCTCCCCAAGCCATCTTGGTGAGCCCCCCCCCCCTTCCTTCAGCCATCAGCGTTTTCATCATCGCCATCAGGATCCCTTTCCTTGGCGTTTCCCAGATTCAGCCCATCGCCATCCCAGCGCACTTGCCTGGCGTTTCCCCCCTTCAAGCAGCCCAAAGCCCAGCGTTTCTGGATCGCTAACCATCAGCAGATTTCAGCGTTTTGCCTCAGCTTTTCAGCCCATTAAAACGCAGCTTTGACTGCAGTGCCTCAGCGTTTTACAACAGATTTTCAGCAAGAAAAAACGCAGCCTTTGCTAGCGTTTTTTCAGCAGGTATTCAGCTCTAACGCACAGCCTTGGCTTCGCAGTTCATCAGCATTTCCAGCCTACGATCTTAGCGGTAAAAACGCAGCCAAGCTTTGCATGTTCAGCATTTTTATTCCACCTAAACACCTCGACAAAGCAGGGATTTTCAGCCATACGAATCAGCCCCAAGATCACCTAGAACCTCAGCATTTCCCCTCTTTGTGAACAACAGATAGAAGAAGACCAAATTCAGCCCTAAAGTCATCGTCGTCGTCACCGACATAGCCCCATTTGCATCAGTCCAATGCATCATCATTGTACACCTTTGTGCAATCAAAGTTAGACCACTCTCGCCGACGAGAGTGGGGCCTTCGAAGGAGGGTTTTACAACCTCTCGGGTGTCGTATCTTTGTTCTCTCTTTCTCTCAGTCTCATACACTTGCACGCACAATATCCACTCACTTTGTTCGTGATCATAGCACTCTCCATAAAGACAGAAGGCTCTCTCCTTCTTTAAGAACTAAAAGGAACCTTGAGCAATAAAGATCACTAATCTTGAGAAAATACAACATTCATTCCGCTGCACCTAACAATGGGTGGGATGGTGAAAGAGCAAAGTAGGTGGGTGGCCTCTCTATGATGCTCCCCCCCGGCTACAACTCCATGTGGTTTGCATATTAGCCCTCCTGAAGTAGGCCATTGTGTCATCCCATTATAAATAACGAGGCAGTGCTCAAAGCCTAATCTCAGCAAATGATGGCCGTACTCTGTGGTGTGAGCTATGTCTGCTGACTCTCTCATGGTGGCCTCCTCTTGTATGGCGAATAGTGCCACCAGGTCCTCTATGTCGTATGTCTCACACTGATTCCTACCTGTCCTAGCGTTGAAGTCTGTCGTAAGGAAGATTTCCCCCAGTGTAGAGTACTCCATAATCTCATCTGACAAGCATGTGTATGGGGATGGTCTCTCCTCCCTCTCCCCTATTCACTCTGGTAGCAAATTTGGAGCCTAAGGGGGCGAAGTAGCAGAGGGCGATGTAGATAGTCTTGGACTATGATAGCTCAAAACGGATCCAGAGGTAACGGGCCTGTGGGTCTCGTGGAACAATCTGTATCATGCTCCAGGAACCCTGTCTGAAGAGTATAGCCACCCCTCCTAACCCTCGTATGGTGTGATGGCCGGTGCTCTCTCGTGTGAGGATTCCCATTGAAAGCCCTAAATCTTTGGTAGACTCCGGTCTAGACTCTCATGTGTCTCTATTAGAAGAATGATGTCCCGTCCTCTCATCATCTCCTCAAGTCTCTCTAGGTGTGTCCATAGATCCCCGTTGCAGTTCCAAACCGCGAGGTGGATCTCTTTATGTGTCCCATAGGCCGCGAGTCCCTATGCGATGATCTTGCCATCAATGATGACCCTACCATCTGGGTATACCGCCTTCTTCCCTTCTTTGCGAGCTTTCTTGACTCTAGGCATGCATGCTCGGCGGTGGTCCTATTGCATCTTGGTGAGGTCGTCATCAAGGTAGATAGAGGCCCCCTCGAGCACTCTCACGATGACCCTCTTTCGAATGAAGGATGTTCAAGACTCCTCGGAGGTGAATCGGAGGATGAGGGCTCTTTTTTTTGGATCTTTGCCGACTCTCCAAGCTTTGGAGAAGGGTGGCTCCTCGTCTTCTTTGTACTCGAGCTTCATGCATAGGGCTTTCCCATCACTCTCGAGTGTGGACCCCTCCTCTTCTTTGATGCCAGTCACTCATACATTGAGGCGGCAGGCTTGTCGAATCTTATCTTCCTCAATGGTTGTGTGTATGATGAGCGCTTTATCTTTTTGGGCTTCCATTTTCAAGTTTTACCTCCTTTTTGATGTTCTTCTTGACTACTTCAACCCATCCTTCCTTGGTAGCCTCCAATTTGTCGTTGATGCTTGCCGTGAGAGCTTTGGTGATCTCCTCTTTGAGGGCTTCCTTGGCTTCCACTTTGATCTCTCCTTCCTCGGGGGTGGGGGGTGCGATAGAAGCACGGAGGAGATCGATTTGCTCCTTAAGCTCTTCCATTCTTCTTTCTCCTTCTCTCTCTTCTCCTCCCACTTCTTCTCCTTGGTCAAGCCTTCAATCTCTTTCTCAAGCTTGTATAGCCGATAAGTGAAGCCATCGAGGGTATCAGCGATGTACGACGTCATCTTATCATCCCGCTTGTTCATCTCCGACAGCTTGGTCGTCTCCTCCTTTGAAGCATTCTTTGGCATGTCAACACTTTGGCGGGGCGGGGAGGATTCAATGTGGGTATGCTCATGAGGGGAGAGAGAGAGTGTGTGTGTGTGGGGGGGGGGGGAGGGATGCAGTTGGGCAAGGTATCAAAGAGCCATAGCATTGTTCAGGGTTTCTAGGATTGAACATGTAAACACATCCTCTCCACTCCCCCCACACCACATACGCTCTAGTCAATCTCGTGTCTATTGCTCTCTTCAAAGAAACCTTGACCTAGTGAAGACTACCCCAAGATAAGGGTATGCATCTATGTACTCCACAATCTCCTAACCATAAGTGAATGTAGGTGTTGATCTCCTGATCCAGTGTTAAACACCATAACCTTGGTTTTGCCAAGGTTTACACATATAATCCACTATCCTCCGTAAAGCTATGACATGCATCCAAATGTCGTTGCATACCCTCCAATAAGTCACAGATCAACACAATATCATCAGCATATAGCAACAATAGATGCATGTCCTTGTCAACTGGGCACCTCTGTCATCCTCTCTGTCAATGTAATTCATCCATATAAATACCAAATAGAATAGGGGACAATGGACAACCTTGTCTCACTCCAATAGTGGAGTGCACTAAATCAGATATCCGCTCTTGAGTGAGTACATGTCCCATCATTGATTCGTATAGAGCCATGAACCCCAAATCAACTCGTTGGGCACTCCCATCTCTTGTAGTTTGTGCATCAATCTGGCTCTCGGCACCATGTTAAATGCTTTTCGGAAATCCACAAAGCTACAATAAATCCGTCTCCCATGTGCCCTACCCTCCTCCATGATGGCTCTGAGTGTTAAAATATGGTCAAGAGTGGAGAAGCCTCTCCTGAAACTGGCATGTCCCGTTGTCCGTACGCCATCACTCTGCCCATCTGCTCAACTGCTGCTCTAGGATAGATGCATATAACTGTGCCAATGTGTGTCCAATCATAATAGTACAGCAGTTACCAGGTTTTGTAGGATCACCTGCCTTGAAGATCGGAACAATAGTAGACAGTCTCCAAGTCTCAGGTAGACCCTCACACATGACACGATTGAATAGAATTCCAAGAACCTCTGTCAACACATCTCTAGCATGGATAAAGTGTTCTGCGACTAGACCATCATAAATCATATGCCCTCCTGATCCTCATTTTGTCAATGACCGTCTTTACCATTTCAATGGTAAAGAAGGTACTCATAGATGGGCATGGCTCATAAGGATCTAGAAGGGGTGTCTCTCCAGGGACCGTATATTGACACCATACATCGGGAGACCTAATCATTGGGGGAGGGGAGTACTCATAAAAAAGACGACATGCCTCTCCTAAGTCTCTGCTCAAGAGCAGCTGGTATAATTCTCACTCCAACTGAGCTAGGAACGCTCGCTTCTTCTGTCGCACAAGGCACCGGGACTATCTATGATTGATGATCCCTAAGAGAAGATCACTCTGAAGTTGTGCTCTCATCTCTATACATTCCTCGTCATACCAGCTATTCTGAGGCATGCTCCCATGACAGAGTTTTTGATCACGGTGAGTGTGTGGGTATGCCTCTACTGCTACATCATGCAATGTCTCAGTCAATAAAGTCGTTAACTCCTTTACTGAAAGACCTCGCCTGGCTGTTGTACATAGACGACCATATCGTGTAAATGTATAGCGGGCCTGTGTCTTCCTCTTGACATCTGAGTTCGGGGTTGTTCTTGATCGTCGTACGGTCCGTCACCTTCCGTGCAGTCTGTTTCGTTCATTCCATGCATTCGGTTTTTTTAGCCGTTTGCGGCAATTTGAACGTTGACTAGTGAACGTTGCTGGCCGTTTTGGAGCACATTTGCACCACATTGCATCATGTATCATATGCGTAATGCCCATTGCCATGGCACATGCTCTCCCTCTTTCGTGCCTCCACCTTGTTCTCCAAACACTTACAAGTTACGAGCAATGCTCCCATGTGCTAACTTCTAGCTCTCAAGTGACAAGCTCTCCATCTTCTCTCCCTTGGGTCTCTCCCCCTCAAGCTCCCATTGAAGCTCTCAAGTGAGCAGCTCTCCATCTTCTCTCCCTTGGGTCTCTCCCTCTCAAGCAAGGTGGTACCAAACGTATTGTACGTGGCGTATATGTGCGTATTGTACGTTGTTCCGTACAGGAAAAAAAAATTATGTACGTAAAAATACATACTCTTGTAAAAAATATCAATTTACCAAACTTTCTAGGACAATTCTGATAACAAACAAGAGAGGGCAACAACTTTTAGAGACATTTAAAGACATGTTGGCGACATTGATGATTGAATAGGCATATTAAAGCTCAAATGAGAACTGGTTTGGTCGTCTGTAAGTCAGCAAAAATGCATCAAAAGCCCTCAGACACGCTAATCTTCCAAAAAGAAAAATTTTAAAAAGTGCCTTGTACAAATTGATCTGTACCGTACGGATCGTACGGTACGGAACGGATCCATTTGTACATTTTGATCCTACCTTGCTCTGAAGCTCCCATGTTGGCTCTCATAATTCACGTCTCCCTCTCTCTCTCTCTCCCACCCCACCCCATCCTTCCAAGTTCCCCCCCCGCACCCCCCCCCCCCCCCCCCCCCCCTCCTCTCTCTCTCTCTCTAATCTATTGATACTAGTAGCTACATATTACATAATGCCTCCTCCTCTTAATGAAGCCCTTGAGAAGCATTGCCGCTATTTTGAGAGGGTGGGGGACAAGCAAAACGCTTGCAAGTGGTGGTGCAAATATTGCTCAAAAGGTATGACCTCTTCCGTCATCCATCTCATCATCCACTTGACAAAGATGGGAGGACAAGCGGGACCATGTCCTAATATCCCCGAAGATATCCTTGCGGAATGCAAGAGAAAGTACCTTCCATTGAAGACACGCAAGGGTAGAGTCACCTCGGATGAGATCGTGTCGCCCGATGTTGATAGCTCCGATTCAGAGGAAGAGGCCTCTCCAACTATGTCCATGGCTACCGGTGCCACCGCGGCCTCATGTGATGGTGGTGCCATCTCCAAGAAGTCCAAGGTGTCGTCCAAGCGATGATGGCTGGCCTCTCCGAAGATAGCAAAGCAAGCTTCTCTAGCTAAATCAGTGGGTGGATGCTCCGGCCCATTGTCTTTCCTCGAAGAGAGACAAAGAATCGTGAAAATAGAGATTGCCCGCACGGTGATTGAATGCAATTTCTCCTTCAGCATTCTTCGGTTGGAGCGATGGAAGAGGATGATCATAGTAATTGCCGCAGTTGGTCCATGCGATGGGTGGACGTGCGTCATACCAAGACATGAGAACAAAGAAGCTAGATGAAGAGAGGGCAAGGATTGACAAGTCACTTGAGCCCATACATGCCGGTTGGGCAAAGTATGGATGCTCAATTCTCTCCAAAAGATGGAGCAACCGCAAGAAGAGGGGCATCATCAACATTCTTGTGTCTTGTCGTCTTGGCACGTACTTCTTGCGGGCGGTGGATGCGGGTTCGCGAGGGAAGAAAGTGACTGGGGCATTCATTTCGAAGCACATCCTTAAAGTCATTCTTGAGGTAAAATCGTAAACCGAGCCTTAATGTCTTGAGAAATTGCCAATGAGTCCTATGTTTTAAGTCTTAACTCTCTTTCTCACAAATGCTTCTTGTGTAGGTTGGTGCGGAGCATATTGTGCAAATGATTACTGACAATGCTTCAAATTGCAAAGCAATGAGTAATAGGCTAGAGAAGGGATTTCCATCCATAGTATGAACTCCATGTGCCTCTCATTGCCTTGACCTTCTCTTTGAAGACATAGGGAAGCTAGGTTGGGTGAAAGATATCCTCAACCAAGCACTCTACATCATCAATTTCATCAACGGCAAAGCGAGGGTGCTCACAATTTACCGCACCTACTCTGACCTTGAGTTGAAGAAGCCATCGGCCACTCGCTTTGCCGCTATGTGGCTACTTGTCGAGCGGATCTAAGATGTGCAAAACAAAATACAAAGACCATGGTCTCCGATGAGTTCAAGGAATGGATGAATGGAGAGCCCGCCACTTCAGAACAAGATGCAAAAACCATCTAAAGGTTTTGCTTGCTGGAGCAAGAAGTGAAGGGTCTTGTCATTGCAATCTTGCCCTTGTACAAGACTCTCTGCATGACCGACATAGAGGGGGCAACTATTTGGGCTTCTATGGCACTTCATGGAGGAAGCTTACAAGGAAATTGAGAAGTCTACAATCCTAGATGGGCCTCCCGATGGAACACGGTATAACTACATAATACATTCTCTATACATTTACTTTTATCAATTATAATACATTTGAATTTTGTACCTTCTCTACATCTACATGCTTGTTTCTCTACTTGGTACATTTCCTCTCTCTTCTTGTACTGATTACCTCGAGGACTCTCCCAAGAGGGACGACATTCTCATCCTAATCAAAAAGCAGTGGGATTGGATGAAGACACCTATCCATTACTTTGCGGCTCTCTTGCATCCGGCTTACAAGAAGCCGAAACTTTGTGCAAATTAAGAGCTTATTGAGAAGCGCAACAATTACCTCTTTAAGGTGCTAAAAGAAGAGGACATGAAGCATTTCTCCAAGAGGCAATCAGCTATAGCGACCAACGAGGCGCCGCATTTACTTCCAACTTGTGTTGGAAGCGGAAATCCTTGGTGAAGCCTCTATTTTAATGGGAGAGCTTTGGCTATCAATTGCCCATTCTCAAAAGACTTGCTTTGAGGGTTCTTGGCCAAGTAAGCGGCAAGCCTTAAACTCTTATAATTTGTGCTTAATCTCTTCAACTATAGTCTCTTATAGCTTATGCCTCTCTTGATGTGTTTTAGGATTGCTCATCGGGAGCATGTGAGTGGAATTGGTATGCATACTCCCTCATCCACACCAAAATCCGAAACAAGCTCTCAACAAAGCAATTAGAGCGACTTATCTATTATCGCTCCAATTTATGCATGTTGCGCTCTATATATGAGATGCCTATGGCTCGACAGGTATAAATTATAATCATGAGTCACCACTCCAGACTCCATACTACATAGTCTACTCCACTTTCTATACTCTAGTCTTTAATTAGTTTGAATATACTAATTATGTTTTCATTGTCCAATGTTGTAAATGTCAAATAGGTCAACGTGGATGAGCTCACACTCACGATTGACACTCTAAAGAGTGTCAACAAAGAGCAAGACCCTTATAAGCAAATGATATTTCGTAAGCTCAAGGAGATTGAACGCCGGGTTTCTTGCACACAATGACGCAAGAAGGTCGTCATCCATGGAGTTACATCAGCTACAAGAGGTAGAGGTGCAAGGGCTTCCACTCCCCGAGGTGGTGGTAGAGACAGAGCATCAAAAACACCCAAGAAAGCTCCTAGGACCTATGTGCGGCGAGGTCCGGAAGCGGCTCTTGTGTGGCAACTATCACTATGGAGGATAGATAGCCTAGAGAGCCAGAGCATGATGAAGGCAATCTCATTAGTGATGGAGACTATGAGCTGTCATCCTTCGACTCTTGTGAGGAAGAGGATGATGTTGATGACCAAGGCTTGGAAGAGGAAGATGAGGAAAATGATGAGAGCACTACTGACTAGGAGCTCTTGGACTTGTAACTTTAGTCTTTACTATATAGTTTCTCCATTATGGTGTCCCACTTTTCGAGTACTTTGTAACCCCTTGGTCCCTAAACTTTTTTGTATCATTTTGAGTCTTGACTCTCTACTTATCATTTTGGTTGATGCAATGCTCATTCTCTTTGGTCTTTAAGTCTTGACTCTTTACATTGTAGTATTGTAAATTGTAATTTGTACAAATGTCAGGTTTCTTTAAGTGTAAAGTTTAAACCCAAGGGCCTAGGCCTTAGACTTAAGAATTATTTGTTTTTTTATTTTGAACGTACGTAACGTGTCACAAGACGGGCACCACGTGCCAATAGAAAAGAACAGACTAAACAGACGTTCGCACTTCAATAACAACTGAACTGAGAGAGAGAGAGAGAGACGACACGCGACACGGAGTGGTGGAATTCCACCCCAGAGAGTATTGGCCCCAAACCTTGGCACCCCTTTCGGTATTTCTTTATATTGCATCAACACAATACAAGCCGGTACTCCAAACTTTGCACCTTCTCTAGGACGCATGCCAGAGAATGAGCCCTTAGCACATATTTAAAGGCCCTTGGCTTGAAAAGCAATTACAGTGAAAAGCCTTCAAACTCAAAAGCATCTGGTCCAATAAGCAATGCTCAAAAGCTGCCATCATAAAATCTGAAATTCCGTACAACTGCCACGTCAGCAATCAACGCAAAACGCGCAAATCCTTGCAGCATGCCACGTCATCAATCAGCGTGACTTTTGGAAATCTGCCACGTCATCAGCTTGCTTCGCAAGTTCTTGTGTGTGTGTGTGTGAGCCTTGCTTTATTTCCTGCTGCTTTGCCTCTTCACTTAGGGTTTAGGCCCCTCGGCCCACATCTACAAGTTGGTTCCCTTCTTCAAGGCTTTGACACATCATCAATTTGTGACATCTCCCCTTCTTGAAAGAGAGTAACCGTCCGCGATTACAGCATATCTGCAAAACAACTCAAGTTAGCTCAAAAAAAAATTCCGAGCATAATCAGTTTGCTCTTTTTTTTTTTGTCAAGGAGTTAGCTTCTCATTTCCGCTCTTTTTGTCACAAAGTGACGACGTGGCAGACAGCAGAAACCCTAATTTCTGCCACAAACCATAAAATTCCTACAAACCCTAATTTCTAACAAAAAGCCTAATTTCCGGAAATCACGGAGGCTCCCAAAAAAAAAAAAAAAAAATGATGAGCGACGCGAATTTTAAGACTCTAAGAGAGAGAGAACTGATGCTTTTTATTTTAAAAGCTTTTGGGGCTCTGCTTTTGGGCATCCCTTGTATCTTTAAATAAGTGGTGAGGGCTTCACTTCTGAGAGCATCTGGACGCAGAGTCTGAGAGTGAAACCCTAGCCACTCTCTTGTACTTTGATCTGATTAATATAAAAAGAAGTACCGAAAGGGACGCCAGTCTTTGGGGCCAATATCTCTAGGCATAGAACTCCGCCGGGGCAGTGCAAATCTATTGAGATCTGTGAATTGTTTTGAAGTGGTTATTTGGTGCTGTCGCCATTGATTCTTGACTTGGAGTGTCCAAGTCTGTTACAGTGGTATCAGAGCACGGCCGATTTCTCTTCTACGGGAAATCCGATCCCCGAATTTTTTTTCCGCGGCACCTATGGCTTCAAGCAATGATCAGTCGACTCCCTCTGCATCTGGAGATGCAGGCAGAGATCACAACGAAGATTCCGGCACAGAATATGGCCCGCCTAGGCCTACTCCAGCGGAGTAGCAAGAGATGGAGCGTCGAAAATTGATTGATGATGCAACAAAGATGATGCTCAATTTTGCCAAGGACCCGAAGATGGCAAAACATATGGACCAGACCTCTTTGGAAGAGGTACAGATGGAGTGGCAAAGAACCACAACACCACTCCCGAAACCCGCTCCCAAGAAACCTTCTGCCTCCAAGAAATATACGGAGAAGGAACTGGAGAACGTGGTTGATGCACGGATTGCTCAGCTTTTCGACGTGCAAAAGAAAGGCAAAAAGCAGAAGAAAGGCACTGACTTCCCGGGATATTTGGGTCGTCGGTCGACATTTGACAAGGCAAAGAAATTGAAGAAGCGCATCAAGTTTGAAGACCTACCTCAGTTCTTCTTCTTCTTCTTCTGACAGTTCTTCTAGCTCTTCAGACTCGAGCGAAGAAGACAGGAAAAGCAAAAAGCGAAGCAAGAAAAAACGCTTTGGAAAGGGCAAGAAAAAGGCAAGGAAGTCCAGTGAGTGACACTTCTACAGAGGACTCGTCTACGGACAGTTCAAACTCTGACAACGGAAACTTTTATGTGAACAAGAAGAATTTTTACAAAGCCAACCAGTATGACTTTCTCGAAGATAAAAGCAAGAAAGTCCGAGAGTTTAAGGAAGGTGGCCACTCGATCATGTTTGATACTTTTTCAGGATACTCAGATGCTTCGAAGGCTGTCTTTTATACAGCAGTTTGACATCACTTTCGCGGGAGGACGCTATTCAGAGCACTCCAAGATTCGGAGAGCTACCTCTTACTTTAAGAGGAATGCTCGTACTTGGTGGTCCACGCTTCTTTTAAACAAGACTGCGCCAGTTAAATGGCTGAAATTTAAGAAGCTTTTTATTTCTTCTTGGTTGACGCAAGAATATGAATGAGATATACGAGCTGCTTGGAACCATCTTCGGATGACCAAGAAAGATACAATCAATGCTTACTGTGAAAGATTCTGCAGCTCTTTTCTACCCGCCTCTTCATTCAAGAAGATCTCGTTCAGAGAACAGATTGAGCGGTTTACCAAGGGTCTACCTACAAAGATCCGAGATCACTGCTTGGAATAGAAGTCGGCTTCTATTTAGGAGTTGATGAATCATGCGAAAGCGGGGCTTTGCCATTCACTCTAGCAGTTTGACCTACCCCACAGATAAGGCCATGACACAACGAGCCGAACAGACTTCTGGGAATGAAAGTAGAAAGAAAAAGAGCAACCAAGAGAAAAAGGATGCACGACCCAAGCTTACTCCTGAGGAGAGAGCTCGCTCCATTAGAGAGGGGAAGTGCTTTGGATGCGGGGAACAGGGATATATCTCCGCGAAGTGCCCTAAAAAGGCACAGAAAGAACAGAATGATAAAGACGACGACAGGCCTGAGAGTTCGAGAGCAGCTGAGAAACGTGGCAGAAAAGGCAGATAGAAAAGCAGAACTGGTACCACATGGCGTGGGACCTGCACCGAATCTAATGAATGAAAGTACAAACTTTGCCGCTTTTGGGGCAAAGTGAAGGATCAGGAAGCTCTTTTGAAGGAGCCAAGGCCAACTTCTTTTCACTTGGAATTGGCGGCTCTATTTGGAATTACGCCCGACAGACTGACGCCACAGGCGGAGGTAGTTCGACTGGCACCTGGATGGGATGTTGCCATTACACCGAGCATTGGCAAACTTCGTTTGCAATGACAGTGGTGTTCAGGGCACGCGAGTGACGTTCTGCTCAAGATCCCTTGGTACCACAAGAACTACGCCGTGGTTGACTACCGGGCCGAGAAAGCGACTTGGATAAATGAAGGGCTTAGAGATTGTACTTGATGAACTTCAGTTTCTTACTCATTCTTTTGGGAGAGAACTGAACGATGGATAAAGGTTGAATATGTTTTGACATGATCAAAAGAACGCCAAGATTTTTCTCCACACTCATGCCGATTGCTTTTCAGAGGGCCTAAAGATCAAACCATTGATCTGATACCTGGAAGCACGCCACCGAATCGGCCACCTTACCGTGTGAGCCGAGTACAAAATGAAAAGATTATGAACCAGTGAAAGACCTCTTGGAAAAGGGTGTTGTCCTGCCTAGTACTTCACCGTATTGCTCTCCAGTGTTGTTGGTTTTGAAGAAAGACGGATCTTGGAGAATGTGCATCGATTATAGCACTCTCAACGAAAATCACCATCAAGAACAGATTTCCGATTCCTAGGATCGATGATATACTCAACAGGTTACAGGGATCCTCGTGCTTTAGGAGGATTGACTTGAAGAGTGGATATCATCAGATCAAGATAGCGCCAAGGAATGTCTACAAGACAGCTTTTCGGACGACTTTTGGGTTATTTGAGTTTTTGGTGATGCCTTTTGGCTTAACCAATGCTCCTGTGACATTTAACCGGATGATGGACAGGATTTTTCGAGAGTACAGGCTATTTGTTGGCACTTTCTGAGGCAGAACACAGAGATAATCTGCTTCAAGTCTTTCGGGCATTACGAGATAACACGTTAGTGATTAATACAAAGAAAAGTGAATTTTTCCTACCAGAGATACAGTTTTTGGGACACATTGTGTCAGCAGCAGTAGTGCAAATGGACCCGGCCAAGATAGAGACTATCCGTGATTGGCCCGATTTGAGGAATGTCCATGAAGTTAGAAGCTTCTTGGGACTGTGTTCATACTACAGGCGGTTCATACGAAAGTTTGCAGAGGTTGCTTCCCCTTTGCATACCTTGACACAGAAAGGAGTACCTTTTTCGTGGGGACCCACAGATGTGAGTGCCTTTCGGACATTGAAAGAGAAATTGACTACGGGACCTATTTTGACTTTGCCGGACTTGCAGAAGTCATTTGAAGTATATTGTGATGCTTGTGGTCGTAGTCTGGGTACGGTCTTGATGCAAGAAGGCCATGTCATAGCTTACGAGAGCCGTTTGTTCTCTAGGCCGGAGATGACAGCACAGATTTATGAGAAAGAGCGTTTGGTGGTTATCCATGCTCTTACTCAGTGGCAGCATTACCTACTCGGAGCGGATTTTACTGTCTTTACAGACCATCAAAGTTTGTGCTACTTCTTGTCACAGAAGCAGCTTACGGAAAAGCAGATGCGGTAGGCGAACATCTTGTCACAGTTCCTCTTCCAGATTGTCCATGTGCAGGGACAAAAGAATGTGGTGGCAGATGCTTTGTCTCGGAAACCGTTGGTTCTGGCTATTTCCGCGATACATCATAGGAGCTTCGAGGATATGGTCGATCAGTATGCCATAGATACAGATTTTGCAGATATTTTCACACAAATACGGGATGGGGAGACAGTAGCTGGATACTCCCTTCGGGAAGGCTACTTGATGATAAGACTATGTTGTGCGTTACACAGCCGTTGAGGGATAAGGTTATGACTGAATGCCACTGTCCACCTTTTACGGGTCACCGCGGCATTGCTACCACCATGAAAGGGGTAGAGAGATACTTCTTTTGGCCGTGACTCAAAAAGGACGTGGAAGAGCTGTGCGCAGTATGCCAGAAGGTCAAGTTTGACAGGCATAAGGCACAGGGATTGTTACACCCTTTACCCATACCCACCCACCCCTGGGAAAGTATTGAAATGGATTTCATTTTTGATCTCCCAATTACACAGAATGATCACGATGATTTTCCGATTACATGGCACGTCTGAGACGATTGTCCCCAACAGAGACCCCAGATTTATGAGTTTGTTTTGGAAGGCAATTTGGGAGAACATTGGCACGCGGTTGCAGTTCTCGTCATCGTTCCACTTGCAGACTGACGGGCAATTTGAGATTGCCAATTCAGTGATTTTAGATTTATTGAAGTCTTGTATCTCGGATCAGAAGACTCAATGGAAAAAGAACTTACCTTTGGTGGAATTTGCCTAGAATAACACGATACACTCTTCGACGGGGAAGACGCGTGAGATTGTTGAAAGTGCTACGAAGGTTCCATCCTTCCTGAGCACGAAAGATTAGATATTTGAAGCGGATGAATATTCGCGAGATTTGGATACGGCTTTTGCCAAGGTTCGCGAGACTTTGCAGGAGTCTCAAGAACGACAGAAAAATGCAGCGGAGCGCCATCGTCGCGATTTGAAATTGGAGGAGGCTGATTGGGTGCTCTTACGTATTGAGAAGGCACGCCTACGAAAGAAAAAGGGAAAGGAGAGGCTTTTTTCCAAAGCTTAGTATGGGATACTACGGACCTTTCCAAATCACTGACAAGATAAATGATGTCTCCTTCCCATTGAAACTGCCAGATACTTGGAGGATTCACAATGCATTGCATGTGAATCTCTTGAAACCTGTTAAGGGTGATGTGCCTGATGATGGGGAGCCTGATGAGCAACCCGCAGTGGAAGAAAACGAGGAGATCCTTGTTCCTGAACATATTTTGGCACATAACGATATGAAGAAAGGTAAAGTCCGAAGGCGGTTCTTGGTTAAGTTCAAGAACTTTCCTGCATTTGATGCGAAGTGGATGGAGGAGGAGGACCTAGCAGATACTCCTCTGATTGTGAAACTTTACCTCGATGTTTTGGTTTAGCATAGTCTACTCCAAACGGAACCCAGAATTCAGCTTGGCAGGAGATCTCGTGCAGTGGGATGCACAAGAGGGAAGTCACTCCGCTCCTTTGTCGACAGATGCCTTGATTTTGATACTAAAGTCACTGATGTCTCTTTGAGCTTCAGGGATACTGAGAGCTGACAGTATTCTACTGGATGATTTATGAAATGGAATTCCTGATAATGATACTAATTTGTTCTTGACTTCTTGTGAGTGCAGGAACTGATAGACGAAATGACTGCAGCATTTTGGTCTGACTGATCTCGAATAGACATGGTTGCAATAGGGGTTAGTCAATCGAACATCGATGAGGTCCCGATTGGACCTAGATGTGATTGCTAGCTACATTGCCGATAAATCATGGTCTAAGATCCGAATGAATGTCCAATGTCATGTGATGTCCTGTGATGTCTGGTGATGTCCTGTGATGTCGTGTGATGTGACTGTCGATTTTATACATGTGCTAGATGTGTGTTCCTAGTACGTAGGTACTAACAGTCAGTGTCTGCTAGGATGGTTTATGGCTTTTGTCGGTTTTGCAAGCGTAATCGCGGTCGATTACAATGCTTTCAAGAGGGGGGTATGTCACAAAGTGACGTGGCGGACAGCAGAAACCCTAATTTCTACCAGAAACCATAAAATTCTTGCAAACCCTAATGTCTGCCAAAAACCCTAATTTCTTGAAATCGCGGAGGCTCAAAAAAAAATTTAAAAAAATGATGAGCGACGCGAATTTTAGACTCTCTAAGAGAGAGAGAGAACTGATGCTTTTTATTTTAAAAGCTTTTGGGGCTCTGCTTTTGGGCATCCCTTGTATCTTTAAATAAGTGGTGAGGGCTTCACTTCAAAGAGCATCTGGACGCAGAGTCTGAGAGTGAAACCCTAGCCACTCTCTTGTACTTTGATCTGATTAATATAAAAATAAATACCAAAAGGGGCGCCAGTCTTTGGGGCCAATATCTCTAGGCACGGAACTCCACCGGGCCAGTGCAAATCTATTGTGATCTGTGAATTGTTTGGAAGTGGTTATTTGGTGCTGTCGCGGTTGATTCTTGACTTGGAGTGTCCAAGTCTGTTATACTTTTCATCAAGGAGTTAGCTTCTCCTTTCGTCCATATTGGAACTCTTGATATTCCGACGTAGTAAAATTAGCCATCACACCCAGACCGTACTGATCTTCTAGGAGTGTTTTGATGCACTAAAATTACATACCCAGGCAATCTCATCC
Organism: Adiantum capillus-veneris; assembly: GCF_014529385.1. NCBI lineage: Eukaryota > Viridiplantae > Streptophyta > Polypodiopsida > Polypodiales > Pteridaceae > Adiantum > Adiantum capillus-veneris. Next base: position 147,159,609 of record NC_140940.1, read on the forward strand.
AATTACGAATATTCAATGGTTGGCACATCACAATGCAACACAAATGCTCACATATGCATGTTACAAGACATACAAACATAAAGCCGCCGATGAACACTCCCCCCGGAAATAACCATCCAGGTCCGGGCCGTGAGCTCTGATACCATTGTCACAAGACGAGCACCACGTGCTAATATTAAAGAACAGACTAAACAGACTTTTAGCACTTCAATAACAACTGAATTGAGAGAGAGAAAGAGAGAGAGAGAGAGAGAGAGAGAGAGAGAGAGAGAGAGAGAGAGAGAGAGAGAGAGAGAGAGAGAGACGACACGTGATATGGAGTGGCGGAATTCCACCCCAGAGAGCATTGGCCCCAAACCTTGGCGCCCCTTTCGGTATTTCTTTATACTGCATCAACACAGTACAAGCCAGTACTCCAGACTCTGCAGCTTCTCTAGGAAGCATGCCAGAGAATGAGCCCTTAGCACATATTTAAAGGCCCTTGGCCTAAAAAGCAATTACAGTGAAAAGCCTTCAAACTCAAAAGCATCTGGTCCAAAAAGCAATGCTCAAAAGCTGCCAGCCTAAAATCCGAATTCCGTACAACTGCCACGTCAGCAGTCAGCGCAAAACGCGGAAATCGTTCAGCAGGTCACATCATCAGCCAACGTGATTTTTGGAAATCTACCACGTCATCAACCTGCTTCGCGTGTGTGTGTGAGCCCTGCTTTATTTCCTGCTGCTCTGCCTCTTCACTTAGGGCTTAGGCCCCTCGGCCCACATCTGCAAGTTGGCTCCCTTCTTCAGGGCTTTGACACGTCATCAGTATGTTACATAACGTCATCGTACATCAGAACGTTTTTTAGTTCGTTTAGTACCGCACATCGTCATACGTGTACAAAACGTAAGGGACCGTACGAGACAACTATGTCTGAGTTGTAATATATTGAAAGGAGACTGAAGGTGTCAATAGAGCGTGATTCACTGCTACACCTGCTGATTTCGGTCCTACGGTAAAATCCTTAATGCAGGGGATAAAGTACGAATGTGCCATGATATAGTTTATTGTGCTGGCCCCATGTCGATGCGGGAAGCAAGCTGCTGCAAGAAATTTCTATAGGCCATTAAGTATGGCCAATCCATGTGAGGCCCCCATTTCCATCAGATATCTTCGGTACTCGGTATATTCCTCATCTTGTGAGCCTCTATCAAGCCCAATAATATTGGTGCCTAGCTCTCTCAGTATCTCATCTGAGATCTTTTAAAAAATTGTCTGATGATTTCTCGTGCGGGCATTGAATTCCCCCAAGAGAATAATGTCACCATCTTTGGAAAACTCCCATATGTCCTCATCTAATGCAGAGAAAGGAATTTTCCTCTAGATGCGGCATACACTGGCGTGCTAGGGGCAAAGAAACATATAGCAATGTACAAGAATCTGCATGTCTCAGCCCTCAATCTCAACCCACATGTATCTGGCATGATCATCTCTCCGGACAATGAGCACAAGCGATTGTAACTCCTCTCTAAATAGGACGCCCACTCCTCTTCAGCCTCTGCCCTTGTGCTCTGATCTTGTCTCTGCTTAACAAGATGTCTCCCACCTATATCAAGTCACATGCGGCATAAGTTGTCCCGGTGCCTGATGTGTCTCGAGTAAAAGACAATGTCTCTCCCCATAAAGCTGTCCTCAAATGCCCCTGCACATCCAGACGAAGTGACCCATTACAATTCCGTACTGTCATCTTTAGTGTCGTTCGATAGGACTCGCATCGGCGGAACGTCGCTCCAATATCACCATCCTTCCATCTTAGTAAAAAGCAATCTTACCTTTTTCTCTTGCCGCTCTAATATCCGGTATTACCTCCTGCATATGAGCAATCTACGAGAGAGTAAGGTCATCTCCAAGAAAGATGCCCATCTTCTTAAGAGTTGGTCTCTTCTTCAAAAAGTCCTTCGCTTCCATGGAGAGGAAAAGAAGGATAAGTGCCCTTTCCTATGAGGTTTTTCCATTGCTTCCACTTTTCTTATTGCCCACTCTCCAAGCCCTCATATGCGTCAGCTCATTAACCCCCACTATAGTCATGAGTTCTTTTACCTCTTCACCAACATTATCATCGTCTTTGAGGCCATATATCCTCACATTCAAGGCACGGACACGTTGCTCCTCTTCTAGTGGCAAGTTAATGATGGGTGTGGGGATTGTTTCCTTGTCTTTTCCTTTCTTGGCGATCTCGATCCATTTCTCAGCCTCGTCATCTTTCTCTTGGCTCTTTGTAATAACCTGTAACAAACTACTAACATGTCAAAGCCTAAAGAATGGAGCCAACTTACAGATGTGGCCGAGGGGCCTACACTGTCACAAAGTGATGACGTGGCTGCATGAGAGCAAAAACCCTAACCTAATTTTTGCCAGAAACCTAGCTGCTGAAACCCTAATTCTGGAAACCCTAACCCTAAAACTGCAGAAACCCTAACCATAAGGGCAACAAGGAGATTTCCGAAAATTGCGCTGGCTGATGACGTGGCAAGCTGTATGGATTTCCGTAAATTACGCTGGCAGCTTTTGGCATTGCCTTTTTGACCAGAAGCTTTTGAGTTTTAAAAGGCTTTTTACTGTAATCTGCTTTTGGGGCCTAGGGCCTTTAAATATGAGGTTAGGGCTCATTCTCTGGCATGCTTCCTGGAGAAGGTGCAGAGTCTGGAGTATCGGCTTGTACTGTGTTGATTCAATATAAAGAAATACCGAAAGGGGCGCCAAGGTTTGGGGCCAATACTCTCTGGGGTGGAATTCCGCCACTCTGTGTCGCGTGTTGTCTCTCTCTCTCTCCCAGTTCTGTTTTTATTGAAGTGCTAAAGGTCTGTCCAGCCTGTTCTTTTCTATTGGCACGTGGTGCCCGTCTTGTGACATAGCCTCCACCCACAGAGTCGTCGTTTCTTTGTGCTGCTCCTCCCCTTCTTTGATGGCCCGTATTTGTTCTTTGATCGTGTTGAGTCCGTCAACTATTAAGGGTTGAAGCTCTCCCTCTTCGAGAGTGTTGTGATCGCACCTCTGCAAGTTCCTTCTTGAGTCACGCTATCTCCTCATCTTGGGCCATCACCCGATCCTTAGGTGTGTTTATCGTGCTTGCCTAAACCGACACGCGTTCTTCCAGGTTGCGATTATCTTGTTAACAATCTCGCCCATTTGTTCTTTTGCATGGCATCCTCCAAAGGGTCGTCCTCGCCATTTTGCTTCTTCATGTTTGACAACTGCAATAGAGGGAGAGAGTTCTTCAGAGAGCGAAATCCACACTATGTAAATAGGTGTTTCCACAATATGCATACATGCTCATTCCGTATTCGTTTACATAGAGGTGTTCCCACATCATGTATACATGTGCATTCCACACCTGTCTACAATCTATCCAATTTTGAGACCTGTTTCTGAAATTTCTATTTTTTCTAGCTTGCAAAGATTCCTGAATTTCTGAAAATTCTGAAATCCCACAAATTCTGCAGCTAAATTCTGAATTCCTGAAAAATTCTGAAGCTTTCCCCTAAAAAATCTCCTCCGACCGCCGGTGGGGGGGGAAGGCAGGAGAGAGAGAGAGAGAGAGAGAGAGAGATATGAAATGAAATCAAATGATATATTAACGTCTTCGAAAAGGCCAAAATGACCTATGAGACCAAACTATTACAAACAGTGAATCTGATACCATGTCTGGGTACAAAAAAGAGGGGGGATACTAAAGTGAAACTAGAGGCTTGGATCCTCTGTTGTAATCTCCGTCGATGTTGTGAAGCTCCTCTCCTAAGTCGTGGGCATCTCGACCTCCCTAGCTCTGATGCTCGATCAATGAGAGTATCGCGAGTGTGAGTATGAGCTGAGCTTTGCACTGGTGGCTGCTACCACACACATATCAAGCATAGAAGTTTTCTCGTGTACTCTCATGTACAACCTTCTCTAGCCAAATTCTCTATGAAAAGAGGAGATACGATTGCTTAACTACTCCTTTGAGAATCATGAACCATGCTCTCACCTTGCTACATAGAGCTACATCAAGTCACTATGGGTTCCATCTGAAAAGGCTTCAAGATATAGTTACAATAGCTGAGGTAAATCAACCAATTCAGACTCTTCCATCCATTTAGCATCCAAAGATGGATAGTTCTTGAAATTCACCAAATAGCGTCTCACACCCTTTCCTCTGACCTTCCTTTCCTTATGTGCCAATATTTGTTCAAGAACAAGAATCTCATCCATTTCTTCCACTTTGGGTTGTTCCTCATCAAGAAATTCTATGGCACATCACCAACAAAGGGCCTTAGATGGCTGATATGAAAAGCATTATGTATTTTCTAGCCTTCTAGTAACTTCAACCTGTAAGCTACATTGTTGATATTTTCCAAAATCTGGAAAGGACCATTATATCGCATAGTGAGCTTTGGAAACAAACGTTCATTGCCTTTCCTATCCCTTAACTTGGCCTATTCAAAGTGCAAAAGTACCCAATCAACAAGTGAAAACACAAGTTCACGACAGTGACGATCAGCAGCTTTCTTTTGTTTAGCTTGAGTCTTCTCAAGAGCAATCTTTATGTTTCTGTAAGTTTCATCCATGTCTTGCACATACTTGTCTGCCTCAAAATATCTTGTCCTTAGTTTGCAAAATGGGTGGGACTTTCTTCCCTCATTCCACTATCTCAAATGGTGCCTTGCATGTTGATGTAGGCACAATGTTATTGTAAGCACATTCAACCAATGGGAGATGGTGTTCCCAAGTTGCCTTGTGCTCTGACACATAACATTTGAGCAAAACCAGGACATTAGAATTTGCCTCTTCTAACTCTCCACCAATTTGTGGATGAAACGAAGATGAGAACTTTCGCGTAGTGCCCATGTTCTCAAACAATGCCTTCCCCAAAAGACTCGTCATACGCAGATCCTTGTCACTAACAATTTACTGAGGCATCCCGTGATACTTAAGGATATTGCTCCTGAATATCTTGGCCATGAGTACCGGCTTTATCTTCTTCCTAACAGCAATGAAATGGGCTTGCTTATTGAACCTACAAATGATGGTCTAAATCCCATCATTACATGTGTGCGTTCTTGAAAGATCAAAGATAAAATCCATCACTATGCTTTCCCATGGCCTATCATAGATCGACAATGACTGCAGAAGAATGTCTCAACCCCTTTCACTGTCGCATCAATTCCACGATGCCCAACATATGGTGGAGCATGACTTTCCATCAAAACCTTTGGCCGTAATTGTTTAGTAACCCATAACGTTCTATGCATCATGAGAAAGTCATTCTTAAGCATTTAGTATTCATGATGTTGTCCATCAACAAGCTAATCATACATCCTTGGAAAATCTGAATCTTCAGCATATTTTGTCTTCATTTCGTCTAATTCACAATGGTACTGAATTGACACTGCCGAAACTTGGGGCTTTCGTGACAACACATCAGCCACCACATTCTTTTTCCCTTCCACATGCACTTTCCCTTGTAGTGCATGGAGTGGAGAAGCAATCTCAGCAAAATTTCGAATGAACCTCCTGTAGTAGGAACATAAGCCTAGAAAGCTTCGGATGTCATGTAATTGCTTCCCCTTTGGCGGGATCCATATGTACCCCATCCTTTGAAACCATGTGCCCAAGGAAATAAATCTCTTCCCAAAAGAATTCACTCTTCTTCACATTAATGCGTAGCTTGTTCTTGCGTAGCTCATTGAAAATGCGGTCAAGTGATCCCTATGCTCCTCTTCAGACTTTGAATAGACAATCATGTCATTAAAGAATGTACCCACGAAGTTTCTATGTGGTCTAAATATTATGTCCATCATTCTATTGAACGTGGCAGAAACATTTGTGAGACTGAATGGCATGACAAGAAACTCATAGAGACCAAATGTTGTTATGAGCGCATTCTTATGGACATCTTCTGGCCTAATGCGTATCTGATGGTACCCACTCTTTAGATCTGTCCTAGTAAACAATGACGCTCCCTCAAAGACGATCAAATATGTCATCTATCCTCGGTATGGGGAACTTGTTCTTGACGTTATTCTTATTCAAAGCACGGTAGTCAATTCACATGCGCCATGAACCATCCTTCTTCTGCACTAGGAGTACACACGAACAAAAAAGTGATGAACTGGGCTGAATCAGCCCCTTCTTTAAAAGCTTGATGACCTGACTCATAATCTCGTTCTGGTGGGCTGTACTAACCCTGTATGTTTGTCTATTCGGTAGACTAGAACCTAACACAAGATCTATGGTATGATCCTCGGGTCTCTCAGGAGGTAACTCCCCTGGCAAAGAGTCCGAAATACAATAACTGAAACCACTCAAAAAGTTGACCTATCTTTATCTAAGATAGACAAATTTAATAAACCTTCACGTACTTCTTTTGCAAAGATCAAGTATGCAGAAAGATGATTCTTTATTACAGATGAAATACCAGAAGCAAAAACAACTGGGACAGACTCGCCTCTAAGCTTTACATCAAGGACACGAGTCTTTCCTCTATGTACAAGGGTAATCTTTTTATTGTAAGTATCCACCCTGGCATGCAACCTGTAACACCATGGGATACCCAATAACAAATCACAACCCTCAAGTGGCATAACATGAAATTCTTTCGTATCCACATACTCTGAATGTGCAGACGAAGCATCCCCAAAATGGGAATAACAGGCTCTGGATGACCTCGCCATGCCAAACCTGCTTCACTTGTCATATCCATCAGAGTTACCGGGGAACGCCCCCTAGCCCCCGTTCCGGGGCGCAGTTCCCTTCCCGAACGTTCCGAAACGTCTCGGAACGTCAGACGTTCCGTGTGGCCAATGCAAACCGGAACGGTCGTTCCGGAACGTTCCGGAATGCCCTTGGAACGGCCAACGGCTACAAACAAATTTGGCAAAAATTGAAAAAATTGAAGTAAATGTTTGGGCTTCTTTTTGACGTGTGCAAGGCCTCAAGGACTCATAAAATGCACCCCCCTCCCCCTTTCTCTCCACAAGCTAATCCTCAAGGCTCAAGCTCTCTCCCTCTCACACTCTCAAGATCTCTCCCTCTCAAGACTCACTCTCTCAAGGCTCAAGGCTTCAAGCCTTCAAGCTCTCTTCCTCTCCCTCCCACTCTCTCAAATCTCTCCCTCTCCCTCACTCTCTCTCTCTCTCTCTCTCTCTCACACATCATCTAGTCATAGCAAGGTTGAATGGTCTTCAAAACGAGTTTTTTGTGAGTATTAGAGTCAAAGCACTCTAATACTCCTTGTATTTAAACACAAGGAGCTAAAAAATGCACTATTTGGGTGTTTTTTATACCTCCCGTTCCGCGCCGTTCCCGTTTCGGACCCCTAGCCGTTCCCCCGTTCCCCGGGGATCCCGTCGCCGTTCCCGTTCCGTGTTCCGGGTAACTATGATACCCATCTCCTCTGCACGAATGCCCAACTTTGATGCCAATTCTGGTGATATGAAATTTGCACGGGTTGACTCTCCAGAGGATGGTCACAAGCTCCACATGTTGCCAAAAGGCCACTAAGTACTAGCCAACTACGCATTGTTGTAGCTCTATGTGCAGCTAGCCACTGGAACAAGTGACTTGCCGCCGCTGTCTGGAGTCCCACAACCTCGCCCAGCTGTGAGACCTCCTCCTGCCAATGTAGTGTTGCAGGAGGACAAGCCTCTCTCCGTGCTGCCAATATGTGACGCCCCAGTCAAACAGTGTACTGAAAGAAAGGGATCCCAGGGTGGTCGAATGAAGAGAAGGAGTCTCTCCAAAACCACTCTCTAGGATCCCACTGCACTCGTGCCAGAGGGAAGCTCTCACAAGCCCAAAGCCTCCAATGGCCTGTCTCAAGATCTGTTGGGTCAAGATCGATGACACAAGTACTCCCACAAATGCCTACTACTCGAATTCTTTGAAAACAGCACTCTGCAACTTGTGGAGCCTCGACTGAGACTCTATGTAGTCAACCCTCGGCCTAGATACCAAAGAACATGGAGGGTATGGACTCTAAGCAAGCACGAACTGCAATGAGGACCTCCAACCGCGTGAAGGCCCCCATCCATCGGGGAGCTCTTGTCTCTAGAGGAGTAAACCACTCAGCTAGTAGAACCTCTGTGATGTCCTCGCACATGCTCTGCACCCCTCTCATGCCCTGTAGTTGGATGCTTTGTACCTCCTCGCGCAAACCTGAGAACTGAAGTTAATCGCCTAGAGTGCGTGTTGGACCCTCTACCATGGGACCCCAAGACTCCAAAAGCAGGCACCGGTGAGGGTAATAACCTCCCCGTACATATGCATTTTCAGCACTGGTTATGTGCTGTTTTTGGACTGTTTTTTAGCCATATGGATGCCAGAAGCATTGGGAACAGTGCCCCACTGTTAGAGGACAGTAATGGGGGTGTTTAGGGCTGAAAACAAGTAAAAAACCAGTAATTACAGAGAGCTGTAATTACTGTTTTTGAGCTGAAAACAGAGGGTTTATGCCATTGGAAGCGAGACCCGGCATGGGGGTTTGTTCTAAGCAAGTTTTGGAGCCGTTATGCGGCCGAAATTTTGTTAGAACAAGTGCCATCTAGTTGGATACATGTGAAGATCCCGAGGACTCAGCTTTGTAACTTTGTACCTCTTTAAGAATAAAGAAATACCGAAAGGGACGCCAATTTTTGGGGCCAACACATTGTCGGCGTCTGCTCAGAGCGCTCTAGCTTCCGAGCCGTGTGTGTTTGAAGTGTCAATTCCCGTTACAAGTTTTATTTGCAAAGTTTCTTTGTGTTTTAAAGTCTAAAGTAAAGTTTCAGGTGAAAGCCTACATTTACCGCCCTACGGGCCGGTTTTAGCCAATGTGTATCCAATCATACTAGTACGGTAGTTTCTAGGCTCCATAGGAGATAGGCACAATAATAGACAGTCTCCACGTGTCAGGTACACCTCACACATGACACGATTGAACAGAACTGCAAGAACCTCTGCCTACATATCTCTAGCATGTATAAAGTGCTATACCGGTAGACCATCATGCTCATATGCCATCCTCATTCTCATCCTCTCTATGACCATCTTTACCATCTCAGTGGTAAAGAAGGTACTCGTAGATGGGCATGCCTCACGAGGATCTGGACCGTGTATAAGGATGTTGCATACTGACCCCACACATCAGGGGAGTGCTCATGGACGAGACGCCACACCTCCCCTGAGTCTCTACTCAAGAACAGCTAGTATAAGCCTCGCTCTATCTCAGCTAGGAACGCTCGCTTCTTCCGTCGCAAAAGGCACCAAAAAGCTATTGGAGATTGTTTGTGATTGATGACTCCTGGGAGAAGATCTCTCTGAAGCTGTATTCTCATCTCTCTGTTCTCCTCGTCATACCAACTGTTATGAGGCATGCTCCCAGAACATCATCTTTGGTAAGGCTGAGTGTGTGGGATATGCCTCTATGGTTGCATCATGCAATGTCTCAATCAATAGAGTGGTGATCTCCTCCATTGAGAGTCCTAGCCTGTTGATGTGCATAGACGATCATAGATCTCCTCTGTATAAACAGAGTCAGTCTCTTGTGTAAATGTAAAGCGGGTATGTGTCCTCCCTTCTGACACCTGAGTTGTAATGTACTAAAAGGAGACCGAAAATGTCAAGAGAGCATGGTCCATTGCTATATAGACCCACTGGTTTGGGTCCTAGTATGAGATCCTAAATGCAGGGGATGAAGCTTTGGTTGTGCCATGACATAGTCCACTGTGCTAGCCCCATGCCTATGTGAAAAGCAAGTAAACCCATCTAATGTGGGAAATAGCTGTAGGCCATTATGTATGGCCAATCCATGTGAGGCCCCCATTCCCATCAGATATTTCCCGTACTCAATGTACTCCTCATCCTGTGAGCGTCTGTCAAGACCCATATCACTGCTATCTAGCTCTCTCGGTATCTCATCTGAGGTATCATAAAAAATTGTTTGATAATTTCTCATACGGGCATTAAAGTCCCCCAAAAGAATGATGTCACTATCGTTGGTGGAAAACTCCCATATGCCCTCGACTAATACCCAGAAAGAGGACTAATACCGAGAAAGGGGACTGTCCTCTAGGTGCGGCATACACTTGATGTGCTAGGGGCAAAGTAACATATGGCAATGTACAAGAATCTGCCCGTCTCAGCCCTCAATCTCACCCACATGTACCTTGCTTGATCATCTCTCCAAACAATGTGCACAAGCGGCTGTAACTCCTCTTTGAATAGAACTCCTACTCATCCTAATCCTCTACCCTTGTGCTCTGATCTCGTCTCTGCTAGGTAAGTAGTCTCCCACATATATCCAGTCAGTTGTGGCATAAGCCACCCCGGTGTGTCATGTGTCTTTGAGTAAAAGACGATGTCTCTCCCCGTGAAGCTGTTCTCAAATGCCCTACATCAAGACGCAGTGACCCATTACAATTCCATATTGCCATCTTTAGTGTGGTCCCATAGGTCTCGCACTGTCATGCGGAGCGTCACTCCAATATCACCACCCTTCCGCGTCAATAAAAAGCAATCTTGCCTTCTTCCCTTGCCGCTCTAATATCCGGCATTACCTCTTGCATATGAGCAATGCGCGAGAGAGTGAGGTCATCTCCAAGAAAGATGCCCATCTTCTTAAGAGTTGGTCTCTTCTTCAAAAACCTTGCTTCCACTTTTCTTATTGCCCACTCTATAAGCCCTCGTATGCATTGGCTCATTGACCCCCATCATAGTCATGAGTTCTTTCACCGCTTCATAGACATTATCTTGGTCTTTGAGGCCAGGGATCCTCACTGTAAGGAACGCAAACGTCTCCTTTCCTACTGTCACAAAGTGATGACGTGGCTACCGACAGCAGAAACCCTAATTTCTGCCAGAAACCCTAAAATTCCTGCAAACCCTAATTTCTGCCAAAAACCCTAATTTTGCAGAAACCCTAATTTCTGGAAACCCTAATCCTAACTGCTGGCTGAAACCCTAAAATGGCTGGAAACCCTAAAAGCAGGCGGCCGTGCCACACGGCTGCAATGTACGGATATTTCCAGAAATCAGGGAGGTGAAAATAAAATAATAATAATAAATAAATAAATAAAATAAGAAAAAATTATTTCTTATATTTTTTTATTTTCACTTCCGTGATTTCCGGAAATATCCGTACACCAGAGCCGCGTGGCATGGCCGCCTGCTTTTAGGGTTTCGAGAAATTAGGGTTTCTGCTGTCGGTAGCCACGTCATCACTTTGTGACAGCTACTCTCTTACTGTCAAGTTAATGATGATAGGTGTGGGGGTTGTTTCCTTGCCTTTTCTTTTCTTAACAATCTCGATCCATTTCTCAACCCCATCCACTTTCTACTGAGTCTTTGTAATGACATCCGCCCACAAAGTCGTCATTTCTTTGTGCTGCTCCTCTCCTTCTTTCATGGCCCGCACTTGTTCTTTAATCGTGTTGAGCTCTTCAACTACTAAGAGTTGAAGCTCTCCCTCTTCGAGTACATTTCGTGATCGCAACTCTGCAAGCTCTTTCTTGAGTAATGTGATCTCATCTTCGGCCGTCAGATGATCCTCAAGCGTGGTTATCGTGCTTTCCTGTCACAAATTGGTGACGTGGCTGCCCAATACACACACACACACACACACCCACCCTACGGCTGAAAACAGGCCGCTGAAAATGTTTAGTGGCAGGCAACGTACGGACTAGCCAGTGAATTGCGATGCGAACTCTGGCTGGCTGATGACGTGGCAGCAACGCACGGAAAAGCAGATTGCATGGGCAGCTTTTATTCTACTCATAGTCAGCAAGAGAGAGAGGGAGCTTTAATTGGTTTGCTTTATCAAGCAAGGCTAGAAAGTCAAAGATGCTTTTATTTTTGAATGCTTTATTTGCCAAGCAATGGCTTGAGAGAGAAACTGCTTTATTTTTATGAAGCTTTTGATTTTCAGCTTTTGGGGCTCTGCTTTTAGCATCCCTTGTAAAACCTTTATAGGTGTGGTCACGCTTCCCACTTCTCAGAGCATCTGGACGAAGAGTCTGAGAGTGAGAGCCTCCCATTCCCTTGTACTTTGAGTTGCATATTAATAAAAAAAGAAATACCGAAAGGGGCGCCAGTCTTTGGGGCCAATATCTCTAGGCATGGAACTCCGCCGGGCCAGTGTTGAATCAAATTGTGGATTGTTTTGAAGTGAATTCCTGTCGTGTCGCGGTAGATTCTTGATTTGGAGTGTCCAAGTCAGAGCGCGACCGATTTTACTTCTACTTGGAAATCAGATCCTTTTTACACGGCACTTATGGCTTCAGACAGAGACCAGTCAACTTCCTCGGCATCCAGAGATGCGCGAAGAGATCACGAAGAAAATTCACGCAAGGAGTACGGCCCTCCTTGGCCTACTCCGGCAGAGCTTGAAGAGATGGAGCGTCGACGATTGATCGATGATGCAGGGAAGATGATGTTAAATTTTGCGAAGGACCCGAAATTGCAAAATTTATGACCCAGACCTCCTTCGATGAGGTGTATGCACAGTGGCAACAAACCACAGAACCACCCCCCAAACTGGTACTCAAGAAACCTCCTACTCCAAGGATGTTTACTGAGCAAGAATTAGAAGAGGTGGTTGATGCACGGATTTCTCAGCTTTTTGACGTGCAGAACAAAACTGAAAAGCACGTCAAAAAGTAGAAGAAAGTAACTGACTTCCCGGGTTATTTGGGTCGTCAATCTACTTTTGCCTCGACAAGAAAGCAGAAGAAGCGTGTGCGGTTTGAAGAACTACCTACTTCTTCTTCTTCTTCTTCTTCGAGTTTCTCTAGGTCTTCCGATTTGAGCGAAGAAGACAGAAAAGGCAAAAAGCGAAGCAAAAAGCAACGCTTCACAAAGGGCAAGAAAAAGGCAAAGAAGTCTAAATCTCGCCCATTTTCAGACAATTCTACAGAGGACTCGTCTTCGGATAGTTCGAACTCTGATGATAGTAGATTTTATGCAAGGAAGAAGAATTTCTACAAAGCCAACCAGTATGACTTTCTGGAAGATAAAAGCAAGAAAGTTCGAGAGTTCAAAGAAAGTGGACAGTCAATTAAATTTGACACGTTTTCTGGTTTTCGAGATGCTTCGAAGGCTTTGGCCTTCATACAGCAGTTTGACATAGCTTTCTCTGGAGGGCGTTACTTAGAGCACTCTACGATTCGGAGGGCTACCTCTTACTTCAAGGGAAATGCTCAAACTTGGTGGTCCACGCTTCTATTGAACAAGAAAGCGCTAGTTAAATGGCTGAAATTTAAAAGGCTTCTCTTTCTTCCTGATTGACTCAGGAGTACGAACGTGACATACGAACTGCTTGGAATTCCTAAAGAGATCCGAGATCACTGCTTAGAGCAAAAGTCAGATTCTATTCAGGAATTGATGAGTCGTGCGAAACGGGGTTTTGCCATTCACTCAGGCAGTTTGACCTACCCCACAGATGAAATCATGACGCAACGAACCGAACAGACTTCTAACAATGAAAGTAGAAAGAAGAAGAGTAACCCAGAACAGTAAGAAAAGGATGCACGACCCGAGTTCACACTTCGAGAGAGAGCTCTCTGTATCAAAGAGGGGAAGTGCTTTGGATGCGGGGAAACTGGGCATATCCCTGCAAAGTGCCCTAAAAAGGCACTGAATGAACAAGCAAAGCTGGTACCACATTGCGTGGGGCCCGAACCGAATCAAATGAATGAAAGTACAAAACTTTGCCGCTTTTAACGCAAAATGAAAGATCAGGAAGCCCTCTTTTTCTTTGATGAAGGAGCCAAGGCCAACTCCTTTTGGTGGCTCGATTTGGAATTACGCCCGACAGGCTGAGGCCACAGGCGGAGGTAGTTCTACCGATGGGATGTTACCATTATACCGATCATTGGCAAACTTCGTTTGCAATGTCAGGGGTGTTTAGGGTACGAGGATTTCTACGTAATTCACTTGAGAGGTTGTGACGTCCGGATGGGATGTTACCATTATACCGATCATTGGCAAACTTCGTTTGCAATGTCAGGGGTGTTTAGGGCACGAGGATTTCTACGTAATTCACTTGAGAGGTTGTGACGTCCTACTCGAAATCCCTTGGTACCAGAGGAACAACGTCATGGTTGTCTACCGAGCCGAGAAAGCGAACCTGACAAATGAAGGGCACAAACATTGTACTTGATGAAATTCAGTTTCTTTACCTTCCAAAAAAGACTGAATGATGATTGAAGGTCGAATATGTTTTGACCTCGAAAAAGAACGCCAAGATTTTCTCCACACTCATGCCAATTGCTTTTCAGAGGGCCTGCCAATCGAGTTGCCACCAGGTCGTCCTGAGGATCATACCATTGATCTGATACCTAGAACCATCATAGCACAAATGCATTGGTCGATATAGGAGCTCGAGTAAATGCAGTCAATTATTCCACGTACAAGAAAGCAACAAGTCAAGCCTTGACAGCACCGAACCGGCCACCTTACCGTGTGAGCCGAGATACACGGTAAGGTTGCTTACCCCTTTGCATTTTTTGACACAGAAAGGAGTCCCTTTCTTGTGGGGACCCACAGAGGTGACTGCCTTTCAGACATTGAAAGAGAATTTGACTACAGAACCAGTTTTTGACTTTGCCGGATTTGCAGAAGTCGTTTGTAGTATCTTGCAATACTTGTGGTCGTAGTTTGAATGAGGTCTTAAGCAAGAAGGCCATGTCATTGCCTACGAGAGCCGATTGTTTTCAAGGCCGAAATTGACTGTACAGATATGTGAGAAATAGCTTTTGGCGGTTATCCATGATCTTACTCACTGGCGACATTACCTACTCGGAGCCGATTTTACGGTTTTCGCAGATGGTTGGAGTTTACGCTACTTCTTGTCACAGAAGCAGCTATCGGAAAAGCAGATGCGGTGGACAAACATCTTGTCACATGTTTACTTCCGGATTGTCCATGTGTAGGGACAGAAGAAATTGGTGGCAGATACTTTGTCCCGGGAGCCGTTGGTTCTGGCTACTTCCATGATACATCCTAGAAGCTTCAAGGATATGGTCGGTTAGTACGCCACAGATACAGATTTTGCAGACGTATTCAGTAGAATACAGAATGGGGAGGTAGTAGCGGAATATTCCTTTCGGGATGGCTACTTGATGAAGAACACAATGTTGTGCATTACACAGCCGTTGAGGGAAAAGGTTCTAACCGAAGGCCACTGCAGACCTTTTAAGGGTCACCGCGGCATTGTTACCACCTTGAAAGGTGTGGAGAAATATTTTGTTTGGGCCGAGACTCAAGAAGGACGTGGACGATTTTGTACGCACTTGCTTGGTATGCCAGAAAGTCAAGTTTTGACAAGCATAAAGCACAGGGATTGTTATAGCCTTTACCCATACCCACCCGCCCCTGGAAAAGTATTGAAATGGATTTCATTTTTGATCTCCGGCAAACTCAGTGTGGGCACGATTGTTTATGACCTAGATCTTCAGATTACATGGTATACTTGAGATGATTGTCTCCGACAGGGACCCCAGGTTCATGAGTTTGTTTTAAGAGGCTCTTTGGGAGAACATTGGCACGCGGTTGCAGTTCTTGTCATCATTCCACCCACAGACTAACGGGCAATCAAGTTGCTAATTCAGTAGTACTGGATATGTTGAAGTCTTCTTTGTTGAATCAAAAGACTACATGGGAAAGGTTTTTACCTTTGGTGGAATATGCCTACAGAAACACGATTAACTCTTTAATGGGGAAAGTGCCATTTTTGAGATTATTGAATTTGCTACGAAGGTTTCACCCTTCCTTAGCACGAAAGACAAGATTTTTCTTTGAAGCCAACCAATTCACGAGGGACTTGGACTTGGTCCGAAAGGCTTTGGAAAAATCTTGAGAAAAGGCAGCAGATTGACATCGTCGCGATTGGGTGCTCTTACCTTTTGAGAAGGCACGCCTGAGAAAGAAAAAGGGAAAGGAGAGGCTTTTTCCAAAACTTAGTATGCGCTACTACGGACCTTTCAAGATCTCCAAAGAGATAAATGATGTCTCCTTTGGACTAAAGCTGCCCGATACTTGAAGAATTCACAATGTTTTTCATGTGAGTCTCTTGAAGCCTTTTGAAGGCAATGTGCCCGATGATAACAAGCCAAATGAGCAACCCGAAGTGGACGAAAACGAGCAGATACTCGTTCAAGAACAGAAATTGGCACAGAAAGAAAGAAGGTAAAGCGAAACCACGGTTCTTGGTTAAATTCAAGACCTACTCCGCATTGGATGCGAAGTGAATGGAGGAGGAGAACTTGGCAAATACTCCTCGGAATGTGAATCTTTACCTTGAAGCTTTTGGTTTAGCATAGTCTATTCCAAATGGAACCCCGAACTCAGCTTGGCCGGAAATCTGGTGCAGCGAGTATGCACAAGAGGGGAGTTACTCCGCTCCTTTGTCAACAGATGCCTCAATTTTTGATACTAGAGTCATTGATGTCTCTTTGAGCTTCAAGGGAATTGAGAGCTGACAGTATTCTTTATGAACTGAAATTCCCGAACATGATACCGACTTGTTCTTGACTTATTAAAGTGTAGGAACTGATAGACAAAATGCCTGCAGCATTTTGGTCTGAACGATCTCGATAGACATGGTTGCAATAGGGATTAGTCAATCGGGCATCTATGGGGTCCTGAGTGGATCTAGATGCGATTGCTGATTGCATTGCCGATAAATCATGGTCTGAGATCCGAATGAATGTTGAATGTGATTTGTCCTATGATGTCAAGTGATGTCCTGTGATGTCGTGTGATGTGACTGTCGATTGGTACATGTGCTAGATGTGTGTTCCTAGTGCGTCGGTACTAACAGTCAATGTCTGCTAAGACAGTTTATGGCCTCTGTTTGTGTTGCAGGCGTAATCGAGGGCGATTACCATGCTTTCAAGAGGGGGGTATGTCACAAACTGGTGACGTGGCTGCCCGGTATACACACATACACGCCCTGCGGCGAAAAACAGGCCGCTGAAAATGCTGACGTGGCACGCAGCGTACGGACTGGCCCGTGAATTGTGGCGTGAACTCTGGCTAGCTGATGACGTGGCAGCAACGTACAAAAAAGAAAATTGCATGGGCAGCTTTTAGTCTACGTAGAGTCAGCGAGAGAGAGAGAGAGAGAGAGAGAGAGAGAGAGGGAGCTTTAATTGATTTGCTTTATCAAGCAAGGCTAGAAAGTCAAAGATGCTTTTGTTTTTCAATGCTTTATTTGCTAAACAATGGCTTGAGAGAGAAACTGCTTTATTTTTATAAAGCATTTGATTTCAGCTTTTGGGGCTCTTCTTTTAGCATCCCTTGTAAAACCTTTATAAGTGTGGTCTGGCTTCCCACTTCTCAGAGCATCTGGACGCAGAGTCTGAGAGTGAGAGCCTCCCACTCCCTTGTACTTTGAGTTGGAGATTAATACAAAAAGAAATATCGAAAGGGGCGCCAGTCTTTGGGGCCAATATCTCTAGGCACGGAACTCCGCCGGGCCAATGTTGAATCAAATTGTAAACTGTTTTGAAGTGAATTCTTGTCGTGTCGCGGTAGATTCTTGACTTGGAGTGTCCAAGTCTATTACATTTCCTGGGCCGATACACATTCTTCGAGTGCCTTTTATTGTACCTAGAAAATTGTGATTAATCTTGTTAATTGTCTCGCCCATTTCTTCTTTGCATTTTTGAATGGCATCCTCTAGAGAATCGTCCTTGTCAATTTCCGAGAGAGAGAGAGAGAGAGAGAGAGAGAGAGAGAGAGAGAGAGAGAGAGAGAGAGAGAGATCATTTTACATCTATTAAAGGCCAAAGTTGGACTATGAGACAAATCAAGTGTACATGTGTGTGTCCTCCATATATCAGGAAAGGACAAAAGTACAAAGTAACAAAATGTGCATTAGAATGGGTAGTCGACTAGAAAATTCAATGAATGGAAAGGTACTGCAATGTAATGCGCAAGAGGATGGAGTTCTCTGGCTAGGGGCTCTGGTCGGTTGCAGATCCACCTCCCCCCCCCAAAACCCCGTCCCTTTTCCCCCTCTTTCCTAATGCCTGTCTCAGCACCCTTTGCCTCTGTTTTCTTTTCGTTCAGTTAGGGTTCTTCTTTTGCTTTCTTGTTTGTTTTCTATTGCTAGGGCATTTTCTTTTGAAATGTGGTTGTGTAGATGACAATTGTTTTCTGTTTTTTTTCCTGGTTCTTATTGTTTTGTTTGGTTTGGGTTGAAGTTCTCTCTCCCGAGTTTGTTGGAGACATAGTCGCAGGTTATTGGTGGTTGTGTGAGTGGTGGCTGTAGCCTGTGAGTGGGTAGGACCCTTTCTTCAACAATTGGTCCTCTTCCTCATATTTGTTTTTGTCGGTGGTTGAAGCTCTCCTGGATTAGATGTAGCCTGCTCTTTAGCGAAGATATTTGCAGCCTGCTGGATTGGATCTTTGGCAAAGCATGGAATCTGATATTGGAAATCCTTCCGCAAAGTTTTCACCCTCTCATCATATCGGGTAGCCTATCTCTCCTGCTGCTCTTCTGTACATTCGTCCTTTACTCCTCTCCATTCAGCTTTTTGTTTGTATCTCCCTGTTTTGTCACCCTACATCCCTTGTAGTTTTCCCCCAAGGTTTGTTATCCTGCTAATCGCAGAGGGGGGTTTTAAATATCAGCTATCTGTAATGCGTTCGGAATTTGACGTATT